>NC_047049.1:6852094-7162406 GCF_011762595.2 Tursiops truncatus
TGGTCCTGGACACTTGTTTTGGGACAGGTTTTTGATTACTATTTCAATCTCTTTACTAGTGATCAGTTTATTCAGATTTTCTATTTTTTCATGATTCATTCTTGGAAGGTTGTATGATTCTAAGAATTTATCCATTTCTTCTAGGTTGTCCAGTTTGTTAGTGTATAGGTAGTCTCATAATTTCTTATAATTTCTGTGGTATTTCTGTGGTATCTGTTGTAACTTCTCTTTTATTTTGAGACTTTTCTCTAGTTTTCTTAGTGTTCTAGCTAAAGATTTGTCAATTTAGCGTACCTTTTCAAAAACTAGCCCTTAGTTTCACTGATCTTTTCTATTATTGTTGTCATCTCTACTTCATTTATTTCCACTCTGATTTTTTAATATTTCCTTCCATCTACTGACTTTGGACTTCATTTGTTCTTCTTTTTCTAGTTCCTAGGTAGACGGTTAGATTGTTTATTTAAAATTTTTCTTGTTTCTTGAGGTAGGCCTGTATCACTGTAAACTTCCTCTTAGAACCATTTTTGCTGTGTCCCACAGATTCTGGTATGTCCTATTTTCATTTTCATTTGTCTTCAGGTATTTTTTTATTTCTCCTTTGATTTCTTTATTGACCCAGTCATTGTTCAGTAGCATGTTGTTTAGTCTCCACATATTTGTGATCTTTACAGCTTTCTTCTTTTAGCTGATTTCAAGTTTCATGCCTTTGTGGTAGGAAAAGATACTTGATATGATTTCAATCTTCTTAAATTTACTGAGACTTGTTTTGTGTCCCAAAACACGGTCTATTCTAAGACTGTTCCATGTGTACTTCAGAAGAATGTGTATTCTGCTGCTTTTGGATAGATACCCTTATTGGTATCTTTTGGTGAAAAAAAAAATCTTACATAGTCCAACTATAATTTCAAGGAAAAAAAGGAGCACCTTTCAACAGTTGCTCAAGCGAAGTTCTGAGATTCATTCTGAGCTGGTGAACTTGGCCAGGTGCCCGTTCCTAGGTCAATTATGGTGATCCAGGGAGATAGCATATTCTGATTATCTGGTCTAGGTGGTGTGTCATCTCCTGGATCCCAAGGGTAGGACCAACCCAATCCACACCACATAGACTGAGAGTGGGGAATAGTGGTCTTCTTAGAAAAATTAGGGAGCTGTTACCATAAGACACAGGTGGCTGCATTCTGAGAAGGCAGGAACAGAAACTCCCACTGAGGTGAGAGCCATAAGGAAATATATTGTCAAAACCAGCTCATGAATTACACCTGGGGACCCAGCTCTTCTCTAATAAATTGAAAAGAAACAGCTTTGTAGCCAACATACTGCTCACTTCGTAGTGCTGATAACCCACAGAATTCCACCCAGTGACTCTGTAACCTGACTGAATAAAGCATCTAGAACCTTCTGTGATCATGATTCCAGCCACAATGCTACTACAGCCAGTTCTGTGCAGCAACCACTCCTTTTACAAAACTCCAAATTCCATTTCCCTGTCTTGACTGAATCATCTTCAAAAGGTAAAGAATCTTGGCTGTCCCCCTCCCCACTGAGGATTACCTGCGGTTTGGGGAGGAGTTAGCAGTCCCCTCCCCAGGGAGCTGTGGCTCCTGGGTCCCTTTGTCATTTTCTGTCTCTGCTCTGGAGTAGGGTCTGTTGCCAGCACTCACCTTCAGCCCTTTTTGCCAAGATATTCTACATGAATACTACCAGTGCAGCAGATTTGTCTTAAAGCAATTTGCTTCTTTTACCAAGGAAAATGCTGTTTTTAAGAGGAATAAATGGTAATGTCCATGTGCATAATCTTTGACACAGTATCCCCACTTCTAAGAATTTATCTTAAGGGTTTTATAGTAGACAGGCACAAAGATGCACGTAAAGAGGATGTTCACTGAAGCATCATACTTAATAGCAAAAAGAAAAGAAATGAAGAGCCTAAATTCATAAGTAGTGAAAAGAGTACAGAAACAGTGGTCTCAGCTGAGTGATGGAATCGTTTGCAGCCGTTAAAAATCAAGTGCTCAAATATTCGCTGACTTAGGAAAGTGGTCAAAGTGGAGTGAGAAAAAAGGGTGAAGAGTATTAAGTCCAGTTTGCTTTTTAAAAGATCAATCTTGGGCTTCCCTGGTGGCGCAGTGGTTGGGAGTCCGCCTGCCGATTCAGGGGACACAGGTTCGTGCCCCGGTCCGGGAAGATCCCACATGCCGCGGAGCGGCTGGGCCCGTGAGCCATGGCCGCTGAGCCTGCGCGTCCGGAGCCTGTGCTCCGCAACGGGCGAGGCCACAACAGTGAGAGGCCCGCGTACCGCCAAAAAAAAAAAAAAAAGATCAATCTTTATGTATAAAATGCACATCAAGGGACTTCCCTGGTGGCGCAGTGGTTAAGAATCCTCCTGCCAACGCAGGTGACATGGGTTCAAGCCCTGGTCCGGGAAGATCCCACATGCCAAGGAGCAACTAAGCCCGTGTGCCACAAATACTGAGCCCGTGAGCCACAGATACTGAGCTTGTGTGCCACAATTACTGAAGCCTGTGCTCCTAGAGCCCGTGCTCTGCAACGAGAGAAGCCACAGCAATGAGAAGCCTGCGCACCACATCAAAGAGTAGCCCCTGCTCGCAGCAACTAGAGAAAGCCCATGTGCAGCAAAGAAGACCCAATGTAGCCAAAAATAAAAATTAATTAATTAACTAATTAAAAAAATTTTTTAAATAAAATGCACATCAAGCAGGTCTAAAAAGACAGGCACCAAAATAGTGCCAGTAGTTATTGCTGGGCAGGATAACAGTGGTTGATTTTTGGGTTTTGTGTGTGAAGAATCATCATTTCATTCCCTTCTTAGGAGATGGGGAAACATCTCACCCATACGAATAGCTAAAGCCTCGTCCACATCAACATCAGACCACAAACACATCTGTTTTCAAGAATTTGCTTCTGTTAACTGGGCTCCAAAGAACAATTGTATGTTTTAAAGCATTAATATTAGTCCTGGACATGATTTTATTGGTAGCAAAAAAAAATTTTAATGCTATAATGTTGGGAAAGCACCAACTTTCAAAACCAGAAGCAGGCTTTTGAGGCCAGCAGTCCCAGTTTGGACATAAAATTCAGAGGCAGGCCTCCCATCAGGCTGGTATCTGACAGCTCGTCTTCAGCTGCTAGACTGATGGGTGTTTTCCCTCCTGTTTTCCAAACTCTGAAATGCTGTTCCATTGTCTCTACAATAATACATTTCCAAAGGCTAAAATACGTGTCACAGATGAGGCTCCAAAGGTCGCTTCCAAGCCCAAGGTCTGCTCACAGATGATGCAAATCCAACAGAAGTTTGGCCAGAAAACAGAAGCAGGTGAAGAGGGACTCCAAGAGAATTTCGACAGCTTCGTGCATTACCTACAGGTGATGAAAGGCACCAGGCGGGAATTTCCTCCTCATTTAAATATGAGATTTTGACTCTCCCTGGATCCCTTGATTGTTTGTTTTTCCTGCCTCCTGCTACATCTTCAATTTGAGCATTATTTTAAGAAACGTTGTATGTTAATTTACTTCACCAAATACACACAGAGCCGTCTTGAGAGCTGACATGATAGATGGTAACTGCGCTGGCTATTGGCCCCAAAGGCGGTAATCTGTGTTTTGAAATTCCTTAACTATATATGTACACAGTGACTCTAATAGCCCCCATAGAGGCACTGGGCCCAGCCGTAGTCCCTAAACACTATCTCAGAAACAGGAATAAAAACTTATAAAGGAAGAGTTTTAAATCACTGATGGGGATAAATCATATTAAAAAAATGTGTAATGTGGTATACAAGACATCCTAATCACCACATCTGTAATTACAAAGAAGAGTAAATCGCTAAAAAAGAAAAAATTGTGTCCTCCATACAGTAAAGAAGAATAATTACCTTTTAACTCGAAGCTGCCATCCTGATATTGGATGACTTGAGCTAGCCCTTGGGAAATGTAAGGATGACAAAGGAAATCAACGTTCAGACCTGTGAGGAGAGTGCTGGTGGCTTCCACAGGGGCTCATGTCTTATTTTTTTTTACACAGCAAGATAAATAAATGAGCTGCTAAAACGATCATGCTTGTGAGAGTGCTTCTGTGTAAATACCCAAATTTTAAAAACAAAAAGCAGTTCTGTTTTACAACACAAACTCTTGATCAATAAGTAGTATGTGTGTCTCTTCACAATGCATAAAGCGTTTTCACATAGTGCCGCTGGTGTGTGCTCCCCGAAGCCCCAGGGGCCTAGCTGGGCAGACAGCACTGCCCCATTTTACAGAAGAGGAAACCAAGGCTCGGCGGATTGCTGCCTGGCAGACAGTCCCACAGTCAGGAGTGGTGGGGCCTGGAGCAGAATCCAGTCCTCTGAGCTGTTCCCTGCAGTGCAAGGGCCTTCGGTGCCAAGGACAGAAAAGGAGTCGTGGAGAGGTCATCTGTGCCACACGGCCCTGGCCCAGGCCGGGTGGCTGGTGGAGGGGCGGGGGTGGGGCCAGAGACCTGGAGCTCAGAAATGCTGTCCAGCCACCACTGGGATGGCCCAGTGAGGAGCATGCCCCACTCCTGCTGCTGGTGCCAACTCTCCTCCAGGTGGCAGTGGCAGCTACCTGGGGACAGATCCCAGTCTTGCCATGTTTACACAACAATGTGAATATACGTAGTACTACTGAACTGACTTTTTTAAATGGTAAATTTTAGTTACGTATATTTTACCACAATAAAAAGGCACAAATGCTATATTTTTTAAATATGTAAAAAGAGTTCCAGTTCCACAGGTAAGGAGCTTGGAAGTCCCCACTCCATCCTAACAACAAGCAAAAAGCTGAACAAACTGAATCAACAACTCTTTGATCAGTAAGTGAAGTCACAGGGCAAACGGCTGCCACCAGAACTGGAAAGACAGACAGGCAGGTACAGAGAATCACAGCTTGATGGAGTAGAAGCCTCCACAGGAACCAGTGCCAGGCTAGAAAAACCTGAACAAATCGCTGGAGGCTCCAAGAGGGCAAGTCCAAGAGTTTAAAATTCCAGGGAGACCCGGTCTAGGAGGGACCCCTGGTCTTTGTGAATTTTGCCCCTAGGAGCTCTACCAGGTTCTCTTAGTAAATATCAGAAAACTCCCCTCACACTTTCACTGTGGGGAGGGGGAAATGAACTTTTATTAAATATGCAAGAGCACTCTATCCGGGACTTCCCTGGTGGCACAGTGGTTAAGAATCCGCCTGCCAATGCTGGGGACAGGGGTTCGAGCCCTGGTCCGGGAAGATCCCACATGCCATGGAGCAACTAAGCCCGTGCGCCACAACTACTGAGCCTGCACTCTAGAGCCAACGAGCCACAACTACTGAGCCCTCGCACCACAACTACTGAAGCCCGCACGCCTAGATCCCACGTTCCGCAACAAAAGAAGCCACCTCAATGAGAAGCCCACGCACTGCAATGAAGAGTAGGCCCCGCTCACCGCAACTAGAGAAAGTCCACGCACAGCAACAAAGACCCAATGCAGCCAAAAATAAATAAATAAATAATTTTTTTTTTTAAAAAGAGCACTGTATCCTCTTAACAGGGCCTGCCCTGGGGAGAAACTAGTTAACCAGAATCTAACCTGTTAAGGGTTTATCAGAACCTCACTGACCTGTAAGAAGGGAAATACTCCACTCCAGTCCACTCTAGCCATTCTGTCCCACCTTAGGGGGGGGAGGAAAAAGCAAGCTGAGAAACACTTGTCAGGTTCACAAACACAAGCTCACTAAAAGGCCCTCCCCCCACCTCACCACCACATTACTAAAGGCCTATTTTCAGCAATTCTTTTACCCAGTACATCATGTCCAAATATCAACTAAAAAATTATAAAGAATACTAAAATGCAAAAAGCACAGTTTGAAGAGAAAAAGCAAGCATCAAAACCAGACATGGCAGGGATGTTGGAATTATCAGACTGGGAATTTGAAACAACTGATTATAAACAACAAGGTCCTACTGTATAGCACAGGGAAAACTATATTCAATATCCTGTGATAAACCATAATGGAAGAGAATGAAAAAAATGTAGATCTGTTGGTACATATAACTGAATCACTTTGCTGTACAACAGAAATTAACACAACATTGTAAATCAAATATACTTGAATAAAATAAATTTTAAAAATTAAAAAGTGTTTTTAAATAAAACAACTATGATTAATATACTAAAGGCTCTAATGGATAAAGTAGAGAGCATGCAGGAACAGATGGGCAAAGTAAGCAAAGAGATGGAAATCTTAAGAAAGAACCAAAATGAAATAGTAGAGATCAAGAACACTATAACAGGAATGAAGAATGCCTCAGATAGGCTCATTAATAGATTGGACACAGCCTGAGGAAGGAATCCCTGAGCTTGAGGATATGACAACAGAAGCTTCCAAAACTGAAAATCAAAGAGAAAAAAAATTGCAAGAAAAAAGAAAGAACAGAATATCCAAAGACTCTGGGACAACTACCAAAGATGTAACATATGAATCACAGGAACACCAAAAGGAGAAAACACAGAAAGGGACAGAGGCAATATCTGAAGCAATAATGACTGAGAATTTCACCCAAATTAATATCAGACCCCAAACGACAGATGCAGGAAGCGCAGAGAACACCAAGTAGGAAAAATACCAAAAGACACCTAGGCATTATCATTTTCAAACTACAGAAAATTAAAGATAAAGAAAAAATCCTGAAAGAAACCAAAGGAAAGAAAACTTTCCCTCTAGAGAAGCAAAGATAGGGATTACATCCACCTTCTCCTCAGAACCATGCAAGCAAGAAGAGAGTGGAATGAAATATTTAAAGTGTTGAGGGAGAAAAACCCACAAACCTAGAATTCTGTGCCCTGTGAGATTATCCTTCAAAAGTGAAGGAGACATAAAGCCTTTCTCAGACAAACAAAAATTAAGGGAATCTGTTGCCAGTAGACCAGCCTTGCAAGAAATGTTAAAAGAAGATCTTTAGAGAGAAGGAAAATGATACTTGGATCATTAGAAACTTGGATCTACAGAGAGAAAGGGTGAAGGGGGTCAAAAGGTACAAATTTCCCGTTTTAAGATAAATAAGTCATGGGGATGTCACGTACAGCATGATGACTATAGTTAATAATACTGTACTGCATATTTGAAAGTTGCTAGGAGAGTAGATCTTAAAAGTCCTCATCACAAGAAAAAAAAAAACCTTTGTAACTATCTATAGTGACAGATGTTGACTCAATATATTGTGGTGATCATTCCACAGTAAACAGTCATCTCTCAGTGTCCACAGGGGACTGGCTCCAGAACCCACCACGGATGCCAAAATCCACTTATGCTAAAGTCTTATAGTCAGCACACTGTATCCACAGGTTCTACATCTGCGGATTCAACCAACTGTGGATCGTAAACATATTTATATGATAGTATAGGTTGTGAAAAAAATCCCCATATAAGTGGACCCATGCAGTTCAAACCCATGTTGTTCAGGGATCAACTGCATACAAATATCAATCATTATGTTGTACCTGAAACTAATAGAATATGTCAGTTATACCTCAATTTTAAAAAATGATGTGGACCAGAGTATGAAACTACTATATTCCCATCATGAGTAGAAATGATGACAGCTCTCATCCTAATTTAAATATATATTTGAATTAGAATTATTTTGGTATTATGTAGTACCTGCAGTACCCATGAAGCAGTGTTACATGAAAGTGGGCTGGGATTAACAGTAAATAAATGTATATTGCAAAGTGGTGTAAAAATTAAAAAAAAAAAAAAAAAGCTCCCCCCAAAGTGTAACTGATCTGATAAGAAAGGAGGGAAAATGAAATCATGTAACATTCTTGACCACAAAAGGCAGAAAAAAGAGTGAGAGACAAAAATAGGAAAAAGAACAAAGGAAAAAATAGAAAAAAAGTAATGAATATGGTAGATATTAATTCAGCTATATGAATAATCACGTTGAATGTCAATAGTCTAAATGCACCAAATAAAAGACAGAGATTATCAGAGTGAATCAGAAAACAAGACCCAACTACATTTCATCTATAAGGAACCCACTTTGTGAAAACACATATAGATTGAAAGTAAGTGGTTGGAGAACGATATACCATGTTAATACCACTTAAAAGAAAACCAGAGTAGGTATAGTAATTTCAGACAGAGCAATGAAAGTTATCAGGGATGAACAGGGCATTACATAAAGAAAAGGGGTCGATTCTCCAAGAAGACATAGCAATCTTTAATGTGTATGCTCCTAACAACAGAGCATCAAAATATATGAGGCAAGAACTGATAGAACTGCAAGAAGAAACAGATGAATCCACGTTGTAGCTGGAGACTTCAACAACCCTCTATCAGAAATGAACAGATCCACCAGGCAGAAAATTAGTAAGGACATGGTTGAACACCATCAATCAACTGGATATAACAGACATCTATTGACTTCTTCATCCACATTCTTCCCAATTTTACATGGATCGTTTATCAAGATAGACCACATTATGGACCATGAAGCACTTTAACAAATTTAAATGAATTTAAATCATATAATATCTGCTCACAGACCACAATTGTGTTAAACTAGAAATCAATCAAAAGAAATATAACTGGAAAAATCTCAACATATGTGGAGAGTAAACAGCATATTGGTCAAGAAAGAAATAACACATGGGTCAAAGAAATCTCAAGAGAGATTAAAAGTATTTTGGACTAGATAGAAATGAAAACACAACCAGTCAAAATTTATGAGATATAGTGAAGGTAATGCACAGAGGGAAGTTTATAGCATCAAATGTATATACTTAGACGAGAAGAAAGAACTAATGTCAGTTATCTAAGCTTCTGCCTTGGGAAACTAGAAAAGGAAGAGCAAATTAAATCCAAAATAAGCAGAAGAAAAGAAATAATAAAAATTAAAGCAGAAGTCAGTGAAATTGAAAACAAGGAATCAGGGACTTCCCTGGTGGTGCAGTGTTTAAGAATCTGCCTGCCGACAGGAATAAAGATGCAGACATGGAGAATGGACTTGAGGACATGGGCAGGGGGAAGGGTAAGCTGGGATGAAGTGAGAGAGTGGCATGGACATATATACACTACCAAATGTAAAATAGATAACTAGTGGGAAGCAGCTGCATAGCACAGGGAGATCAGCTCGGTGCTTTGTGTCCACCTAGAGGGGTGCGTTAAGGAGGGTGGGAGGGAGACACAAGAGGGAGGAGATACGGGGATATATGTGTATGTATAGCTGATTCACTTTGTTACACAGCAGAAACTAACACACCATTGTAAAGCAATTATACTCCAATAAAGATGTTAAAAAAAAAGAGAATCCATCTGCCAATGCAGGGGACACAGGTTCAAGCCCTGGTCCAGGAAGATCCCACATGCCATGGAGCAACAAAGCCCGTGTGCCACAACTACTGAGCCTGCGCTCTAGAGCCTGCGTGCCACAACTACTGAGCGCACGTGCTGAAACTACTGAAGCCCGCGTGCCTAGAGCCCATGCTCCGCAACAAGAGAAGCCACTGCAATGAGAAGCCCATGCACTACAACGAAGAGTAGCCCCCACTCACCGCAACTAGAGAAAGCCCGCATGCAGCAACGAAGACCCAACACAGCCAATAAATAAATAAATGATTTTTTTAATTAAAAAAAAAAAAAACAGAAAGCACCAGGCCCAGATGTGTTCACTGGTGAAATCTATCAAACATTTAAGGAAAAAAATTAACCAATTTTCTACTATCTCTTTCAGAAGATATAAGTGGAAGGAACACTTTGTAACTCATTCTATGAGGCCAGTATCACCCTCATACCGAAAGAGACAAAGACATTACATGAAAAGAAAACTACAGATCAATATCTCTCATGAACATGGATGCCAAGATCCTCAAAAAAAAAAAAAAATTAGTAAATTGAATCAAACAATATATGAAAAGAATTATACACCATGACCAAGTGGTTTTTATCCCAGGTATGCAAGGCTGGTTCAACATCCAAAAATCAATTAATGTAATCCATCATATCAATAGGCTAAAGAAGAAAAATCACATGATCATATCAACAGATGCAGAAAAAGCATTTGACAAAACCCAACACCCATTCATGATAAAAACTCAGTAAACTAGGAATAGAAGGAAACTTCCTCAGCTTGATGAAGAATATTTACAAAAACCCACAGCTAAGATCATACTTAATGGTGAGAAATTTGAAGATTTTCCACTAAGATTAAGAACAAGGCAAGGATGTCCCCTCTCATCACTCCTTTTCAGCATCATACTGGAAGTCCTAGCTAAAGCCATAAGACAAGGAAATAAAAGGTGTACTTATTGGGGAGCAAGAAATATATGTTTGCAGATGACATGATTATCTATGTAGAAAATGCAAAGAAACTCAACAACAACAACAAAAGCTTCTGGAACTAATAAGCAGTTATAGCTAGGTTGCAGATACAAGATCAACATACAAAAGTTGATTGCTTCTTCTTTTTAATGGCAATGAACAAGTGGACTTTGAAATTAAAAACACAATACTATTTAACACCTAAATAATGAAATACTTAGGTATACATCTAACAAAATACGTTCAAGATTTATACGAGGAAAATTATAAAATTCCAATGAACAAAATCAAAGAAGAACTAAATAAATGGAGAGATATTCCATGTTCATGGGTAGGAAGACCCAATATTGTCAAGACGTCAGTTCTTCCCAATTTGATCTAGAGATTCAATGCAATGTCAATCAAAATCCCAGCAAGTTATTTTGTGGGTGTTGACAAACTGATTCTAAAGTTTATATAGAGAAGCGTAATACCCAGAATAACGAACACAGTATTGAAGAATAAAAACAAAGTCAGAGGACTGACACTATTGACTTCAAGACTTACTGTAAAGCTACAGTAATCAAGACAGTGTGGTATTGGTGAAAGAATAGGAAATAGACCAATAAAACAGAAAACAGAGAGAAATAGAACCACATAAATATAGTCAACTAATCTTTAATGAAGAAGCAGAGGTAATACATGCGAGAAAAGATAGCCTTTTCAACAAATAGTGTTGGAACAACCGGACATCCAAAAAAAAAAAAGTCTGAACACAGATCTTATGCCCTTCACAAAAATTAACTCAAAATGGATCACAGATCTAAATGTAAAATGCAAAACTATAAAACTCCTAGAAGAGAACATAGGAGAAAATCTAGATGACCTCGGGTTGGACAATGAGTTTTTAGACATGACTCCAAAAGCACAATCTATGAAATAAAGAATTGATAAAAGGGGTGTCATCAAAATTCTATAATTTTTCTCTATGAAAGACACTGTCAAGAGAATAAAAAGACAAGCCACAGAACTGGGAGAAAATTTTTGCAAAAAACACGTGATAAAGGACAGTTATCCAAAATATGCAAAGAGTTCTTAAAACTAAACAACAAGAAAACAAACAACCCAATTTAAAACTAGGCCAAAAATCTTAACAGACGCCTCACCAAAGAAGATAAACAGATGGCAAATAAGCTTGTGAAGAGATGCTCCACATCATATGTCATCAGGGAACACAAATTAAAACAATGATGAGATACCACTACACACCTATTAGAATGGCCAAATCTGTAATCCTGACAACACCAAATGCTGATGAGGATATAGAGCAACAAGAACTTTCATTCATTGCTGGAGGGAATGCAAAATGGTACAGATACTATGGAAGACAGTTTGCCAGTTTCTTATGAAACTAAACATACTCTTATCACATGATCCAGCAATCACGCTCCTTGATGTTTACCTAAAGGAGTTGAAAGTTTATGTCCACACAAAAGCCTGCACACGATGTCTATGGCCACTTCATTCATAAAACAGGGATAACAAAGCACCCACCTGAAACGTGAGTTGAAGAACCCACTGGGATAATGCCAAATTGTGCTCTGCAATTGGCAATGACTGCTATTAACTTCACCCCACACAGGCCAGGAGGAAGCCGATGTTAACCAACCCATAGAGGTCCCGTAGGGCAGGGTTACCGCCTGAAGGGTCACATCCATGCCCAAAGCCTGGGAGGGGAGGAGGCCTGAACAAAGGGTCAGAAGCCCAGATGGTCAGTCCAGGGCAGCCTGAGGTCAGGAGCCACAGAAGAGGGACCAGTGAGGAGAGCCTGAAGCAAGGTTTGCCAGAACAGACACTGAGGGAGGCCCGCCGGTCACTGAGACCCTGCCAGTGCCCAGCCTCTGAAGGCTGCCATTCAGGCCTTCATCCCGACCCCTCAGCCCTACATCTCCCCACCCAGACTGGGCACACACAGACCAAGCCCCACGTATAGCAGAAAGAGCAGTGAACATGGCCACTGAGGACCTGGCAGAACTCAAGGCCAAGGCCAAAGCCATACTCAAGTCGTTGCATAAACCAAGATCCACCCCAGCCTGACTCCAGAGTGGACATCTTCCCATTAATTGCACACCACGCCGTACAAGCTCATTGGCATGCACTAACCCATCTAGACTGTGAGGCTGTGTGGCCAGGGCCTCTGTCCCTTCCTTTTGATTTCCTTTGCACAGTGCCTGTCGCATAGAACGTCTCGCCAAAGGCTTGGTAAACTGAGGCGGGGCGACTTGTGCCAGAATTTGGGGGTGGGGCAGAAAGGGACCCAGCTCTGAGGCTCTATCAGGCCCCACCGAGGCCTCTTCTCTCTTCCCACCAAAGCTTCTGGGGGCTTGGCTCCCATCTAACCCAAAAACTGAGCCGGCCCAAGAAGCAGAGAGTGCTGATCAGAATTGCCATCGCAGCTCACTTAGCCGAACTGTGAACCTTCACAGAGAGAGGGCTGAGGAGGGAGCTGACGTGAGCGGTAAATCATTTCTGAGGGAAGGGGAGAAGCTTCCCTAGGAAATTCAGGGACGGCTGTTGACAGGCCGGACCATCAGAACGCCAGCTGCCTAATGAAGCAATAAAGGCCTTTGTTCTCCCCACTTCTCGCTGCCCTGCTCTTACATGTACAATTATTACAGAAATCAGAGAGAGGAATGTTGCCTTGAGATATGATTTCCATATTGGTATGGATTTTATTACACAAGCAGTACAATACGCTCCATTATCATTTTGATTATATGCGCCTTTCATTTGCACTATTGGACCATTATCTGCAGTACATTCATTACATTATAAGAAACTGGAACTCTATCCTTAAGATGAATTGTAAAAAAGGATTTCTATTTTTGCTGATTGATATTTCAGGGGAGAACATTAAACAGCAAACATTATTTGTAAAGTTTTTTTTTTTAACGTAAACTCTTAAAAGAAGGAAATAACCCTGATATTTCTAACAGACAGAGAAGCCCCAGGCTAGATGCAATAAATGATTGCAATTTAGAATGCGTGTACTATTAGGGACTCCTGATTAAATTGTAAGTTCCTTGAGAGAAAGGAAGTCAAACACATGAAGCTGGGGATTCAGCCTGCTGGTTGGGAGAGAGCAGGTCTTGTACTTGGAGAACAGAAAGACGTGGCTTTAACCTTGGCCTCCAGACTGGAGATTAGATTCACAGAGAGCAAGGGAAGTTTCGGGTAGGGGCTAGGAGGAGTGGGTGTGGGGACAGTTATCCATGAGTCTGGGTGGGATGCTTGAGGTCCCCAAGTTCTTTCCTCCCAGTTGAGACCCCCAGAAGAGGGGTCATCTGGTTGTGACTCAAGAGACCCAGCTAAGGTCTCTTGGAGGGGATCAGAGTCTCCTCGTGCCCTCCAAGGTACCCAGGGCATCAGCTAGAAAGGCAGCAGCAGGAGCACTGGGGAAGGGAAGGGAGAACTGCAGAGAAAGGAGCAGTGGGGAGGAGCCCGGTGCTCGCTCCCAGACACAGCCCCCAGCCTCCCATCACTAGAAGGAAAGCAGAGCTCAGCTGCAGGGGGCTCCACGGGAGCTCAGACTTGGCTCTGCCAAAGTCTAGGTGCTGTGTGTCCTTGAGCAAAATCCTTTACCTCTGTGACCCTCAGTTTCCCTATTGATAAAATGCAGCTAATACCTCCTCTAGCTCAGTCACAAGTTTGCCAGGACGATCCAATAAAGCTATGGGTGGGAAAGCCTCTTGAGAAGGGTTAGAAGGGTTTATTGTATTAATAACAACAATATAATAATGTAGACACTATTACAAATATAATCACTCTTCCCAGCTCAGCCTGTCTAAATTGCAGGCATCACGCCATCATTCAGAGCCCAGCTGGAATGCCGCCTCCTCTGTGAGGCCCTCCCTGAGTCCTAGCCAGAGGCTCTGCCTTCCTCTCTACTCCACACGTAGTGCTTTCTTCCTCTCAGATCACTTGTCACTTCTTCCCCCCACTAGATCAGCGTTTCCAAACTTCTGGTCACTGTCCATTAGTAGTGGGTCATGAGATCCATTTCGAAGGTGGCAACTAACACATTTTCTTTTTCAGTAAAATAGGCTAGAATAGAAAATGTTTTTATGCAAAGTAAAATTGAATATTGTTTCATTAATTTTTTTCTGGACAGTACATGAATGTGCACTGGACCACGATGTAATATATACTCTTCTGATGGGTCACAGTTAAAGAGTTTGGGGGCTTCCCTGGTGGCACAGTGGTTGAGAGTCCGCCTGCCAATGCAGGGGAAATGGGCTCGTGCCCCGGTCTGGGAAGATCCCACATCCCGCGGAGCGGCCGCTGAACCTGTGCGTCCAGAGCCTGTGCTTCGCAACGGGAGAGGCCACAATAGTGAGAGGCCTGCGTACTGGAAAAAAAAAAAAAAGAGTTTGAAAGCCACGACATCAGAGTGGAGCTCCCTGAGGGCAAAGAGTATGCCGCGTGGGCTTTATCTCCATCCCGGTGGCAGGGAGCCCAGCCCCTGAGTCACAGCACGAGCCCCACGCATGTTTGTTGAATGAATCTTTGTTATTACAGTTACCGTATTACTGCAAAATTTATAAGTTGGACCCGTTTGGGGTCAGGGAAAGTGTGCAATTACTGTCTCAGCTGATGGGAAGGTCTGGGTCTTTATTATCTGTTCCTGCAGAAGCAATTAGAACTCTTTAGAAACAGTTTTTCCGCTTGCATCAAGAATCACCCAAATACTCCCGCCTCATTAGCTGCAAGCCTTGGAGGATTACACATCCTCCTCCTGCATCACTCATCGCAGCCCGCTTGGCTAGGGATGGGACTAACTCGAGCTTTAGAAGGTCCTTTTTACACTGTTATATTGATTTTTAAAACATTTTTTAGTCGACACAATGAAAAGCTCACCCAAGGGTCATCCTTCAACTTCGGAGATGAAACCTGTATCTTAACTGCTTACTGCCTGGAAACTACTTTGCCCCAGAGTGACTCTGGGGACTGCAGCAGGACCAGATTTTACTGACGTGGTTCTCTGACGCCTTTTAGGATAAATATATTGATTTTTGAATAAACATTTTCATTTATCCGTCCTCTCCAGCTTCCTAATTGCTTGACGTGGAGCCTCCTGGGGTGTGTTGCCTGTTGATCTTTACCTTATTTTAAAAAAAACAAAATAACAAAAAAACCTGTGTTATTTTTAGAGCTCATAGCTTTTTATTTACAGGAACCTACCTCTCGAGTACAAGTTCATCAATTACTTTAATTCCCACTAAATGTGAAGCCAGATTTCGAGTGGTGCTGGAAGGTTAATGTACCCTTTTAGCTTCGTCTTAAATCTTGATGAGGGTAGGAAGTGAAGTTTCTTAACCTTCCTCTCCTTTAGCCCATCGCCAGGCCCAGGCCCCAAGCCGGAGTGGCTCCCTAATCCCTCGGAGAGGGCAGGGTTCGACTCAGGTACTGTCAGGGAGAAGGCAGCGCTGTGGAACCACTTTACCTTCGGGGCATCTCATTCAGCTTCAGCCACTGCCTGGGGTTTCAGGTTGTGCAGCAGCTTTGCAAATAGTGTCCACGGTCTTCCAACCTGTGCCCTACCCCCGCACCCAGCCTCGGCTCTCCAGAGCCCACCTGACAACTTCCTCTGCCCACCTGCACCTCTGTCCATCAGGCTGAGACCCAGAAACCTCAGGCAGCTGGACATGAAGGGAAGATTGTTCAGAGGAAGAAGGGGAGCAGGGGGCTGGGAGCCACTGGGTGTGGACCACATGCCAGGCTGCGGGGACGAGATGAGAGCACGGCCCCAGCCTCCGGGGAGACAGTTACAGGACCCCCGAGAGCAGGACCAGTGCTCAGGTAGTGGGGAACACAGGCACCAACATGCAGTTCAGGGAGTCTTCTGGAGATGGTGACCCTGAGCTCAAGGTTGAGAACAGGACGAGGGAGGGGTGGGTTGCATCAAAGCCTCTTAGATGCTGCCAGTGGGGTGAGGACTGAGATAGGAGGGTGCTGTCTGAGGAGTCCGGCGTTGGGGGCTCAGCAGACCAGCTGGTCTCAGAAGACATGGCGGGATCCTAGATTGGGCTCATCTGTGAGGAAGAGGCTCCCCCAGCAGACTAAACGGAGGGCATCAGGAGGAGGGTCTAGGTCAGAGGCACGAAGAGCCAGCTGTGGGACAGGAGCCTGGGAGGGAGGAGTCACTGCAGCCAGGAGGAGGGACTCCTAGAAGAAGGCAGGGTGTTTTAACGTCTTTATTGGAGTACAGTTGCTTTACAGTGGTGTGTTAGTTTCTGCTGTATAACAAAGTGAATCAGCTATACATATACATATATCCCCAGTCTCCTCCCTGTTGCGTCTCCCTCCCACCCTCCCTATCCCACCCCTCTAGGTGGTCACAAAGCACCGAGCTGATCTCCCCGTGCTATGCAGCTGCTTCCCACTAGCTATCTATTTTACATTTGGTAGTGTATATATGTCCATGCCACTCTCTCACTTCGTCCAAGCTTCCCCTTCGCCCTCCCCGTGTCCTCAAGTCCATTCTCTACATCTGCATCTTTATTCCTGTCCTGCCCCTAGGTTCTTCAGAACCTTTTTTTTTTTTTAGATTCCATATATATGTGTTAGCATACGGTATTTGTTTTTCTCTTTCTGACTTACTTCACTCTGTATGACAGACTCTAGGTCCATCCACCTCACTACAAATAACTCAATTTCGTTTCTTTTTATGGCTGAGTAATATTCCATTGTATACATGTGCCACATCTTCTTTACCCATTCATCTGTCGATGGACACTTAGGTTGCTTCCATGTCCTAGCTGTTGTAAACAGTGCTGCAATGAACATTGTGGTACCTGTCTCTTTGAATTACGGTTTTCTCAGGGTATATCAAAACCACAATGAGGTATCACCTCACACTGGTCAGAATGGCCATCATCAAAAAATCTACACACAATAAATGCTGGAGAGGGCGTGGAGAAAAGGGACCCTCCTGCACTGCTGGTGGGAATGTGAATTGATACAGACACTGTGGGGAACAGCATGGAGGCTCCTTAAAAAACTAAAAAAAAAAAAAAGAAGGCAGGTTTGAGATGGCAGTTCGTCACGGGAGCGAAGAGCTGGGGAAAGCCCTGGGCTCAGCAGTTAATCACAGCCTATGCTGGGTTGTTTGAATGAAGCCGGACAGCAAAAGCCAGACTGCAGGGAGTTGGAGAGGAAGTGGGGAAGGAGGGTATGCACGTGGTGAGTGTAGACAGTGCTGTGAGCAGGAGGGAAGTGGGCATCGTGTGACTGATAAGAAGCAGCCAAGAGAGAGGAGGGAAGATACAGAGGTGGAGGGACCCCAGGGGGAAGGAAAGGCTGGCTGAGTGAGGGTCGGGGCGGCAGCAGCTGCGGCTAGAAAGACGGGAGGGTGATTGCAGAGGACCACCTCCCAGACCGTGGCCCTTGGTCCTGTGAGGTGTCAGCGGGTGTTCAGTTATCAACCAAGTGGAAACGATGCCAGGATACAAAAGCCAACCAGGCTTCTCTGCAGCAGAACTGCTCAGGACCGAAGTCAGGCCACTTTGGGACCAGTCACACTCAAAGGGCAACAGTGGTCTAACAAAGGGAGGAGGGAGAGAGGAAGGAAGGAAGGGAGAGAGGGAGGGAGGAGTTTAACTCTCTACTGAAAGTCTGGAAGGGGCGGGGTACCTGCAGGACGTGTGTGGCACGTGCTCCGCTGAGCCTCCCTCTTGCCCTCTCCCGCTGCAGCCTCTCCCTCAAAGTCTCTTTTGCGGGCTTCCCTGGTGGCACAGTGGTTGCGAGTCCGCCTGCCGATGTAGGAGATGCGGGTTCGTGCCCCAGTCCGGGAAGATCCCACATGCCGCGGAGCGGCTGGGCCCATGAGCCGTGGCCGCTGAGCCTGCGCTCCGCAATGGGAGAGGCCACAACAGTGAGAGGCCCGTGTACTGCAAAAAAAAAAAAAAAATCTCTTTTGCTCTCCTTGCTCCTCTTCCTCTGTCGCCCTACACTCGCTTCCCCACATTCCATCCCCAGTGGGCTCTCTGATCTCTTTCCCTCTGCAGGAGTGTCTCTGAGCCCCTCCTAACCTCACCCGCCCAGCTGCTTCCCAGCGCTTCTCAGTTCTCACCGCACGGTTGCGTGACAGCAGAGCAGGGGAGTTGGGCAGATCAGCAGACTTTTCCTTAGACGGTGGCAGGGAGAGGTGGGGGGCTAGGACAGTGGTTTACAGGTGGTCCCGCTGAGGTGTGGGTCCCTCTCACAGGCTAATGTGTGTGTTTATGTCTAGGAGGGGCTGGGGGTATGCACCATTTTCCAAACTGATTGAACTAAGGATGGTCTTGCTTGGTGACCTGTTGCTGGAGTCTAGTGTTCTGTAGATGGCAGATTTGGAAAATGCTCTTCAAGGACCAGTTAAGGCAATAGAGAGAAAGGTGATCAAGCATTAAAGGGGTCCCTACCTGTGGACCCCACTTCTGCTATGAAGTGAGCGGCGAGGCCTCTGTCACAATGTCAGGGGAGCCATGTGAGCTCAGTTTGGGAGAACCTGCAGCAAAGGAGGAAAGCGAACTGTATGAACCAGAAACCACCTTGAGTGCCGTTTCTAATTCTCGTAACTGTGGGGAGATTTTTCTCCAGCAGCATTTAGCAGGGCCTGAGGAGGGAAGGGGTGCTAGACCAGAGGTCCAGGAAGCTGGTTTCTGGCCTCAGTTGTAAGGAGCCTGTCAGCCCAGCCTGGCTGCTGCACCCCTCCAAGCCTCGGCTTCCTCTGCTGCGAGCTGGGCTTAACATGTCCACCCTGACTCCTGCTGGAGAGCCTTGACCAGAATGAGACATCCCAATGGATAGAAATGTCCTGGGCAAATTGCAGAAGGTACAAAGGGCTTTCGCTGGAACTTGGGTCCTCTCCCTTTAGGTGCTGGTGGTACTTCAAGTCCAGAAACAATTCAAGTTGTTTCCAAAGGTAGTCATCCTGCCAGCATTACTGGAGAACTGACCCTCGGACCACCTGCCTGGTCACCGATCAGCGAACCGCAGGCAACTTGACCTACAGTTTGCCTGAAAGATGGGCTGCCCTCCAGTCCTCTGACTGGCCTGGGTCAGCCTCAGCCTCAGAACTCTGCCTTTACTCATTCATTCACTCAACAGGTCATTTTCGTCTATGTGCAGGGCGGCAAGGAATGGGACAGATGCAGTTGCTTCCTGCACAGAACTAACAGGCTATGGGGGTGCAGGTGGGGATGAAAGTCAAGTAAACAGGACCGTAGAGAGAGCCGGGTGCTGTGATGGAGACAGAGGCAATGGATTAACGGGCAGGGAACCCAGCTCCAACCAGAGGAAGCTCCCAGAAGACCAGGTGTGTGAGCTGAGATGAGTGCAAGTTAGCCAGGAGGGGTTGTGTGTGTGTGGGGCGGGGGCGGCTTTCAAGAAGGCTGGGGTATGAGAAATGTGCTGTGTTTTGATGTCCTGGGAGATGTTCCTGAAGGCAGAAGGTGGGAGAAAGGTAGCAGGAGCCATGAGTCTGGGGCAGAGCGCAAAGTGCTGGATTTTGTCCTTAGAAGATGCGGAACCAGCTAAGGGTTTTAAGATGCAAAGTGACAGACACCATCAGTGTCACATTCTTCAAGTGTCTCTTAGACCAGGGGGCAGCACACTTTTTCTATGAAGGACCAGCTAGTCAATATTTTAGGCTTTATGGGCCAAGAGGCAAAATCAGGGATATTATATAGGGACATATATAACAGGAGAAAAAACAAAGTTCCACACTTTTTATTGATGAATTTTTAGCATATTTTTGTAACACAGGTCTACTACTGAGAAGAAAGGAATTCTTTTTTGGGAGGATAGCATTTTGCTTAACTGAGGTTCAAAGTTATTGTTCCTTATCGTCATATTGATTGCTAATGTTCATCTGTAAAAACACTTCTCCACTCGCACAAAAACGGGCAGCGGGCCGCTGGTTTAGAGCATGGGCAGTTAAAGATGTGAGAAAGTCCTGGCCTCTCTGGGGGAGAAGAGGCAATGAAGCTGCGATCCTGGGACAGATGGAGTGGGCCCCAAGGAGGTACCCAGGAAGGCTTCTCAGAGGAGGAGAGACTCAGACAGAGGTTCAAGGTCAATGAGGACAGTACAAGGTCCAGGAGGTGACCAGGGAGAAGGGACAGTTTGCATCCAGGTGCAGAGTAAACTGGGGGTCGCAACTGGAGTGCCAGGGACTCATGAGAAGGTGACTGGCTCTGCAGAGCTCACAGAGCAAGGTGGGGACCCAGAGCCTCCTGAAGGCTGAAGGGACCACTGTCCTATTGTAAAGGGGCCCGCTCAGATGGGCATCTTGGGAAGATCGCCTTCTAGAGCAGAGAAGAAACTGAGGGGGCTCTGGTTGGGGTGCAGGAAAGGCTGTGCCCCAGTCCAGGTGAGCAAGGGCCGTGGGACTGCAGAGGAGCTCTGTGCGAGACAGGTGTGGGCACCTCAGGGAGTGAGGAGACCAGATGCCTCCAGGCTCCAGCTGAGGTGCTGGAGCAGCGGCGATGCCAGCTTAGGGGTCCCAGGCACACCTGGGCATGCGGGGCAGAAACCCAGAAGAGAGAACAAGCGAGAGAGACCCAGCCAAGTTGCAGGTGGGGAAAGAGGCAAGGGGGCCAAGAAGAGGGGCCGGCAACCAAGAGCAGCCCTCAGAGAATGAAGGAAAACCAGAAACGTGATGTCAGAGAAAGAGAGCTTTGCCAGAGGAAGGAGGGGGAAGCCCATGCCCCGCAAAAACAGACAAGGTGTCCACTGTGCCAGCACCCAGGAGGCTGGGGGCGGGGGTGTCTGTGAGGTCTTCAGAGGAAGGTGAGGGATGGAATCAGGACAGGCAGGACACACAGCTCTTCCCAGAAGCTTGCCTGTGAAAGAAAAGAAAGTTGAAGGACAGGTGTAAAGCCAGGAGAGAAAGAAGAAATTAGGTGAAGGGTGAGTTGTACTTGGATGTTAGATCCTCAGCTTAGGCCAGAGGATGTTAAAGCAACGCACCACTGCGCCTGGCCCTGGGCTGCTCTGCTTGGTAGCACTGCTGTGAAGCTAGAGAGATGAGTCTCATGGAAAGATGCATTTCTCCTAAGTAGTGTGCTCTCCCTTTTTTTCCCCCCTTTTTTGAAACAGAGTGAATTTTAAAATTTAAAATGTCCCTCTTAAAACAAATACCGTATGCTAACACATACATATGGAATCTAAAAAAAAAAGAAAAAAATGGTTCTGAAGAACCTAGGGGCAGGATGGGAATAAAGACGCAGACGTAAGGAATGGACTTGAGGACACGGGGAAGGGGAAGGGGAAGCTGGGACGAAGTGAGAGAGTGGCATGGACATATATCCACTACCAAATGTACAATAGATAGCTAGTGGGAAGCAGCCACATAGCACAGGGAGATCAGCTCCGTGCTTTGTGACCACCTAGAGGGGTGGGATAGGGAGAGTGGGAAGGAGATGCAAGAGGGAGGGGATATGGAGATATATGTATATGTATAGCTGATTCACTTTGTTATACAGCAGAAACTAACACACCATTGTAAAGAAATTATACTCCAGTAAAGATGTTTTAAAAAATTTTTTTTAATTAAAAAGATAAAACCCCACTTCTCTCAAGTACCATTGCTAGATATTAGCTTCCAGATACAGTTGCTTCACTAGTTGTACCCAGATACAGGGTACAACTAGTGAAGACTGCACAATGTATCAATACAACATTGTCAATAATGCTATTTGATACTAATGAGACCAATCAATAAGGAACTAGCTCAGTTTGGGCATATTCCTTCAAAAGTATGTTTTGCAATTTTAAAAATATAGCAACTCTATATGTATTGAAATGAATAGATGTCTGAAATGTATTAATAAATTTAACAGTCATATAAAAGAATATTAGAGTATGTTACAAGTCATGTGATAGAGAAAAAAGAACACTCATACATTTATGTTGATAAACTCATAGGCTCTTTCTGAAAGTATACAAGAAACTGGCGTAAGGTGTAGTCTGAAGGGGGACTAGTATGCTGAAAACAGGCGAGAGGGAGAATTACTTTTGAATGCATTCCATTTTGTACTTCTAAAACTTGGTACTATGTGTATATATTACTTCTTCAAAATAAATAATACATTAGAACAAAGTTAAATACATTAAAAAAATTTTAATGTCCCCCCTTTTAAAATATTTATTTATTTATTTTGGCTGCACTAGCTAGGTCTTAGTTGTGGCACACGGGATCTTCATCGCGGCACACGGGCTCCTTAGTTGCAGCATATGGACTTCTTAGTTGCAGCATGCAGACTCTTAGTTGCAGCATGCATGCGGGATCTAGTTCCCTGACCAGGGATCGAACCCAGGTCCCCAGCATTGGGAGTGCAGAGTCTTACCCACTGGACCACCAGGGAAGTCCCATAAAATGTCCCTCTTTTTGCTTTGGCCCCCAGGAAGCTCAGAGCTAAGTCTGCCGACCAAATTTTAAAACTATATGGAAGAATGGAACTTGCAGATCTGAATGATTTTCTCCCCTTAGCCTTTTCCCATTCCTCTGCCTGCATTTTCTGTGATTCCCAAATTCTATTCTTCATTTTTAAGTATCTGTCTATGTACCATTGTTTTCTTCTAGCAGGGTGCTTCAGATGTCCTATGGAATGAGGCAATGTGCCTCGAAGTGATTTTGTTTCCAACCGGACCCTGGTCTCTGTAGTGCACTGAGGCCCCGAGTTTTCCCAGGTCACCGCAAGGTGCCAAGGTGTTTGGGATGGAGCTGTCTGTGCCCGCTTGTGTCCCCACGACCCTCAAAGCTCTCCGAGCTGAGCCGACGTTCTTCAATTACTGTTTCCACATTGCTGAGCAAAAAGGGGCAAAGCCAGTGCGATTTCTAACTAATCTTGAATAAGTCAGATATAGGATTTTTTTCCCACCTCTGGGAAGATTGTCAAATGAAACAATGTGGCTTTGAGCTTCTGACAGATGCTAATGAATTGTTGTTTACATTTTTGATTTGCTGCCTAAACAAAGATAAGACATGCTCTTGAAAACACACTGAATGCACAATCCAAACACATCCATTAAATCTGTCACAATAAACATGACAGCTTTCTTCTAACCTAACAACTGGCATGCCTCATTTGCATATTAATGAGAAAACCGGGATCAGCCTGCACAAATTACTTATATCTCATGAAGAGGCTGCTCCTGATGACAGCGAAGCACTTACGGGTGTAAATACACCAAGTTAATACTTCTGCTGTTTTGATGCCATTTCCATCTCTTCGCTTGGGCAGCCCCAGACTCCTGGATTTGTTACCTTTGCCAGCTGTGTGGGTACAGGGATCCACGATGGGGGTCAGTGTGGACTCAGGAAGAGCTGGGTGGGCCTCTAATCCTGTCAACACTCCAGGGGTACTTATTGAGCATCTACTATAAGCCAGTCAGCACTTTCCAATTGAGATGCCAGCTTGATCATCAGTTGTATCAGAATGAATCAAAAGAAAAATATTAGATGTTTATTGAGTACCAACTATGTATGAGGAACTTTCACCTGCATCATCACATTTAAACCTCACAGGAAACCTTCAAGCAGTGTTGAAAAAAGCCAAAGTGTACATAACCTTACTACCTTCCCTCACCGGTGGCAGACATGACTAGTCAATGCCAGAACTCCTTCCAGTGGAGCCTGGAATCAAACTCCGAGTCCTTTCCAACCCAAGACTCCAGGAGGCTGCCTCCATCCACAAGGGTCCTGTTCATTGCCTGTGGTATCATCCTTTCCACAGGCAAGGAAACCTGTTGGTATCAGCCTTAGGATGGGTATGATTGTTGCCATTAGAAAAATGAGAAACTATCATCTCAGGAAGGTTAGGGGCCCACCTGAGTCACCCAGTTGGTAAGAGAAGTCATTTCCAGCCCAGTTCTCCTTTGCTGATCTTCCATGGCTTCCCAGAGCACCTCACGCCCCCACTGTTTACGTGGCTCCACCTGGTGCGTGCTCTTGAGTAGGACTTCAGTCAGTTGTGATTGAAGGTATCAGCATAAGACAACTCAAATTTAAGAGGCCAGAGAAGATAATGCTTCCAGGAGGACAGTCCAGGCACCCACGGGACACCCCCATGATCTCTTCAGGGACACCAGTGCTGAAAGTCTGCAGGAAGGGACTTCCCTGGTGGCGCAGTGGTTAAGAATCTGCCTGCCATTGCAGGGGACACGGGTTCGATCCCTGGTGTGGGAAGATCCTACATGCCGCGGAGCAACTAAGCCCATGCACCACAACTACTGAGCCTGTGCTCTAGAGCCCATGAGCCACAACTACTCAGCCCGTGTGCCACAACTACTGAAGCCCGTGTGCCACAACTACTGAAGCCTGCACGCCTAGAACCTGTGCTCTGCAACAAGAGAAGCCACCGCAATGAGAAGCCCGCGCACCCCAACGAAGAGTAGCCCCTGCTCGCCACAACTAGAGGAAATCCACGCGCGACAGCAAACACCCAATGCAGCTAAGAAGAAAAAAGAAAAAAAAGAAAGTCTGTGGGAAGTTCTGCCCTCCCGGAACATCTCAGATGAACTTGGGTTTGCAGCCTCGCTCTGGGTGACCTTGGGCCATTTACTTCGTTACTCTGAGCCTGACCTGGAAAAGGAAAATAACAGCTCTGACTTCCTATCACTGTTGAGAGCATAAAAGAGAGTTCTTGCTCTAAAGAACTTGGCACAGAGCCTGGCACATAGTAAGTGCTCAATAAATAGTGGCTTAAAAGATGCTGAACCATCAACCACAATGGTTTTTCTAACTCATTTACTCCAACCAGCTCCACCCCAGACGGTTCTTCCTTGATATGAACCAGGGCCAAGGGCAAAGCAGGTGCTTTCAGAGGTACCAAGCTCCTTCCCTTTCTTCCCTCCACCCTCCAGCATCTTCTCCCAGAAAGGCCTGTCCCTGAACTGCAACTTCTGATGAAAGGTAGTACTGCCTACCCGCCTTCCTCCGTTACAAGATCAGGCAACTCAGCCCTCGTTTCTCTCTTTAGAAGTCCCCATCCTTGGGCTTCCCTGGTGGCGCAGTGGTTGAGAGTCTGCCTGCCGATGCAAGGGGACACAGGTTCGTGCCCCGGTCCGGGAAGATCCCACATGCCATGGAGCGGCTGGGCCCGTGAGCCATGGCCGCTGGGCCTGCGCGTCCGGAGCCTGTGCTCCGCGACGGGAGAGGCCACAGCAGTGAGAGGCCCGCGTACCGCAAAAAAAAAAAAAAAAAAAAAAAAAGAAGTCCCCATCCTTGTCCTCATTTGCACTTTGCAGCCCCCGTGTCTCAGGCTTTGGCCTCAGGCATTGAAAGCCTCCTCAAGCAACAAGTTTGTGTTCCCAGAGGCCAGATGCTCAGAACCTGCTGACAACAACAGATCCCAGAGTATGAGGTCGAGCAGGCCAAAGGCATTCTATAGGAAAGGGATTCTCTGGGACTGTTGCTGCTGGGCATTTATTCCAGATTATTCTATCCACACCATTTCTCAAGAGAAAAAAATTCTATTCCAATTGAATTAAGATGCAGCTGGAAACGATTTTAGTGCTCTTCCTCTTTCCCTTTATTAATCTTCTTTAACTACCATCTCAAGATCTGTGTGCCAGACTCTGTGTGGGGTATCACACGCTGTAGTGGGAAGCTCCTCAGATGGAGGAGCCCCCAAGCCCCGCAACTCCTGCGTTTCACACCCTTGTGTAATACCCTCCCCTTGAGTGTGGGCTGGGCTGGAAAGCTTGCTTCGAACAGACAGAACTTGGCAAGGGTGATGAAATGTCACTTAACCAAGGTTAGGTTATAAAGAGACTTTTTAAGAGATGTGGCTTCCGTCTTGGGCTCTCTCTCCCCCACTGCTCACTTATGGGGGAAGCCAGGTCCCATGTCATGAGGCAGCCCTGTGGAGAGGTCAACATGCTGGGGAACTGGCAGCGGCCTCCAGCCAACAGCCAGCAAGGAATTGGGGCCCTCACTCCATCAGCTCCTACCAAGAGCTATGTGAGTAGCTGACGTTGCAGCTGAGCCGTGGATCCCCTCGCAGTCAAGTCTTCAGATGAAACCGAAGCCCTGGCAACAGTTTAACTGCAGTCTTGTTGGAGACCTTGAGAGAGAGGCACCTGGATCCCTGACCCACAGAAACTATGAGGTTATAAATGTTGGTTGCTAAATTTGGGGGTAATTTATTATGCAGTAATAAATAACAAATACATAGATGGTGGAACCATATGAAATTGCTATTTTTTAATTTTAAAAATAGCTAAATATCAGCAGTTTCCTATGGGTCAAACTAAGTACTTTATCCTGTTCATTACATGTAACATCCCACACAGCACGCCGCCTCTGTGCAAGGAATCTTGCTGGGCACCAGGGAATAAATGAATGGGGCACAGTCACTGCTATTAAGAAACCAGAGGAGCTCTGCGACAGGCTTCAAACAGAGAGAAAGCCAGAACCACCCAGAGCAGAGTCGATGTGTGGAGCCCTGCCATGCCCCCATCAACTGAAGGGCAGACATGAAACTCAAAGACATCTGATGGTAATTATCTCAGAAAGATCAGACCTGTGACATTTCTGCAAGGAGACCCATTCTGCCGTGATTCCTTGCATCTATTAGTCACTATCTCACAATGACTTTGCCTTTCCTAATCAGCAAGCAGGCTTTTGAAGCCCTTTCTTGAACACATTTATCATCTCCAATACTACGCGGAGAGAATCAATTTTATTTACCCTTGCTGAGCCTATCAGGATCTCATTTGTAATTAGAGAAGTGCGTGTGAGGGAGAGGATTTTTTGTTGCTAAATTAGGTCAGGTATTCTCATCCTTGGAGTGACTGGCATGTTGGTAGCATGCCCGGGTTGCTGGCTGTGGGCGGTCTCAGGCTGCTCACCCCTTCCTTCCCTAAATCAATATCCGACATTAGTTTTCCTGTGTCACGTCAGGAAGGGTCTCCACTGCCCACAGCCTGTCTGAGGGATCACAGGTGGAAAGAGATTGTTCCCAATCCACTAGCATGAAATCTAAAATGGATCTTGCCAACCCTAGTAGAAGATCTACCTGCAAGAAAGAAGTCAGGAACCGGTGACCAAGGGAGATTTGGTGGCACAAGGAAAGCGATGCAACATTAAGAAGCAAGGCCAGATGCATCCAAATGGTCTCCTCCTTGGGAACCCAGAGGGCTCTTCTAATCACAGTTGGGTCTCTTGAGTAGCAGAGAGGACTTTCATTGCCTTGAACCCTGGTTGACACGAGAACTCTGCTTCACCTTGGACGGAGGCCCCGTTCTCCAGGTGTCAAACTCGTGGACTTGGAAGAGCTCCTGCGTCTCAAGGTTGAGGCTAACCGTCGATAGGACCCAATCTGTGCTCCTTTTTTCTTCTTGGCGGCATGTGGGATCTTAGTTCCCTGACCAGGGAGGGAGCCTGTGCCCCCTGCTGTGGAAGCATGGAGTCCTAACCACTGGACCGCCAGGGATGTCCCCCCCCAGTCTCTGCTCTAATTGCTCTCTTTCTAGCCATTCTAATTTCCCCATTCAGAGTGGACAGCTGTGCTTGGGAACCACATCTCTTATGGGACCACATCTCTTATGGGACCTTTATTTGGGGAGTATTCCAGGAAGGAAGAAAATGGGAAACACGCCCTCAGGCATCACAGGTGAGAGGATAATCCGGCAGCAGTCCCCCCAACCCCTTTTTCACAATATAGTCACACCTGACAGCTTACCCCATGGAGAAACCTCATAAAAATTAAGATATTCTAGACATTCTAGGAAAATGAAATATTGAAGAATGGCTCCCTGAGCTGATGATGGTAGTGCATTTGAAAAATAGACCAGAGTGTCGTGTTTAAAAGCCTAAAGTCGTAAAAGGTATTATGAATGGGTGGATTGGGAACCTCTGCAAGCAGACTTCATTGATGTCACTGTAAAAGATGAATGCTGTCACTCTTTCTTATATATAACAAGAAGATATGCTGCTGCATCCAGATCTCATTGTAGAAACTGTCAGGCTCACTGAAATGGCGTTGCATAAGCTATTTATGACGATATGAGGGAAAATACAAGGTTAAGAGATCTTTATCTACCGTCTGTGGAAATGTGCTTCCACACTGAGGCGGGTATATGAAATAACCTTCCAGATAACCCATGACATTGGGGAGGCTGTAAAGTGAGATTAACCGTCAGAGACAGATCTGCGTCCCAATTATGTGTCTGCTCCCCTGATGCCTTAACCTCCTGAACACACAAGTGTTTTTCGAGCTTCTTTATGCATTTCCCACTTGAATTTTACAGCACTCGGTGTGACAGATTCAGAAGTGATCCGACAAAAAGTTCATCCCCACCCTCACCCCCACTGCTTCCAGAGGTAGAGAGGTGGCTGGGACAACAGCCCAGCTGGAAACCACATTTCTCAGCCCCCTTGCTTCAGGCATGGCCGCGGGGATGGTTTACGCCAGTGAAACGTGAGTGGAACCGTGGTCGCTTCCAGGCCACAGTTTTTTAGAAGCAGCTGGGCTTCTTCCAGCGTCTCTCTCCCCTTCCCATGCCTGGAGGCAGAGGAGTCCCAGGCCCTGTGGGGATGGTGGAATTACAACACCTAAGAACCCTGAGGAGAAAGAGCCCCACCAACCTGGGACCACCCACACTGCCCTTGACATAAATGAGAAGTGAACTTCTATTTCACTGCCAAGCCAATGGAAATTTAGTGGTTTGTTTGTTACAGCAGCTAGTGTGAGCCTTACTAATACAATTTAGTACCTTCCTAAAGGTCTAATTCATTCAGTTATCCCTCATTCATTCAATGAACGGGAGGGAGTAGGGTCCAGCAGCCCCCTATAGGCCTGGAGTTATGACCTGCTTTGGCATTGACTAGTTTTGTGACTTGAGGTAACTTGGGAAAATTGCTTTCTCTCAGCTTCTATGTCCTTTATTGTGAAATGAAGATTTTAAAAATTCTGACCCTAAGCAAGGGAAACCACATGACTTTTGCTGTTTTGGAAGAAAGAATTTGGAGGAGCATGCGTTGATGGCTGTAGTTTAGAAAGCTTAAGGCATAAAACAGAGTCAGGGAATATTGGTTTGTGTTCTGAGGGTAGTAGCCTAAGGAATCTTGGAGGAAAACTTGGGAAGACAAAAGTAGGTGAGATTTTCTAGACATTATATCTACTTTTACTTGAAACCTTCTATTATCTTAACTGGTAGTGCTAATTTATTATCCCCTTTTTGACTTACGTGGTTTTTATTTTTTTATCAGCTCTACCTAAAATCACACATTGGTGGTACATTCATACCATTTCAGCCTGTTTTATTTTACTTTTTATTGAAGTATAGTTGATTTACAATGTTGCGTTAATTTCTGCTGTACAGCAAAGTGATTCAGTTATACATATACATACATATTTTTCATATTCTTTTCCATTATGTTTTATCACAGGTTATTGAATATAGTTCCCTGTGCTATACAGTAGGACCTTGTTGTTTATCCATTCTATATATAGTAGTTTGCATCTGCTAACCCCAAACTCCCACTCCATCCCCACCACTCCACTCCCCCTTAGCAACCACAAGTCTGTTCTCTATGTCTGTGAGTCTGTTTCATAGATAAGTTCATTTGTGTCATATTTTAGATTCCACATGTAAGTGATATCATATAGTATTTGTCTTTCTCTTTCTGACTTACTTCACTTAGTATGATAATCTCTAGGTCCATCCATCTTGCTGCAAATGGCATTATTTCATTCCTTTTCATCAGCCTGTTTTATTATTTTAACTATTTCATCTGTTAGTTCTCTGGCTGCAATTCTTTTGCTGGATGTATCCATAATTCTTACTACTTCCATGTTCTTTTCATTTTATTTTCTATATCCCATTTTCTCATCTAGTTGTATTGTTCTCAGTCTCTGCTTTTATGTTTTCCTTTTATATTGTTTAATAAATGTTAATAAAAATTTTTTTAAAATCCTGAGCTTTATTTACAATAGCCACAAAATGGAAGCACTCAAGGTTCCATCAGCAGATGATGGAAGAACAAGATATGGTACATTCTTACAGTGGAATATTATGTAGCCATAACAAGGAATGAAATTCAGAAACATGCTACACCATGCATGAACCTTGAGGACATTATGCTCAGTGAGATAAGCCAGATACAAAAGGACTAATATTGTGTGATTCCACTTATGTGAAGTACATAGAATCCTCAAGTACATAGAGATAGAAAATAATAGAGGTTGTCAGGGTGTGGGGAGGGGGAAAGGGGAGTTATTATTTAATAGGTACAGAGTTTCTATTTAAGAAAGTGAAAAGAGTTCTGAGATGAATGGTAGTGAATTGTATACTCAAAAAGGGTTAAAATGGTAAATTTTATGTTACATATATTCTACCACAATTTTTTTTAAGAGCCTGACCTTACGGGGTTCATGTGAATATTATATCAAATAATGTATGTAAAGTGCTTAGCACAGAGCATAATTAAAACTCTTGATAAGTGGTCATTATTGTGTGCATGAAGGGCCTACTACATACCTGGCACCATGCTGAGTGTTGGAGATACAATGATGAACCAGACAGAGATTCTCCCCACTTCACAGTGCGGGACGGGGGGGGGCCCAGTCAGTAAACTGACCACAGTCATGTGACCTGCTCAAGAAGAGGCAGCTGGTAGGGTTGGGAAGCCCCTAACTCAGCCTCAGGTCTGGATGGCTCCTGCTGAGACGTCAGCGTGTGGTCACGGGGGAGCCTGCTGCAGACAGGCGAGAGCTCCACGGCCTCCAGTTTCGGTTCACATGTGTACGTGTCACAGGTTCTGAGGCAGAGAGGCCAGGTGTCCTTCCCAGCCCTGTGTCCCCAGCCCCGGCCCAGCACCATGTAAACAGTGGGTGTTCTGAAGTGTTCATCTCTCTGTTTCCTTCTCCGTCGGCCTTACAGAGATCTTGAGTTTGTGGCATTCCTTAAAAGCACGATTTAAATCTTCAAGTTAGAGCTTTGGAAGGAAAAGCCAGGTAAACACATAAATATACAAGGACACGTGGCATCCAGTGCGAACAACCCTCCTAGCTCAGAACTCAGAATCTCCTGGGAGGAGAGAGAACTGAGAGGCCCATCACTGCCGCCACCAGGCCCTCGAGGGCTCACAGGGCAGAAGGAACAATTAAATTTCAAGGGAAAATGTTTCAAGGGGAAACGGGGGTGCCAAGAGGGGACAGAGGAGTGGGCCCAGCCCGGCCTGGGTTGGACGGGGGTGGGGGCCGGGGAGGGCAGGGTCCTGACAGATGAGCCAGCTCCCCTGTTGTCTGGACCCACCCAGCATCCTCACCTCCAGCAAGAGCACCCCAGCAGTCCCTGGGGACCCACCGGCCCCCACCCTCATCCACGTGGAGCTGACTGCACCCCCGGATGCGTGACCCAAGCCTGGACGGTTAAGCAGAGAGACTGATTCCCGGAAGCCTCGCCAGGCCTGTGAGGTTATGGAGGGTCTCCTTCCACAGGGGGCGCTGTCCTCACAGGAATGCAAGCCCGGAGCTGCGGGCAGCTGTCTGTCCCCGTTCATCCAGCCCTGCCTGAAAGAAGCAAGATACCTCTGCTTTGGGTTACCTGAGCCAGCCGGCCCTCCCTTTTGCCTAAGGCTGTTTAAATAGAGTTTCCATAACTTGCGTCAATATCTGTCTCTTCCCTCTCGATCCTGTTTCTACACCCCTGGGAACTAGCTTGGGTGTGTGTGTTCAAACAACCGTTCACATTTGTAAGGTAACCAGCCATCCCGGTTTCCCTGAGCTTCAGTGCTAACACCGGGACAGTTCCAGGCAAACTAGATTTACTCCTTTCTCTCCGTCTCGCGCCATTCCCAGCTGTGGCTACACCGCATTTCTGGGTCAAAAGGAGTGGGAAATGGGGAAGGCTGAGAGGAAGCCAGAGTCGGGGCCCCATCCCTTATCTTTGCTGCCGAAGGCACTAAATCCATGGCCAGTTCTGAGCCCGCTCCATCCCAGGGACCCACACTGGCAAGGTCCAGGACCCTGCAAAACCAGAGCCTCGCACATGTGTGCAGGGTGTGGTCAGACCTTGGCAGGGTCCCCGAAAGGAATGCCAAACCAGAACCGTTCCCTCCCACAGGTGCGGGCACTCCAGGAAGAGCCCCTCACTGCAATTTCCAGGCCTACCACCGGCATCTGCACAAGCAGTAAGTGATCTTTTTCTTGATGATACACTCTTTGCAATTTGAAATCGAAAGAGAAAAGGTAGTGGGCAAGAAGTTTCTAGAAGACAAGGTTCTTTCTGGCTTCGTGTTCCACCAGCCTCCACGAAGTCCTGTTGATGGTGGCGTGAGGAAGAGAGTTCATTTCACATCCTCTTCTGGATTCTTAGAGTCTCCCCCCCACCACGGCCCCCAGAACACAGCAGGCTGGGCCTCCATCAGATGACCAGAGGCTCGGCCTCCCAGGACCAGGAGACGATTTGTTTGAGGGCAGAAGGCGGAAGGGGCAGATGCTGTTTCAAATAGGCCGACGGGAAATGAGTGTGGATTTCCTGCTGGAAACCTTTGCAGCCAGATAGAGCTACATTCCCCCCACTTTCAACTATCTCTCTCCCTTGCTTTCTCTTTCTGTCAATATGCTATTATCTCCCCCCACTTTCAGCTCTCTCTGTCCGTTGCTTTCTCTTTCTGTCAATATGCTATTATCTCCCATGACTCCTGCCCTCCCAAGAAAAATGAGGCAGGAAATAGACAATATAATGGGAAATACGGCAAGTGCACATTTCCTGTCAACAACATGCCTTACTAATAGATCGTCAGATGGGTATCTCATTAGAACAACGATTATGACAGCTACAATATTCCCAGAGACAGACTAGGGTGGATCTGAGTGAGAGGAATGTGGGAAGAGCTTTGCCAAGAATCAGCATGGGTCTGGGGCTTGGCTGTGTGTCTGGGAGTCAGAAACCTACTCGTTCTAATCGTAGATCTGGCTCTGACCACTGTGTGGCTGTGAGCATGGATGCAGGCACTCTGTCTCTCTTCCCTTCGCTCTCTCTGGCCTGCCACCCCCAGGCCTCCTTCCCGTGAGGCCTGAGCATGGCCTTGGGTGGACGACCTTCCAGCTGCTGCGGCTCCCAGAAGCGTCTGTGACAGGGAGTCTCTGCAGCCCGATGTTCTTCCTGGCCCCGGCTCTTCGTCTCAGGGTGGCTGAGCTCTGCCTCAAGCAGACGGGTCCCCTGCCACACTCCCGCTGAGCCGGGGCTCCAAGCCTGGGCCCTTCCCAGCCTGCCCGCAGCCCACGCATATGGATCCCATCCAGGAAGGCAAGGCAGATGTCTTCAGAGTGCAGTGGGAGGGGCATGGAAAGGGGAAAGGCTTTACGAAAATGCCTCTGTTGGTGTGAACCTCCTTCTGCATCCTCGGAGCACGCTGTGTGCCTCAGAAAGCAGCTGGCATCATCCCTGTTTTACCAGGGAGGAGCCCACCCACTCCCAGAGCTGGCTTCAGAACACAGGCCCTTGATCTCAGGTCCACGTGGTCCTGTGACGGTGCTTCCATTGTCCAAAATACGATTTGTGTGATTTGTGGTGAATGCCCCCATCCCCGAGCGACCATGCATGTCCCCATGTCCCGTTCCATGAGGCCAGAAGCCAGTTTGCCTTCATGTGTCACTTCTCCCCGTAGCCCATGGCAGCACCTGGCACCTAGTAAGTGCTCAATAAACATTTATTGAATGAATGAGTGAATGCATGCGTACAGGCACGAATGGTCTAATTGAGCAACTGCCATGGTGTGGTTACAATGAGGAACTGACTCACAGACAGGACAGAAATCTCACAAGCGGCCCCAACCAGAACACCCAGGATCCAATTTCCTTCCACCCCCCCAAAAAGGCAGGGTAAGGCTTGCTTCTCCCACTGGGGGGAGGACCACATATCCAGAAATCAGTGATCTCTGTGTTTTCCCAGCCTCTGTGAATGCATGAGCTGTAAGGCCTATTGCCGGGGAGAGGTGGGAAATGGTGGGGGGGTGCGGGGGTGAGGGTGGGAGGCTCGTTTTCTTCAGAATTTCAAAGAATGAACAAAATAAAAACACACACTTGGTTGCTCCTGGGATCCAGAACAGTGAGTGACTTGAAGCAATGACTCCATCTCATGAGTGGAACGCCAAGAGAGCAGAGGGCAGAGACTACTCAAGTCCATGGGGAATCTTCACTTTCTTTGTAGCAAATTTATTTAAAATGCTTCACCATAAAGTGAGGCTTGCCTATGCATGTTCCATTTCCGACTTCACCAGATTCTGAGGCGATACAACCAGGTCCATCAGGTTAGCAAAAATACAAAAATGAAAGAGAAAGGGAAGAGGGACATAGTTTGAGGGTTTTAACCAAAAACAAGGCAAAAAGGCAGAAGTTTAATCTCCAGAGCAGTCTATAAATGGACCCCAAAGATCAGCAAGACATAAAAATAGCAAAAACAAGAGTAAGTTCTTAAAGAACAAGAAGATTTTGTAAGCAAGCATCTACTCAATTTGTGTTACCGTTTCCAGACGAGTAAGTGGAATGGCCAGAATTGAGGTGCCACCGAGGGCTGCTGGCCCCTTCCCTGGACACTTGTGCTCTGTCAGCGCCTCCCCGACACCAAGCCATCCTGCCTGTGTCCTCCCGAAAGACACAGGCACCCCAGGGCACTGGGCTGATTTCAAACAAAGTCAACCGCGTTCTTTCAACTAGTTAGCAAAGTCCTACCATGTCCAAACATGAACTCAGCTTTCAGAGGCCCCAAAAGTGAGCTAACTAAGCCAGTGCATGTACTTTGGGGGTTGATTATCTAGTAAGAAAATGGGGACAAGTACTCCCCAAATTGTAAATCACAGCAGGAGAATTCCTCCATAAGAGATACACAAAGCTCTGTGCTTTCTTTGGAAGAGAAAGGAGTTTATCTTCCATCATAGGCAATACAAATAGAAAGCTAGGAAAATACAGAAGAACATGAAGAAGAAATTTTAAATCTATAAACCTCCAACTAGAGATAATCACCGTCCACCTTTTGAACTGTCTCCTTCCAGACTTCGTACATACATAAAATATTTATGTTTTATAAATTGCCTACATGATTCAGCTGTTATATCACAAGCAGCTTCCCGTGCCGATACACTCTTGGAAAATGCAGTTTGTAAGTGGTGCGTATTTCACCACTTGGCTGTGCTGGAGCCATGACTCTCTCCACTAGCTTCTAAAGTCTAGATTCTAGGGAACGTGTAAGTAATATTGTAGAAAATGTCCTTATAGAGGAACCTCTGATGGCATTTCTGATTTGTTCCGTAATATAGATTCTTACAACTGGACTTACTGGGTTTAAGGAGAGAATTCTAAAATCTTCTGATACATATGCCAAATTGGATTTCTGAATGATTGTATCAAGTTAGACTCAACAGGCAACGTAAGAGATTGTCTGCTTCCTGACTGCTGGCCAACTTGGAGTGGCCAATTTTTTACAATTCCTATACTATAAAATTTTTTAAATTTTTTATTCATTTATTTATTTTGGGCTGTGCTGGGTGTTTTTTATGTTTATTTTTTATTTCTTTTTTTTTTTCTTATTAGTCATGCATTTTATAAACATCAGTGTATACATGTCAATCCCAATCTCCCAATTCATCACACCACCACCACCCCCACCCAGCCTCTTTCCCCACTTGGTGGCCATACGTTTGTTCTCTACTTCTGTGTCTCAATTTCTGCCCTGCAAACCGGTTCATCTGTACCATTTTCTGGGTTCCACATATATGCATTAATATATGATATTTGTTTTTCTCTTTCTGACTTACTTCACTCTGTATGACAGTCTCTAGATGCATCCACGTCTCTACAAATGACCTGATTTCATTCCTTTTTATGGCTGAGTAATAGTCCATTGTATATATGTGCCACATCTTCTTTATCCATTCGTCTGTCGATGGGCATCTAGGTTGCTTCCATGACCTGGCTATTGTAAATAGTGCTGCAGTGAACAATGGGGTGCATGTGTCTTTTTGAATTATGGTTTTCTCTGGGTATATGCCCAAGTATTGGGATTGCTGGGTCATATGGTAATTCTATTTTTAGTTCTTTAAGGAACCTCCATACTGTTCTCCAGAGTGGCTGTATCAATTTACATTCCCACCAACAGTGCAAGAGGGTTCCCTTCTCTCCACACCCTCTCCAGCATTTGTTGTTTGTAGATTTTCTGATGATGCCCATTCTAACTGGTGTGAAGTGATACCTCATTGTACTTTTGATTTGCATTTCTCTAATAATTAGTGATGTTGATCGAGCAGCTTTTCATGTGCTTCTTGGCCATCTGTTTGTCTCCTTTGGAGAAATGTCTATGTAGGTCTTCTACCCATATTTGGATTGGGTTGTTTGTTTTTTTAATACTGAGATGCATAAGCTGGCTTGTATATTTTGGAGATTAATCCTTTGTCCAATGATTCATTTGCAAATATTTTCTCCCATTCTGAGGGTTGTCCTTTCATCTTGTTTATGGTTTCCTTTGCTGCACAAAAGCCTTGAAGTTTCATTAGGTCCCATTTGTTTATTTTTGTTTTTATTTGCATTACTTTGGAGGTGGATCAAAAAAGATCTTGCTGTGATTTATGTCAAAGAGTGTTCTTCCTATATTTTCCTCTAAGAGTTTTATAGTGCCTGGTCTTATATTTAGGTCTCTAATCCACTTTGAGTTTATTTTTGTGTGTGGTGTTAGGGAGTGTTCTAATTTCATTCTTTTACATGTAGCTGTCCAGTTTTCCCAGCACCACTTATTGAAGAGACTGTCTTTTCTCCGTTGTATATCCTTGCCTCCTTTGTCATAGATTAGTTGACCATAGGTGTGTGGGTTTATCTCTGGGCTTTCTATCCTGTTCCATTGATCTATATTTCTGTTTTTGTGCCAGTACCATATTGTCTTGATTACTGTAGCTTTGTAGTATAGTCTGAAGTCAGGGAGTCTGATTCCGCCAGCTCTGTTTTTTTCCCTCAAGACTGCTCTGGCTATTTGGGGTCTTTTGTGTCTCCATACAAATTTTAAGATTTTTTGTTCTAGTTTTGTAAAAAATGCCATTGGTAATTTGATAGGGATTGCATTGAATCTGTAGATTGCTTTGGGTAGTGTAGTCATTTTCACAATATTGATTCTACCAATCCAAGAACATGGTATATCTCTCCATCTGTTGGTATCATCTTTGGTTTTTTTCATCAGTGTCTTATAGTTTTCTGCATACAGGTCTTTTGTCTCCCTAGGTAGGTTTATTCCTAGGTATTTTATTCTTTTTGTTGCAATGGTAAATGGATGTGTTTCCTTAATTTTGCTTTCAGATTTTTCATCATTATTGTATAGGAATGCAAGAGATTTCTGTGCACTAATTTTGTATCCTGCAACTTTTCCAAATTCATTGATTAGCTCTAGTAGTGTTCTGGTGGCATTTTTAGGATTCTCTATGTATAGTATCATGTCATCTGCAAACAGTGACAGTTTTGCTTCTTCTTTTCCAATTTGTATTCCTTTTATTTCTTTTTCTTCTCTGATTGCTGTGGCTAGGACTTCCAAAACTATGTTGAATAATAGTGATGAGAGTGGACATCCTTGTCTTGCTCCTGGTCTTAGAGGAAATGCTTTCAGTTTTTCACCGTTGAGAATGATGTTTGCTGTGGGTTTGTCATATATGGCCTTTATTATGTTGAAGTAGGTTCCCTCTATGCCCACTTTCTGGAGAGTTTTTATCATAAATGGGTGTTGAATTTTTTCAAAAGCTTTTTCTGCATCTACTGAGATGATCATATGGTTTTTATTCTTCAGTTTGTTAATATGGCATATCACATTGATTGATTTGCATATATTGAAGAATCCTTGCATCCCTGGGATAAACCCCACTTGATCATGGTGTATGATCCTTTCAATGTGTTGTTGGATTCTGTTTGCTAGTATTTTGTTGAGAATTTTTGCATCTATATTCATCAGTGATATTGGTCTGTAATTTTCTTTTTTTGTAGTCTCTTTGTCTGGTTTTGGTATCAGGGTGATGGTGGCCTCATAGAATGAGTTTGGGAGTGTTCCTTCCTCTGCAATTTTTTGGAAGAGTTTGAGAAGGATGGGTGTTAGCTCTTCTCTAAATGCTTGATAGAATTCACCTGTGAAGCCATCTGGTCCTGGGCTTTTGTTTGTTGGAAGATTTTTAATCACAGTTTCAATTTCATTACTTGTGATTGGTCTGTTCATGTATTCTGTTTCTTCCTGGTTCAGTCTTGGAAGGTTATACCTTTCTAAGAATTTGTCCATTTCTTCCAGGTTGTCCATTTTATTGGCATAGAGTTCCTTGAAGTAGTCTCTTAGGATGCTTTGTATTTCTGTGGTGTCTGTTGTAACTTCTCCTTTTTCATTTCTAATGTTATTGACTTGAGTCCTCTCCCTCATTTTCTTGATGAATCTGGCTAATGGTTTATCAATTTTGTTTATCTTCTCAAAGAACCAGCTTTTAGTTTTATTGATCTTTGCTATTGTTTTCTTTGTTTCTATTTCATTTATTTCTGCTCTGATCTTTATGATTTCTTTCCTTCTGCTAACTTTGAGTTTTGTTTGTTCTCCTTTCTCTAGTTCCTTTAAGTGTAAGGTTAGATTGTTTATTTGAGATTTTTCTTGTTTCTTGAGGTAGGTTGTATAGCTATAAACTTCCCTCTTAAAACTGCTTTTGCTGCATCCCATAGGTTTTGGATTGTCATGTTTTCATTGTCATTTGTCTTTAGGTATTTTTTGATTTCCTCTTTGATTTCTTCAGTGATCTCTTGGTTATTTAGTAATGTATTGTTTAGCCTCCATGTGTTTGTGTTTTTTACGGTTTTTTTCCCCTGTTACTGATTTCTAATCTCACAGCGTTGTGGTCAGAAAAGACGCTTGATATGATTTCAGTTTTCTTAAATTTACTGAGGCTTGATTTGTGACCAAAGATGTGATCTATCCTGGAGAATGTTCGTGTGCGCTTGAGAAGAAAGTATAATCTGCTGTTTTTGGATGGAATGTCATATCAATATCAATTAAATCTATTTGGTCTATTGTGTCATTTAAAGCTTGTGTTTCCTTATTAATTTCCTGTTTGGATGATCTGTCCATTGGTTTAAGTGAGGTGTTAAAGTCTCCCAGTGTTATTGTGTTACTGTTGGTTTCCTCTTTTAGAGCTGTTAGCAGTTGCCTTATGTATCGAGGTGCTCCTATGTTGGGTGCATATATATTTATAATTGTTATATCTTCTTCTTGGATTGATCCCTTGATCATTATGTAGTTTCCTTCCTTGTCTCTTGTAACATTCTTTATTTTAAAGTCTATTTTTTTTTTTTTTGCCATACACAGGCCTCTCACTGCTGCGGCCTCTCCCGTTGCAGAGCACAGGCTCCGGATACAGAGGCCCAGCGGCCATGGGTCACAGGCCCAGTCGCTCCATGGCACGTGGGATCCTCCCAGACCGGGACACGAACCCACGTCCCCTGCATCAGCAGGCAGACTCAACCCCTGAGCCACCAGGGAAGCTCCCTAAAGTCTATTTTATCTGATATGAGTATTGCTACTCCAGCTTTCTTTTGATTTCCATTTGCATGGAATATCTTTTTACATCCCCTCACTTTCAGTCTGTATGTGTCCCTAGGTCTGAAGTGGGTCTCTTGTAGACAGCATATATATGGGTCTTGTTTTTGTATCTATTCAGCAAGCCTGTGTCTTTCGGTTGCAGCATTTAATCCATTCACGTTTAAGGTAATTATCAATAGCCACTTGGGTGGCTATTTCCTTTCCCATGTTAGGGAAGTTTTCGACTCTCTTCAAATATTTTCTCAGGTCCTTTCTCTCTCTCTTCTCCTTCTGGGACCCCTATAATGCGAATGTTGTTGTGTTTAATGTTGCCTCATAGGTCTCTTAGACTGTCTTCATTTCTTTTCATTCTTTATTCTGTTCTGCAGCAGTGAATTCCACCATTCTGTCTTCCAGGTCACTTATCCATTCTTCTGCCTCAGTTATTCTGTTATTCATTCCTTCTAGTGTATTTTTCATTTCATTTATTGTATTGTTCACCTCTGTTTGTTTGTTCTTTCTAGATCTTTTTTACACATTTCTTGCGTCTTCTCAATCTTTGCCTGCATTCTTTTTCCAAGGTCCTGGATCATCTTCACTATCATTATTCTGAATTCTTTTTCTGGAAGATTGCCTATCTCCCTTTCATTTCATTGTTTTCCTGTGGTTTTATCTTGTTTCTTCATCTGGTACATAGCCCTCTGCCTTTTCATCTTGTCTATCTTTCTGTGAATGTGGTTTTTGTTCCACAGGCTGCCGGATTGTAGTTCTTCTTGCTTCTTCTGCTGGGTCTTTGTAGCTGCACACGGGCTTTCTCTAGTTGTGGCAAGAAGGGGCTACTCTTCATTGTGGTGCATGGGCTTCTCATTGTGGTGGCTTCTCTTGTTGCAGAGCATGGGCTCTAGGCACACGGGCTTCTGTTGTTGTGGCACGTGGCCTCAGTAGTTGCAGCTCGCGGGCTCAGTAGTTGTGGCACATGGGCTTAGTTGCTCTGTGGCATGTGAGATCTTCCCGGACCAGGGATCAAACCCGTGGCCCCTGTATTAACAGGTGGATTCTTAACCATTGCGCCATCAGGGAAGTCCTAAAATTTTTAAAGTGGAAGAGGTCCTTCCTAATATGCTTAATCAGGAGTTTTTCTGGAGAATGTAGGATGTGCAGTGGGGCCTAGAGAGTGGGGAGGAAATCCTGGTGGAGGAGAGAATGGAGGAATGATGCTCCCGGCAGAAGAAACACTGAACAGAGTGTTGAGTGTGGGAATGAGCATCAGAATTCCACGAATGGTGAGCAGTCGTGTTTGGCTGTGTTGAGGAAGGGATGCAGGATGGACTGGAAAGAAAAGCTGGACAAGTAAGAAGGGCCTTGAAGGAGTTCCCTGGCAGTCCAATGGTTAGGACTTCACGCTTTCACTGCCCGGGTTCGATCCCTGGTAGGGGAACAAAGATCCCACAAGACACGCGGCACAGCTCCCCCCCAAAAAAGGGCCTCGAATGCCAGTGTAAGTGGGCAATTTACAGTTTATCACAAATAATAGGCAACACGAAACTTGAGGGGGCCATGCTGTGAACTGCACTTCATCCAGGAGGACTCTCATCTGGCCAGAAGTGCTGGGGGACCGGGGAGGAGAGGAGCCAACAGCACGGAGACCCATTCTGAGTGGTCCAGGGAGGAGGTGATGACAGCCAAGCCTGCAGGGATGGACAAGGACCGGGAGCCTTAGTGTCTGCATGCCGACACAGTGGTGGATCCATGTGTGATGTTTTCTCTCCACCAGAAAGCTGTTAGCTCCCTAAGGTCGGGGACCAGGTCTCACTCTCTTTTACAGAGTTCCTAGCTCACGCGCAGGATGCAGCGCATCCTCACCGAATTGAAAATGATCACTCCATCTGCTTTCATTTACTCAGCGGACACGGAAGAAACACCAAACAAGCCAGACACCGTACCCGGACATCTGAGGACACAGACAAAGCCTGTGCCCCAGGAGCCTGCAGGGGAGATGGCATCGCAAGGCCTGTAAGTCTGCTTCTCACCCTTTCTACCATGAGCTCACGACAGGCACAGGGAAGAGCAGAGAGTTGGGGCCTGATTTGACTGGCGGGACCCTTTTAATGGTGACTCTGGTCATCAGCCCTTGATACGTTCTTTCTCTGGGACAGAGCCAAGGTCAGAGAAAGGCTGTGACTCATGGAGATTTGAGAGCAGAGGGTGTAGTTTGGTATTTAGTGGCCAAAGGGGTCCACTAACGGTCCTAGATGCAGGTGGTCATGCAAAGGGCCCTGAACAGCGGGGGTGATGGCAGCAAGCAGAATGGAGGAAGGCTGATGCAGAAGGAGAAAGAGAAGGTGGGAGAGGGGATGAGCTGCAGAGAAGAAAAGGGAAGAGGAGCAAGCAGTTCTCCAGTGGATTCAGGTTCAGGAAGGACATGGGATGTGCTGGGGACGTGGAATTCTAATATGGGCCAGAATGACCTCAATTCTGGGCAAAGTTCTGATTGCTGCCTGCCACCGACCGCAGTCAGGAGTCTGCCCTTTTTAATAAGGCAGGTGACATACACTCGGAGTAGCACCTTCCTGGTCTCCCGCATTGGGTCACTTCTCCAGAGGACACCCCACAGGGACTCCGCTCACTGAGAGATGATGTCTGAGCCGCAGTGGACGGCCAGCCACAGCTCCATCTCTCACCACCTCCTGCCACCCCTGCCTGTCACCTCCGGGCATGTCCTAGGCCTGGAGCAGCCCTGCTCCACCAGCTTCCGTGTAGGTCTCAGTTCAGCGCAGCTCCTCCAGAAAGCCTCCCAGACCAGCCTTCAGTCCGATGAAGACCCTGCTCCGTGCTTCTTCCCTGAGTGCGGCCCTCCCACCGGAGCAGTCCATCCGCAAGGGTCCCACCAGTCACCTGCAAAGCTCCTCCTGGGCCCATGGGCTGCGTCCAGACGCCACACCTTCAGCCAGCTACTCAGCTGATTTCATAGGAAGCTGAAGTTGGAGAATCGGTGCAGTTTCCCCTTAAAGGCAGGATCCTGTCTTAACAATAAGAAAAGCTGGCATCTGTTGAGTATCTGCTATCTCCTGAGCATCGTGCTGAGCACTTTTCACATATTAGTTCCTGCGTTTTATTACCCCAATTTACAGGTGAGGGAACTGAGACTCAAGCCAATAGCTTGAGTGAAATCATCGTGTCACATTGTGGCTGGGAAGAGATACCACTTAAAGTGGTCATTTAAGGGAATTCCCTGGCAGTCCAGTGGTTAGGACTCCTTGCTTTCATTACCAAGGGCCCAGGTTCAATCCATGGTCGGGGAAATAAGATCTCAGGAGCCATGTGGTGCAGCCAAAAACAAAAAAGTGGTCATTTCAGGGGAGTTTGTTAAAGGAGCAATTCACACAAGTGGAGGCAAGATTTAAGGAAACTGTCTGTTGGGCTAGTGACAGCAGGGAGCCCTGACACCACTGGGCCTGAAGGAGCAAGGGGTGAGGGCCATGGGGACCCACAGAGAGTATGTATATTCAAGAGCCTCTGGAAAGGAACTTTGATCTTCAGAGCGGGGAGGAGGTGCGGGAAGATGCAAAGCCAGCCCCTGGCAACCAGTGAGGAGGGAGCTGAAGAAACACCCACCCCCCTGACTCTCCTCCCATGTCACCTCTGGTCAGTGCCTCCCATAAGCTAAAGTCCATCAGAAGCCAGAGGGCAAGGGAGCCCATGAATGTGGGCTCCGAGGGCACGGAGCTGAGTGCAGAAGGATGGAGTAAATCTGGAGAGCCAGCTGGGAGGTCCAGTGCCCTCCCACAGCTAGCAAGTGGCAGAGGGGTCCAGATTTACATCAGGATCCTTCATCCCTGTCCTGTTCCATCCTAGCATCTCCAAGAAAGTGTGGTATCTGGCACTTCATAGGCTATCCGTGCCCCTCTGTCATTTTGATTGATTGAATGGATGAATGAATGAATGAATCACTGGCTGGCATGCACATGGATATTGGAATCAGACCTAGTTTTGAAGCTTCACCACTTAAGACTGTGCGACCTCATGTCTCTGAGCCTCAGTTTCCTCGTCTGTGAATTATGGGTAATACTAGTACCTCCCTTACAGCCCTGATGTGAGAAGCGCATGAGATAATGTTTACAAAGTACCAGGCACCGAGCATCAATAAATGCTAACGATTGTTGTTATTGGTGATATAGTACATAATTGAAGGCATATACTGTGTTCAAATGATCTAGACTTAGCCTGGTCATTTGTTATATTCATCTGATATATGAGATAGGAGAGGTGGAGAGAGAGATGGAGAGGGGCAAATAGAGGGATTTTCCCCAACATCAAGGGCTCCATTCTCGCTTTAAATGAAGAGCTCCTCTCACTTCATTAGTCATGAGCGTGGCATCAAGCAATAAGTTAATTTCTAACTGTGGCACTTGATAAATTTTCCATTTACCTCATTAGTTTTTACAGCCTGCAATATTAGTGAGAACACTTCCAATTAACCATAGGGGAAGCTTCAGTATGGAATCATAACAATTTTTTAAAATGTGTTATTTAACCAAATAAGAATCACAGCCCCCAGAAATAAAGATGCTTGCAACCAGCACTTGAGTCCCAGGGAAGAGGTGCTTCCGGGAGGCCTGTCAATTGGGGTCCTGAGTCAGAGGCTCACCTAGAGGGGACCAGGCTGAGCTGGGCACTCTTCCCCAACCCATGCCCTAAGGAGCTCTGGAAGGAACCAGCAAGGGAATCCAGGGACCTGGTAGAAAGGCCAGATCATGAAACTGGGTGTCAGGGGGCTCTGTTCCAAAACCCAACCAATAGCTGTATGTGCTCCTCATTGTGGTTTAGGGTTTGTGTGTGTGTGTGTGTGTGTGTGTGTGTGTGTGTGTTTGGCCGCACCAAGTGGCGTGTGGGATGCAGAATCATTTTTTCTTTGGCCGCGTTGTGTCTTCTTTGCTGTGCGCGGGATTTCTCTAGTTGCGGCAAGTGGGGACTGCTCTTCCTTGCGGTGCGTGGGCTTCTCATTGCAGTGGCTTCTCTTGTTGCGGAGCACAGGCTCTAGGCGAGTGGGCTTCAGTAGTTGTGGCACGTGTGCTGAGTAGTTGTGGCTCACAGGCTCTAAAGTGCAGGCTCAGTAGTTGTGGTGCATGGGCTTAGTTGCTCCGCGGCATATGGGATCTTCCCGGACCAGGGATCCAACACGTTCCCCGGCATTAGCAGGTGGATTCTTAACCACTGCACCACCAGGGAAGTCCCCATGCAGGATCTTTAGTTCTCCTACCAGGTATCAAACCCGTGCCCCCTGCAGTGGAAGCTCGGAGCCTTAATCACTGGACTGGACCGCCAGGGAATTCCCTGGTTTAGTTATTCAGCATTTCTTAACTTCTTATCTTGCTTGATGATCACAGGAAGTCTGTGTGATGGGAAGTGGTCTCCTTGTTTTGTAGCTGGGGACACCAAGAGGCAGACTGCCAAGATCAAAGGGCAGCACATGGTCCAGTGGGGGCCCCGGCCAGGGCTTCTGAAGCTGACTCCTCTCCCTGCATCACGGACCCTAGGACAGGGGGACTGGGGTACTGTCCCATTCTTCATGCTTTCCCAGGGTCATCACTGTGCTGCCTGCAAATGCTCTGGTATCAAGCCCCCAGGACCTGAACTGAGTTTGTGACTAAGGCTGGGCCATCAGACCCAGTCCCCTGATGTTTCGAGTGGTACCAGCCATGGGCATAGGATCCAAGGGTGACCCCAAGAGTCTCCATTCTGGAACTGAGAAAGAAGCATTTGGAATTCTGACCTTTGACTAAGCTGGAGAGGCCAGCCCGGAGAAAACCACAGCCACGTTCTTGACCATAAGAGAGAATACGATAAGATTTGACGGGGCCACCAGGCAGGCCAACAGATACAGGTGGACTGTGGGGAGGAGAGAAAGAAAGAGAGGCCTGGTGGCAACCCAAGGATGCCCTGATCCAGACACCCCTGAGACCCACTCTGTCCTGCCCGTGCCAAGTTTATAAGATGACCCACTAAACCAGTCCCCCACCATGTAGGCTGCTGGGGGCTGAGTATGCTTGCTGTCCCTGCAGCCAGCTAAGAAGAAGCTGTGCCTCGGTGTCCTTGGCTGTAAGTGGACCAGAGTGGACTAGATTAGCTGTTTTCAAACTGTCCCCAGAGCGCTGGGAAGACCAGCAGGGCTGTAGTGTAGGATGGAGAGGGGGTACTTGGGGCTCCCAACCCCACTTTGAGCTTCCAAACAAAGTCTAGTTTGATACTGCGTCGCAACAAATGATGAAAACTACTGGCCCCAAATCATCCAGTTGATGTCCTTCCTGTTCTCACAAATTGACCCCAAGAAAAACCTGAGATTTAGCCCCATGGGCACCTTCCATCAGTGGTTCTATTTGGGGCCACCAAGCTCCCTTCCCCTTCCTTTTCCTCTCTGCTGTGGGTTACTCAGAGCAGGTTTCTCTTCAAGAACAGGGGCATGTGGCCCTGCTGCTGAACCAAGACCAGAGTTCTGCTGTGACATTCCCACGTTCTCTGCTCTGCCAGAGCTGTGGACACCTCCACCTGCACGTGAACAGCAGATTCAGGTCTCTGGCCTCTGCTGTTGTCTTCCGAGGGCAGAGTCTGGACTTCGGACTGCGAGTCGGAAGACGCGGGTTCAGGCTCAGGCTCAGCTGCAACAGTGAGGCTGCTTCAGTTGCGAGAATCAGATCTGTCCAAGTCCAAGTGACTTTAAGGATAAGAAATTCAGCAGCAGGTGAAGTGCAGATGGATCCATGGCTCAATGAGGTCATCAAAGGCACCATCTTCTGGCCTGCCGTCCTCAGTGGTGACAGGGTCACTGCCATTTGCTCCCATTACCTGCACTGCTTGCATTTCGGGGAACTACAGTTCCCAGGATTCTGGGGCAGCTTGGGCAATGGGAGGCACTGATGGAGCACTGGAGGGCAGGTGGAGGGAGAGAGTTGGGCATTTCTGTGTGTGTGTGTATGTGTCCCAGGGCGCCCCTGACACTGATTGAGTCTCTGTTGTGGCTTAAGCTCCCACCAGACAACTTCCCTCTCTGCCTCCCCACCCCCAGCTCCTTCCAAGAGGCTCTTGCCGTGATTCTAGATCACTTCTGGGCTCTCATAACACTCCTTACTCCTCTGTCCCTCCAGTCCTAGGAGTGTTAACAGTGTCCCATGATTGCTAACTTCTGGAGCAGGGGGGTGAGGGCTGGGTGCCACGTCATTCCCTTTGGCTTGTCAGCTCTTCCATCATCTATGTAAACAATGCTTGCATTGGTTTCCTCTCTTTTAATAACTTAGAGTGACTCATGTTTCCTGGCTGGATCCCAGCTAACACAATGGTCTTCCTCAAGCTTTACTTGCATGGTTACAAAATAGCTGCTGCAGCTCCAGTCATTACGTCCTCACTACAACCACACTGAAAGTCAAAGTCAAGAAGAAAGACAATTTCTCCTTGCTTGCTTTTTGCCAGGGAGGTAAACCCTTCCCAGACTTGGGCAGAATTGAGTCAATGCCAATACTCTAGCTGGAGGAGAGATTAGAAAACTGAGTAATCCAGCATTTTTAACCCTTACAATATGAAATGGCCTCATCAAGCAGAAAAAAGAGAGTTGGGCAGTGGCTACGGAGTGAGCAACCAGCCATGTCCACCACATTTACCTGGAGTGTGACTGTGGTCAAGTCACTTCCTCTCTCTGGGCCTCAGTTTCCTCATCTGAAAAATGGGGGAGTTTGGTGAGACCAGTACTTTCTGTATTCTCAAGAGCTCTTGGGTGTCAAGGAGGTGCCTTAGGGGCCACTGTGTGCCCACTATGGGGTCAGGGACGTGGGGTCTGAGCAGGTGGAATCCTGCTCCCAAGCTAACAAAAACAGTCTTACTTGATCTTTATGGAAATAAAAGAATTCTGCTGGGTTTGCTGGTTTCTAATATCCCTTGCCGCTCTCTCTAGGACCAGGATTCAAAGTTATAGATCAACTGATAAAACTGAGGAAATAACCAGGATGACGTTCTTGCTAAGAATGATCCGTTAGCCCCAGGGGATTCATAATGAACTTGGGAGATTGATGAAGCTCCTTGGCTTTTTGCCAACTGTTAACCAGTCTGTATGATGCCACAGACCATGCCATGGAGCAGAGACATTCTCCCTGGAATGTTCTTGACTCCCTCTGTTCTCTTCAATTATAAGAGGGCAGACCTCTTACATATATACAATTACTTAAAACTATTTATCTTGCACAGAGGAATTGATCTTTGCAGGTCTTTCTCATCGACCTTGACAATGACGAATCACCTCAGAGGTGGTCTCAGAAAGGAAGATGCGCCCCTAATAGATGGCTCGTCTCATCTTAATTTCCACCCCTCCATCCACCAGGGTCTTCTCTTTTTGGAGTCTTCCTTGTTGCCCTTTGTGGATTTAACTCTACAAATGCCATGCCAGGGATGCCACCAACTCTATTCCTCTTGTCCCAAGGCTTCTTATGGATCGAAGGTTCAAAGGCTCAGGTGGGGAAGCCCTGGGAAACCTCCAGGCCTTTGCCAGGGCAGGCTCAGTCCTCCACTGAGAATAACCAACAACTTATTGAAGGCAAGTGTCTTCAAGACATAGTCATTGAACACTTCCTCTGCGTGCACATGGTCAGAGAACACTTCTAGCCTCCTTGATTCCTGTAGCCCTTTCAAGCATTCTCTCTTCCTTGAGGCTGTTCTGGTCTGTTCGCACCTTGCACCCTGCCTAGCACGGTTAGTGCGGGTGATGGCATTCCCATTTTACAGATGAAGAACCTGAGGCCCAAACAGGCCAAGTGGTTACATGTCTCACCCAGAGTCACACAGGGAATAAATGAGACAGTCAGCGCTGAGGATTCTGAGTGAAATGCCCACACGAAGACAGATCCTAACATGGAGTCTGACATACAGGAGACACCCCACACATACCACCTCTTCCCGCTTCCTCTCATCCACCTTCCCATGGCTCTGGGTTGCCTCTGTGGACTCAGGAAGATGAATGAGGCTGTGTCCAGCCTCCTCGCCAGTCTCACGGCTTTTCTTTTTCAATAACCCATATGAAATAGGAATACAGTCTGTCTCCATCAGCCCAGGCTATAACAAAGTACCATAGACTGGGTGGCCTACGAACAACAGAAATGTATTGCTCACAAATCCGGAGGCTAGCAGTCCAATACTAAGATGCCCTTGTGGTCCAGTTCCCCTGAGAGCCCTCTTCCGGGTCTCAGATGCCAACTTCTTGTTGTATTCTCACATGGTGGAAAAAACAGGATAAAACAAGCTCTCTTCTTTTTTTATTTTTTAAAATTTTATTTATTTTTGGCTGTGTTGGGCCTTGTTGCTGCACGCAGGCTTTCTCTAGTTGCAGCGGGGGCTACTCTTTCTTGCGGTGCACGGGCTCTAGGCACACAGGCTTCCATAGTTGCAGCACACGGGCTCAGTAGTTGTGGTGCGTGGGCTCAGTAGTTGTGGCTCGAGGGCTCTAGAGCACAGGCTCAGTAGTTGTGGTGCACAGGCTTAGTTGCTCCGTGGCATGTGGGATCTTCCTGGACCAGGGATCGAACCCATGTCCCCTGCATTGGCAGGCGGATTCTTAAACACTGCGCCACCAGGGAAGTCCTGAGCTCTCTTCTTATAAGGGCACTAATGCCATTCATGAGGGCTCCACCCTCATGACTTAATCACCTCCCAAAGTCTCTACCTTCTAATACCATCATCACATTGGGGGTTGGGTTTCAAATATATGAATTTTGGAGAGATGCAAACATTCACTCCATAACATGGTCTCATTATGACACATTCAAATAATATGGACAAAATAATACAAATCATCAGAATAATAAATAATACAAAAAATTCAAATCAAGTCCCCTGAGGACATTGCCTTCAGTTCCAAAGCCTCCTGCCCGAAGTTACTACTGGCATTTGTGTAGTGTGGATCCTTCCAGATCTATTTGTATACATTTATGGATATATGGATATAAAAATGTTATATAAAGAAATACGTAGTTGAGGGTTTTTTATCTGCTAGGATTTAATTAATTTAAATGGTATCATGCCCCGTACACATTCTTCTGCAACTTGCTTTACAGAATGTTCTAAATCAGTATGCACACATTGGCCTCATTTGTCTTTTTTCTGCAGCTTAGTCGTCCAGTACTTAGTACGGATGTGTTGTGGTTTAAGTAGTCCCTTATTGATGGACATACGGGTTTTTTCCAATGTCTCACTATTAAAAAGTGCTGCAATGGGCATTCTGTCTCGGCTTCTTACACTCAAATGAGTATTTCTCTGGAGAAAAAAAGAGAGTATTTCTGTAGAAAAAAAGAAACCATAAAATAAGTTAAAAGACAAGTCGATGGGGAGAAAATATTTGCAACATATACAGAAAAGTATTAATAATCAGATTATATGAAGAAATGCTTCAGATTAATAATAAAAAGACAAACAACCCAATAGAAAATGGGCAAAGGATACAAAGAGGCAATTCGTAGAAGAAATGCAAACAGCCAGCATGCATTAAGGAAAGTTGCGTGCCTCACGGGTAATCGGGAAACAGCACGTTAAAGCAACCATAAAACACCTTTTCACTCACCAGATTAGCCCGAATTTTCAGTTGAGTAACGTCAGTCATTGGCAGGAGTCTGGGGAGATGGTACTATCACGTGCTGCCAGAGTGCAGATTGAGCCTGTCCTTTTGGAGGATGGTTTAGGGGCATCTTTTACACTTTCCTTTTCTTTTTCTTTTTTTTTTTTCTTTTTGGCTGCATTGGGTTTTCGTTGCTGCGCGCGGGCTTTCCCTAGTTGTGGTGAGCGGGGGCTACTCTTTGTTGTGGTATGCAGCCTTCTCATTGCGGTGGCTTCTCTTGTTGCGGAGCACGGGCTCTAGGCACAGGGGCTTCAGTCATTGTGGCGCATGGGCTTAGTTGCTCCGCGGCACGCGGGATCTTTCCGAACCAGGGATCGAACCCATGTCCCCTGCATTGGCAGGCGGATTTTTAACCCCTGTGCCACCAGGGAAGTCCCTTTTACACTTTCAAATGTGCCTGCCCACCAGTCCCGCAACCTCCCTTCTTGAGTTTACCGTACAGAACAAGAGTGTTGGCCGCTTTTGCTGGTTTGTCCTAGTCGCACACACACAAGCCGGCCGCCCAGGTCGAAGTCGGGCCTGGAGGGGCCTGGAACAGAGCTGGCAGGAGCTGCGTGCTTGGTGGGACAGGCGGGTGACCGTGACTCCAGGGCTCCTCCACCGTCCCTGCACTGCAGTCCCTGGACCTTTGAGCAAAAGCGGGGGCAGTGACGTGAGGGGACGGGAGAGACGTTTCCTAGGGGTGGGTTAGGCTCCGAAGAGCCCTCACACACGATGATCTTTCTTGCGCATTCTCGGTTGGACCTGGAACGCTGCGGTCCTGCACAAATGGCTGGACTGTGGCCAGAGCAGCGAGTAGTAAGTCTATACCCCAGACAGAGCAGGGCTCCCGGCTCCTCCATGTGTGCGATCCTCTCGCGGTCCCCGGGCAGTCTCCTGGGGGGTGGCGTGATGCATCCCCGTGACAGGCCTGACATCACACCCTACCTCCACAGACAGATGGCTTTGACTTAACGCCCCACCAGGCTCCCAGAGACTCTGTCCTCTTGCAGAGGACTTGAGCCTGGGCTTTGCTACCAGATAATTTGCTTCCGGTCCTCCCCTTGCCAAGGCACTGGAGAACGGCAGTCCAGCCTGGGGCCCATGCGACAGTCTTACAAACCCAGTGCTCCCCTTGAGCCACATCAAACCTTAGAAAAGCTGTTTAGGGGCTTCATTTATGAACTTAAGGTAATTCTGTGACAGTGACTCAGGGAGCAGAGGTAGAAGCCTGTAAGTGTTACAGGCCTTCCCAGTAGGCTGGGCGAAGCTAAAGGCCAGCTAAGGCCGTCAAGTCCATTTATGTGAGGGGAATGGCAACCCATAAAGTCAAACATGAATAAACAACTCAGAATCAACCTGAAGCGTAACAGGCTGAAGCTCTCCAGTTATGAGGACATTGGGGTACAGAATGGAAAGGCGCAGGGCTCTGGGAAACTTCCCTCCTGGGTCCCCAGGACTAGCCCGGGGACTCCCATTGTGCCCAGCCCACTTGTCCTGATGTTTCCACAGCCCCTCCCATCCCCCAACACCAGCCTCCCCCTCTCCTTGATCAGGAAACCAGAATTCTGGATTTCAGATGTATCCTCACTGCCAGTATTGGATTCTCTGTACAAACACAGTGATCTGAAATATCCCTGCAAATATTTCCTATTTTTAATAACATGGTATCAATTTGCAAACAGAGTAATGATCTCTGTTACTTTTCAGGAAATTATGTTTAATATACTTTACTAGAGCAAAGGAAGAACAATTTAATTGAAAGAGCTGCTATGAACCATATTTAACCTCAGATGTACTAAATGGAGTGTCTCGGAGATAAGTTATGGTTTTTAATTTAACGTAAACTATTCTGTGCATAAGCACTGTGTTTTTGCTACTCTAATAACGACTGGTTTGGGTTTATGAACTATTTTTTTGATCGTCTTTTTCCTCTCATGACCACCACTCGTAAATGTTAAGTCCAATCGGAGGTTTTCCCATGTAGAATTAGAAATGAAAGGCCCTGCAGGCGGGGCAGGCTCCACTGTCTGGGGACAGCTGTGCCTCAAATGTGACGCACAACTGGCGAGGACCCCCCAGTTTTTGAGAAATGCCTATATTTCATCGCCCAGGCTGATCCTGCGCCTGGCTGGCTCCTCCACCACTCTGATGAATGGATTCCAGCAGCCACGGTACCAGCACTTTAAGTGAAGTTTCGTGCTCACCAAGATTAATTGCTGAATGAAAAATATTGAAACTTTATTATTCATATAATTCATCTGAGGGGATGATCCCAAGAAAATGTGGCATGTGGTTGACGTTCATCATTTGAAGTAATCGGAGGGAAGGGAGATGGAGGGAAGCACGTGACAGCACTTCACCGCCTGACCCCCTATGCTGCTGGGGTGCCAGCAAAGTGTGGGAACCGTCACCTGGGTGTTCAGAGAGCTGTTCATTCAGCCCGTCACATAGTCTATCGAGACTTGCTTCTCGGGTCCTCCCTGTTCCCAGCAGGGGTTTTGGTGAGTCCTCTGGTGGCCAGCCTGCTGCCCTGTTTTATTTTATTCATATCTCTTCTCTTGTTTATTTATGTTTGCTTGTCAGAGTGGGCATTTATTGTTTTTGTTTTGTTTTGTTTTGCCAACGGGGCATCTATTTCCCCTAAGTTGGGTAAGATGGCCAATTTCCCTTTGAGAAGCTGTGGCTCTGAGCCTCAGTTGGGACTCCTTGGGGCGAGCATGTGACCAGGTGTTAGCCAACGAGACAACTGCATTCCTCTGGCCACGGTGATTGACTCAGAATGGACACATGACCTCCTCAGGGCCAGGGCCACGACGTGAGTCTTTTCCTCAAAAGGCAGGTACAGAAGCTGACACTTTTCCTCTCCATCGTGAAGGCTGAGAGAGTGAAAGGCTGGAGCTGTGGGAGCCCTCAAGCCAGCACAAGGGAGAACAACCAAGAACCACAGGGAATGCCCAAGTGAGAGATGGGAGAGACAGAGTCCTGGTGATATCAATTAGGGCCCGGAATCAAGCCATACCTGAGGCCAGCCGTACTTCTGAACACGGGACTCTTCAGTTACGTGAGCCGTATAGTCGGTCTTTGCTTAAGCCAGTTTGAGTGGAGTTTTCTCTCAGGGACCTTGAATCTTGAGTGAAATGACAAAGAACAAAAAAGGTCAGCTAGAGGGCTTTCATTCCAGTGGCTTCATGACAAGATTACGGGTTAGTTCCTGCCTGCTCCCCAGATTCCTGGAACTGCCATTAACTGTCTGTTTGTGTCTGTTCTTAAACCTGGTTCTCTAGCCTCCCTTCAATAATTTATGCTACCTGAGAGCCTGTCAATAAGTTCATTTTCTACTTAAGTTAGCTGGGTGTCGGCTTCTGTTGTTTGCAACTAGAGATGCCTGGTATAACATAGAGGCGGTCAGTGAGGACAGTCCCTTGGCTCCAGGGCTCTTTCACTGCCATCTCAGGCTGCAGGGGCCCCAGGGCCTTAGTCACCTGGTCCATCTGCAGCCGTGGATCCGCAGGTATCACTGTGGGCAGAGCTGAAAGACAGAGAGCTGATTGAGAAAACCATGTTGCAGCATGATATCATCGATGTACAGTTTCAAAACACACAAAACACTGTAAATTGTTTACAAATGCATACATATGTAGTAAAATCATGAAAACGGAATGGGAAAGATGCGTGCCAAGTTCATGTCCACGGTTACCTCTGGGGAGGGGAAGAGAGGGAAAAGTGCTGGGGAGCTGCTTCTGCGAATCTGCGTCCTAATGAAATATAAAATTAAACGAAGGGCCTCCCAGCTCTCAGGTGCAGGGAGTGGTGGGCTGAGATCCTGGCTGGGCCCTGTTGGGGGGAGCCTGGTGGATGCAGAGGGAGACCCTGGTCCCTGGCAGTTCACAGCACAGGCACTGACAGTCAGGCCAGAGCAAACCAGGAGGCAGGGTGTGTGCGTGTCATCCAGGAGGGCAGAGAACGTGGCGGAGCCGGGGAGAGATGACCATTCATCACCGGAGGGTGGGAACAGTGAGTTAAGGGAAGGGGCTAGGACAAGTCCCCTGGACAGCAGGATCACAGTCTGAAGGACACCTAAGGTCTGGACATGCAGATCGGTTTGCAGAAGAATACACATTATTCTCTTGTCTTTGTTTTAACATTGCATTTTTAAAGTAAAACCAAGGAAAACTAAAATATGTGAAAAAGACAAAGAAGAAAATGACCACCCATAATCTCATCACACAGACATAAATAACCACTTTGAACATTTTAATGAGACTCCTGCTGTCTTGGCTACAAAAAGATGGATTTTGTCCCTGAGTCAGGAAGTAGCATAAATAGAATTTTAAGCAAAGTTCGTGGGTTACCATTTGTGCAATGGCTTTTCCTTTGGAAACAGGTTTATGGCCATGGAGGGAACAAAAGAAATAATAGTAATAGTAGTAAATAATCATAATATTTACGATGGAGGGGCACTGTTCTTTTTTTTTTTTAACAATGTTGTGTTTAATTTCTGCTATACAGCAAAGTGACTCAGTTATACATATATATTCTTGCCCATATTCTTTTCCATTATGGTTTATCACAGGATACTGAATATAGTTCCCTGTGCTATGAAGTAGGACCTTGTTGTCTATCCATCCTGTATACACTAGTTTGCATCTGCTAATCCCAAGCTCCCAGTCCATCCCTCCCCCACCCCTCACCCCCGGCAACCACAAGTCTGTTCTCTCTGTCTGGGAGTCTGTTTGTGTTTCATAGATAAGTTCATTTGTGTCATATTTTAGATTCCACATATAAGTGATATCATATGGTATTTGTCTTTCTCTTTCTGACTTACTTCACTTAGTACAATAATCTCTAGGCCCATCCATGTTGCTGCAAATGGCATTATTTCATTCTTTTTTATGGCCAAGAAGTATTCCATTGTATATATGTACCACATCTTCTTTATCCATTCATGTGTCGAAGGACATTTAGGTTGTTTCCAGATCTTGGCTATTGCAAACAGTGCTGCTGTGAACGTAGGGGTGCACGTATCTTTTTGAGTTATAGTTTTGTCTGGGTATACGCCCAGGAGTGGGATTGCTGGATCATGTGGCAACTCTGTTTTTGGTTTTTTGAAGGACCTCCGTATTGTTTTCCATAGTGGCTGAACCAGTTTACGTTCAGAGGGGCAATGTTCTAAATGCCTTACATATGCTAACTCACTCAGTCCTCCCAATCCCAAGAAGTAGGTTGCTATTATGAATTCCCATTTTACAGATGAGAAAAGTGAGGCTCACGGGGATGACACAGCCTGTCCAAGGTTACAAGGCTAATGTTTATATCCGGGTTTCAAAACTGGAAAATCAGGCTCCTGACGCCCCCCAGGGATCCTGTGATCACCCCACAGTCCTGACGCCCCCCCAGGGAAGCTGCTGAGCATCCCTGCGTGTGGCCCCAGCTCCTCCCTCTGCACAGCAGGGCACACTGGTCAGCACTGTCAGCCTGCTCTGCAGGCGAGGCTCAGAGAGGAGTTGTCATCTGCCAGGTCACATGGCTGCAGGGCCAGCTTGGACGACTTCAGACCCCGGCCCTTTCCTCTGCCTGACCAAGGGGGCCCAAGGCCACGGGCTTTCTGGCCGGCCCTCCCGCTACCCGCCCAACACAGCAGGCTCTTGACTGTCACTTGAGGAATTTCCCACGCTGAGCCAGGCAGCCAGAAAGGCCTGTCTTTCTTTCCCACAGCTCCTTTATTGGCAGAGGTTTGCACAGAGGGTGGCACAGACCCCTTCATTCCAGCCGTCCTCGTGCCAGCAAGTTCACCCGAGCACAACTCTGTGCATCCAACCAGTGAATAATAAATTTAATAATTAAAGAATAATTAATTACACCTGAAACTTCTCACTTGGGGGTACAATTAGCCTCTGGCACCTTTAGAATGAGTTGCCAGTGACTAATTGTGCCCTCAAGGAGGCATTTGTAAGTACAGCTAACTGTGTGCAAAACTGAACCCACAAATACTCGGGAACGTAAAAGTTATTCCCACAAAAAGAGTTTGTTCAAAATCCAGGCCCTTATTTTTTAAAGAGCCCTGTCGTGGGTTCCCTAGTGCAATCCAGATGTGCCAAGGTCTCCGTGGGAGGTCGTCCTTCCCCCCACACGAGAGTCCCCCCAGCTCAGAGGCTCCACTGCTGTGGGAACCCCCAGGCACCACTCCACAGAGCAGGGCATTGGCTAGTGACTCAGATAGTTCACTATGTAGTACAGTCATGGGCATGGACGAGCAGGAAGAATGAACCAAGACTTAAGGCACAACAAGCCTGCCTCCTTTGTCTCCTTCCAACTTCTCAGTCAAAGTCGTCCCTAACTGGAGGAGATTGCCAGTCTTCTGGGTCTTGCCCCGTGGCCAGCTCTTGGAGCAGCCCTCAAATGCGGGGCTTGGAGTTGGTGTCAGACCTGCTCTGGCCATGTCACTCTCCTAATTACAGCTTCAGTGACTCCCCAGGGCCCGGAGGTTCAGTCCTGGCTCCTCAGGTGATTTCCAAGGAACAAAGGAACTCAGAGACTGCCTGGCATCTTCTCCCAAACCTCACACTATTCCCTAACACAGGACCCCCCAAAAATGACCAGCTCACAGCGACTCATTCCCATCCTTATGGCCCCTCGCCAAGTGCCACCCCCTCTGCCTAATATGCCCTTCAGTTTACACGCGCACACATGCATACGTGCACACATACACAAGACGCATACACTCATGCATGCTGATCTGCCCATACACATATAAACACCTGTACACACGTCCATGTACACACGCAAAGCACACACACCTATATACGCACTCACACATATACACATGCACACATGTATATATACACAGATGTATGTAAACACACACATGCTCTGCTCATACACATACACACTTGGATACACTCACACATGTATACACATACATACGTGTACACCCTTAGACACACACATGCACATTCACCTGAAAAGGCACACATGCAGGCACGTACACAGCCACGCACACAGGCGGCCACATGCCCTCCCTTTACCCGTTTCCTAGCCTCGGCTCTGGTGCCACCTCGGCTGCTTTGCCTTTGTGGCCCCTTCCTTCCTCCCCGAGCCAAGCTCTTGCCTCCTTGGACTCTCTGCCTGTGACCAGTTCTGACTGCCCGCCTGGGCTGGAACCCCCTCAGAAACAGGGCTGGTGACAGTCCTTTCTGCACCCCTGACACATGGCACACATTCCATCCTTTTTTGGGGCATGAACAAATGAATGACAAGATGAACAAGGAAGGAGTTTGGGTCCTCGCACTTGCATAAGAGTCCATCTGGAAATCTCCCTTAGAACACACCCGTGGGGACACAGAAGCAGGAGTCACTGCCAGGGGTTGTTCCGACGAGTAGGAGGAAAGAGCAGTCGGAGAGCCACAAGTTCCTTCCTCCAGTGTGGGGTCCAGGGGGTGCTCTTTGTTTCCCCAGCAAAGGGGAAGGCAGTGCCCTCACCCCTGGGGGGCGCTCGTCCCCGCAGGAGAGATTTCTGCAAGCAACCCAAACTTCCCTGAGCTCCCACTGTGCTGGGTGCCAAAGGGGCTGCCATGGTGGCTAGGATGGACCCACAGTCTCCTGGGGGAGAGGAAGCGGGAGGAACCTCAGAAGGTGTGGATGGAGGAGGACAGCATCCAGACAGAAGGCAGGGGCACGGGCTTGGAGGAGGGAAGAGATGACCGGTGAGGCCAGAAGTTGGTACACTGTACGTGGCCTGGAATGTGTGTGAGGAACTTGTACTGAGCTTGGTGGTACTGAACTGGGGAAGTCACTGAAGAATCCAGAGGAAGAGAGCAACCCGCGCTGGAGGGCTTCAGTGCGAGCAGAGGAATTTGGACTGACTTTGATAGTTAGGGATAAGCGGACGCTTGGCATTCTGTTTGTGCTGTATTCCACCTTGAAACCCTATCAGTCCTTCCAAATTCCACTCAGATGCCACAGCTCCTGAGAAGCCCTTTGCCCTTCCAGGACGAGGGAGTGCCCCTCTAGGAGTGGCTCAGAGCCTTTGGACTATCGCACTGCTCTCCTGTGTTTTCGCCTCCAGATGCTGGCTCCTTGGGAGGAAGGAATCCCTTCCTCGCTTTCTATCCCCCGGGCCAACCAGTGCTTGGTGAGGCGCAGACATTTCTGATAGCAAATGTGGAAAAGAGTGCAGTCAAAGAGGGTGGCATTCCTCTCACTGCCTGCAGCCCAGCTGCAAGGGCAGAACAAGTTTTACAAAGTCGAATGCTTTATCCAGGCTATTTGCATATTATTTCTGGAAAATGAACCCCCTTTGAGGGCACAAACATTTTGTGCCCGGGGTCTCTGGTTAAAGAGATTTACTTTCCTTTATTAGATTTCCTTCTTCACACTCCCTCAGTATGCTGCACCATTGTCTTCCAGGGCTACTGTGGGGTCCCGAGGGCTGCCGATCGTCTAGAAGCCCCTGGAAACTAGCCACTGAGGGAACATCTGCCATGTTTCTTGTTTGCAGTTTCAGGGCACTGGGAAGGCTTAATGAATCCTGGGTATGGGTTCAAGTGCAAGATGGGGTCAGCCACTTACAAAAGCCTGATGTTCTGTGATGTCCTGCCGTTCACCAGACACACAGGACACACCTTTGAGATGGCAGGCCCTGGACAGAATGCTCTAGATACAGAGGCGGGTAAGACAGAATCTCTCCCCAGAGGCTTCCAGGCTTGAGGGGAGAATTCCAAAGCAATGGGAGCAGTGCTGTTGGGAGGCCGGGAAGCTCCAGTCAGGAAGCACCCACCTCTGCCCAAGGAGGCAGGCAAGCTTCTCGGGGGAGATGCTCTCTGAGATGGGTTCCATAAGATGAGACACAGTGGGGTGTGTGTGTGTGTGTGTGTGTGTGTGTGTGTGTGTGTGTGTCAGAGAGAGACAGAGAGTCAGAGAGAGGTCTGAGCTCATGAATCAAAGCAGGAATCAGTGGCTTTGCCAACCCTCCTTCTCTTTGCCAACGGCACCATGGTTGGCTGCTGGTCTGTAGAACTTTCTTTCCTCAGTTGCTGTCTGCTTTCCCACAAAACAAAGTAAAGGAGAGCCCACAAGAAACCTTTGGTCCATGAATAAGAGAAAACCACAATTTGCTGATGCTTCTAACTCCCCGTGTTGCCACCAGGACCTTAACTGGGAGGATTAAGAACAAACCCAAGGCCCAGAGCACTCTGTCTGCAAGACAAGGTTTGCTTCTGTGCACACACCTTGGAAAGGGAGTCGGATCAGAACAGTTCACAAATCAAACCCAGCCTCCTAGGCCTTCAAGTGAGACTGTGGGAAGGCTCCTCCAGAGCTCCCAAGCCCCCCACCATCCCTCCCAGTGCACCCCCAGCTCCCCTTCTGGGACAGCTCAGTGTACCAGGGTTACATGGACAGAGGTTGCACTTAGGAGGGTAAGTCACACCTGGCCCCGAGGGCCAGTGACAGCAGGTTATCAGAGGCCCCGTCCAGCCCAATGAAGGGGGCCCTGCAGAGGTGTGAGCCCAGGAGCCCAGATGGCCCCTTGTTCACATGGGCAGAGCAAAGGAGGCCTCCCTGTCACGGGTGGACGCCACTTGTGTGTGGCAAAGCCCTAGCCTGCGTGACACAGCTCAGATCCATGGCTCTCCCTGTCTGACCCTCAACATCTCAGTTTTTAGTCTCTGTTGGAAGTCCTGCCTCATTACGAGGCTTCCTGCTTCCTGTGATACTGGCCTTTTGGGCAGAATTCGCAATTAGAGTATTGACATGGCACTCTGTTAACTGCAAAAATTGTGATTCTTAGATTGAATTAATTGCTAATATCTGTATGCAGTATTCCCCCAAGATACTTTACATGACAGTAAATAAATTTCCCATGTGAATTCAGAGACGTGACCGGAGGTTTGATAAATACCTAATTACGTTTACGGAAAGCCAGGGTCCTCTTGGCTTCCTTCTCCAGCACCCTGTCAACCCTCTTCAGAAATCAGCAGCTGCTGTGGCAGGTAAGCCACGGAGATTCTTTCGCATTCTTTCTCAGAAAATAGCCCAAACCACCAAACATGTCCATCAAGATTCTTGGCACTACTCCTGGCTAGAAACGGCTCAGTGAAAAAAAGTAGGACATTGCAAATGGTTTTCATTGGTCATGAGACGGATTGCCACACACTGACAGCGGGAGTGGGTATTATTGGTATAAGCCATTTGGAAAGTGTTTTGGTAATAGGAGTCCGAGTCTTAAAAATGTCTAAACTTGGTTTGATAAAGTACATCTCTGTACAGTGGCGTACTGTGCAGCCAAAAAAAATTACATAGTCCTCTGTTAAATTATTAGAAAGATGTTCATGCTGTGTTAAGGGAAAATAAGTTAGAGATGAACCTGTGTAGCTATCGCATATCTACTTTTATATATATGCACATAAGGAAAGATCTGGAAGGAATGTTAACAGTAGTTATTTGTGATGAATTTCCCTGGTAATTTTCATTTCTTTATATCTTTTTTTAAACTAAATCATTTACATTGAGTGAGTATATCTTTTATGATTATGAAAAAAGCCGTTTTATCTTGAAAAAAGAAAGGAAAAATATACAAACAACATGAAATAAAATTTGACCGCCCCCCCCGAAAAAAAGCTGAAGAATGTGCATGCCTTTGACCTAGTGGTTTCACTTTTGGAATCAGTCCTAAGGAAATAATCTGAAGCGCACACAAAGCTGAATGGCGCAAAAATATTAACTGCAGCAGTATTAATATTAGTGAAATTGCCAGCAATCTCAATGGCAACGAAGGGAATAATTTATGGCACGGTCACAGAATGGGATGTTTTTATACAATTTTGGAGATTTTTGAAGACTTTGTATTAACATGAGAAATATGCTTATGTCATAATAGTAAGTGAAAAGCAAGATGAAAATAACCAAATTTGCCCTAAGAATGAAGAACCATTTAGAAAAATGCAAAATCAACTTCATAAAGCAAATTAAATCCCTAGACAAGTTGAAAACAGACCCTCCCTGTCTCAGATTTCCTTCAAAACGATCACAACAAATGTTGCCAGAGCCTGAAATTCTTGTGATGTCTTTAATGGGCTCGTGATTGTTCCTTTACAGGTAAAGCCGGGGTGACCTGTGTTGGTACAGTGAACGGCCTCTCAGGTGTGCTGACGGTGCCGTTGTTAGTGAATAATACAAAATGCTTCTGTGTGCACTTGGGCAGCTCTCCAAACCCCAAACGCCTTCTTTGTCAAAACAGAAACATCACCCTGAGTTTTTTTGCTGCTGAACAAAGTCTAGATTCTGGAAATGGACAGTTGCACCCAATCATAGGAGAATGCTCCCACTGGGTGCCCTCTTCAGTGGAAGACTTGCAGCTTAATCCACTTGGGGGGTCAGGTCCTTCCCTCTGGTCCCCACTCCTCTGGGGACAGGCCCTTGAGGAGGTGCCACTGTCCAATCCCTGCCCACTTGGGCTGTCACCTCACTTCCATGCCTCTGTGCGTGGGAGGCACCACCGCACACGCTGGCGCTTACAGAATGGACAGTGCCGGCCATGGGAGTTTCTAAACCTGCACTGTTGGCAGTGGCTTTTTTTTTTTTTTAAGATTTACTATTTATTTATTCATTTAATTTATTTTTGGCTACATCAGGTCTTAGTTGAGGTATGGGGGATTTTTCGTTGCGGCGCGTGGCCTTCTCTCTCTAGTTGTGGTGCACAGGCTCCAGGGCGCGTGGACTCTGTAGTGTGCGGCATGTGGGCTCTCTCGTTGAGGCGCGCGAGCTCAGTAGCTGTGGTGCACAGGCTTAGTTAGTTGCCCCTCGGCATGCGGGATTTTAGTTCCCCCACCAGGGATCGAACCCACATCCCTTGCAGTGGAAGGTGAAGTCTTAACCACTGGACCACCAGGGAAGTCCCGGCAGTTGCTTCTTATATTTACTCTCTTTGAAGCTATGACTCTGAAAAGACATCTGGAGGGTTTGGATTGGAAAAGAAGATGATACTGACTACACTCTGCTTTGCCTTCATTCTTCACTAATGTGTACATTTTTTATATAGAAAAGTATAAAAAGTACATAAAGTAGGGGCTTCCCCCTGGTGGCGCAGTGGTTGGGAGTCCGCCTGACGATGCAGGGGACACGGGTTTGTGCCCAGTCCAGGAGGGTCCCGTGTGCCGCGGAGTGGCTGGGCCCGTGGGCCACGACCACTGGGACTGTGCGTCTGGAGCCTGTGCTCCGCAGCGGGAGAGGCCACAGCGGTGAGAGGACCGCGTACCGCAAAAAAAAAAAATAAATAAAAAAAATAAAGTGGTGCATGTCCACCTCAGGGAATAGAGAGAAACACACAGAAATACATAAAAGTCAACTCAAATCTTGATGCCCCAAAGATGAACCCTGTTCACATTTTGATATGTATCTTCTAGTCTTTATTCTATGCATATATGCCTAAATTATTGCAAAATTGGGATCACACTATAGTTCTAAGGTGAATTTTTAACTTAATATGTCATGACCACTTTCCGACGCCACTAACTATTCTTTTATGACAAAATTCTTGTTGGCTACAGAGTATTCCATTGGGTGATTTATGATCATTTGTTCATCCAGTCCCCTATCGCGGAATATTTAAGTTGCTTCTATTTTTTCATGTTGTACATCACACTGTGACAAACTATGTGTGCAAAAGTCCTCGAGAGCTTCTCAGGATACATTTCCAGAAATGGAATTCTTTGGAGGAGGCTAGAAACATTTTTGAGACTTTTAAATCTTTTTTATTTCTTCTTGTACTTACAAACACATAACATTGATTTCTTTTGTTTGTTTGTTTTTTGGTTGCGCTGGGTCTTCGTTGCTGCATGTGGGCTTTCTCTATTTGCAGTGAGCAGGGGCTTCTCTTTGCGGTGGCTTCTCTTCTTGCAGAGCATGGGATCTAGGCGCACAGGCTTCAGTAGTTGTGGCACGAGGGCTCAGTAGTTGTGGCTCATGGGCTCTAGAGCGCAGGCTCAGTAGTTGTGGCGCATGGGCTTAGTTGCTCCCGCGGCATGTGGGATCTTCCTGGACCAGGGATCAAAGTCGCGTCCCCTGCATTGGCAGGCAGATTCTTATCCACTGCACCACCAGGGAAGTCCCAAACACATAGCATTTAATTTACATGGTTTAAATTAACCATCTCAAACATTTTTGTGTCCAGTTCAGGAAAGTATATTCACATTGTTGTGCAACAAATCTCTAGAACATTTTCATCTGGCAGAACAGAAAACTCTGTATCCACTAAACACTATTTCCTCCTTCCCCTCCCCCTGCCCCCCAGCCCTTGGCAACCCTCTTTTGACTTAGTGTTTTATGATTTTGACTACCTTAGAGATTTCAAATGAGTGGAACCATATGACATTTGTCCTTTCATGACTGGTTTGTCTCACAGAACATAATGTCCTCAAGGTTCATCCATGTTGCAGCGTGTGTCCAAATTTCCTTCCTTTTTAAGGCTGAATAATAGTCCATTGTAAGTATATACCACATTTTGTTTATCCATTCATCCATCAGTGGACACTTGGGTTGTTTCCACCTCTTGGCTACTGTGAACAATGCTGCTATGAACATGGGTGTACAAATATATCTTCAAGGTCCTGCTTTCAATTCTTTTTTTTTTAATTTTTAAATTTTATTTTTATACAGCAAGTTCTTATTAGTCATCAATTTTATGCACCTGCTTTCAATTCTTTTGTGTTAAATACCAAGAAGTGGAATTGCTGGATCATAATTTTTAAATTTTTTTGAGGAACCTCCATACTGTGTTCCATAGTGGCTGCATCATTTTACATTCCCACCAACAAAGCAAAGCACAGGGGTTCCAATTTCCTGACATCCTCACCAATACTTGTTTTCTGTTCTTTCAGAAGTGCCCATCCTAATGAGCATCAGGCAGTAGGTCATTGTGGTTTTGATTTGCATTTTTCTAACGTTGAGATGTTGAGAATCTTTTTGTATGCTGGTTGGTCATTTTTTGAGACTTTTAATACATATTACTAAAACTTCCTCCAGAAAGTGAGGCCAGTTGAAACTCCCACCAGCAATGTGAGAGCAATTTTCCTTGCTTCTAGATGACGTTCTATGCCCCTCAGGTTTTAAACATTCCCCAAATGATGTAGGTGAAATACTAAGCAAGCCGTTCGCATTTGCCTTGTGATGGTAGCAACCAAATGCTATCTTTGAAGATAAAATTTCCTTGATCTGGGCAATGCTGACCTCAATTTTCTGCTACCAGTAACACTGGGATCCGTCTTTGTTTTGTAGGGCTTTTTCAGAATCGTTTTCTTGTTCTAAACAGTTGCATTGCTCCTGAGTTTTATCATTAAGATTTAAATGGCCCTTGGATTTGGGGCATTTTGAGCATTCACACCAAAGATTGCTCCAGAAAGAGGCCCTCAGGTTTGAGTGACAAGCTTAAGCAAATTTTGCCTTGTTATTCTTGGTCCTCCACCCCGGGGCCCATTGTCTCTCTCTCTTATTCCTGCCAACTCCTCCGTAATACAGTAAAAATCAAAGCCTCGAGTAATAGGAGGTTATTTACAAATGGTATTCTTTCTTTTTTTTTTTAAAGTAGAGCGGTTCCTTGTTAATAAATGAAATTTATTGAAAACTCTTTAGAGAATCCTCATGAGTAGCAGAGGCTGGACAGTCTGTTCCCAGCGACCAGTGGTGACAAGATGAAAAAGAAAATGGCTCTCTGTTGGTTACTACTGTTCCTCCCAAGGAACCCTCTTGCAAATTAGAGTTTTGCACGTTTCCCAAGTGCATCTTCATGTGAACGTAGAAGTTACAACCACTTTTCAGTCTGGCCATTCACTAGGAGCTCTGTCCATACCCACTTGAGCCAAGTGAGCGAAGCTACTTCCAGAATGTGGCCAAGTACCAGGCTTTCCCTGATGGGTATTTCCAGAAATGGCAGGGTTGGAGGGTGTAAGACCCCCCCAAGAGTTCTTAGAATCACTCAGTGACTTGGTAACAGGCAAGGGCTGTAAGGAAAGGCCAATCACCAGTTTCCATGTTATCAGCAAACCTATCATGTATTTATTTGTCCCAACTCATCATGAAAAAATACGTGAGTCATATTATGGAAATTCATACAAAATATAAACACTGCACAAGGACTCTGGGTATCAGAGTCCCACCAGAAGGCAAAGGCACACTCCAAATGGGATCATCTGAGGAGGGTTAATTTTTTAAAATGTGGGTGCAGGGAAGCCCCACCAGCTAGTGCAGCAACCTGGGGCTAGCAGAAGCAGAGCTGTTATCACCTCTAGGCCCAAAGGGTGGGGAAAGGAAGAAGTTACTAGAACACAGAAAGAAAGATGTGTAGAGTGTCACAGGGAACCTTGAAAGGAATGAATACTGATACATGCTACTACAAGGAGGAACCTTGAAAACCTTATGCCAAGTGAAAGAAGCCAGACCAAAGGCCACTTGTTATATTACTCCATTTATAGGAAAGGTCCAGAACAGGCAAGTCCATAGACACAAAAAGTAGATTAATGGCTGCCTAGGGCTGGAAGGGAGGAATAACGAGTGACTGCTAATGGGTTCCAGGTTTCTTTTTTGGGGTGATGAAAGTGTCCTGCAATTAGATAGGGATGATCATTGCACAACCTTACAAATATACTATAAGCCACTGAAATGGTACTTTTTACAGATGGTGACATTTATGGTATGTGAATTATGTCTCAATAAATATTTAAAAGCAGGGCAGGAGTGTGGCCTTAGGTGAAAGGCAGTAAGCCCAAGGCAACTGAGTAAGGGTGAAGGGAGGAAGGAGGGGAGGGAAGGGAGACAAGGGGACAAATACACTGACCCCCCCTTTCCTCCCTCCCTCTGGTTGACTATGGCTCCCCATTGGCCAAACCCAACTAGAAGTCAGTGAGTGAGCAAATATTGGCGTAGTCCATAGTGGTCAGCCTCCAAGACAGACAGCTGGGTGGGAAAGGATGCAGGGTGGATCTGGAGGGCAAATGGGAGTCCTCTGGAACACCAGAGTAAGAGGAAAATAAGAATCTGTAAATGAAATGAGGCTAGGACTAATGAGAGTATATAAAATATGTCCTGTAAGATACTCCCTCATTGCTAGAGTTAGTACAGACCTGGGGTATGAGTTTCCCAGCAGCTAGCACAGAAAGGGAAATCTACCAGAAAGGAGATGTGGGGTGTCCATTAGGTAAAAAGAAGCTCAAGAGGAAGACATTCCACTGAAGGATGGGCACCGTGTATGCTCTCTGTTTACTAGGTTGCTGTGGCAGTGTGGGGAAGATGCCAAAGGGAAGTGGGCAAAGAATTTGCTGCTCTTCTTTTCCAGCTCAAGAGTCATAAAGACTTCCCTCCCTACACTCAGCTGGTCAGTTGCTGCTCCCTTTAGAAGTCTTCTCAACGCCACAAAATCGCAGAATGCCATGCTGCACTAGAAGACAGTCCAGTGCACTGTCCTGGGCTCGGTCCTGGGGTCAGACCACTTGAGTGTAAACCCCTGTGCTAACAGTTAATACTCTATGACCTGTAGAAATGGACTTAATCACCCTATGCCTTAGTTTCTTAGCCTCTAAAATGGGAATAATTAAAATCCACACTGCATAGGGTTGTTGTAAAAAGTAAATGAAATCTTGCGTGACACACAGTAAGGGCTTAATAAATGTCTAGGTTGACTCTTGACTCTCAGGATGATACGAGTTGACAAGCCCTGCACCACTATCTCATTTCATTTGCTTATTTTCATAGAAAAGGAAAAGGAGGCCCAGAGGGACATGATCTATCCAAAATCACATGATCAGAAAAAAGACAAAGTCAGAAAGAGAACCCATCTTCCTATCTCCCCGCGCCACGGTCATTCACAGCAGTGGCTCCTGTGTTTGTATTTTGCCTGGGAACAGTCTCTGGGCAGCCCATTTGGACTAGAGAAAGCAAAAACCTCAGAACCCAGGTTGTGCTGTGCGTGTAGGAGGCATTCAATAAATGCTCCTATGAACTCTTTGAGGGCAGGGTCTGTGCCCAAACCTTCCTTGTCTCCCTGGAACCTGACATAGGAGTCTGGCATAAATTAAGTGCTTAATAAATATTTTACATGTATTAATTATTAACATCTGAGACTATTTATAAACAGTTATGTGGGAAAAGCCCAGCTGGGATTATGGCCTGTATCAGAGGTTACATTCTCAGCCCACTTACAAAGAGCCATGTCAAAACACGGCTGCAGTCCACCCAGGAGGACTGGCTTCCTCATAACGACATAAAAGTGAAAATGCCATTTAAGGCGACACGTGAACTTACCCCACAGGTACAAATTATCCTCTGGCCTGAGCTTACTCATTCTGCCAGTTGATCCAAGAAAAAAAAAAACCAAGCCCCCAGGCCAAAGTGTTATGCATTTATTTTAAATAAAATGCATCTCTCCATCTCTAGTGGCTAGCGTTGTATATGTCCAAATGATACGTTAAATTCTAACCCCTGGTACCAATGAATGTGACTTTGCTTGGAAATGGGGTGTTTGCATATGTAGCCAAGTTAAGATAAGGTCATATTGGATTAGGGTGGGCCCTGACCCCATGACTGATATCGTTATAAGAAAACAGAGATAGAGATACAGACACATAGGGAGACTGAGGCAGAGATTGGAGTGATGTATCTACAAGCCAAGGATTGCCAGCAACCACTAGAAGCTGGAAGAGGCAAGGAAGGATCCTCCCCTAGAACCCTCTGAAAGGGCGTGGCCCTGCCAATACCTTGATTTCAGATCTCTGGCCTCCAGAACTGTGAGAGGGTATTTCCCTGATGTTTTAAGCCACCTGGTTTGTGGTCCATCCCTGTCACACTTGCTCTTACATTTCCTGTCAATTTCTACTGAATGGGAAGCTCTGGATGGGTAAGAGAGGAAGTTATACTAACAGCCACCACTTAGTGACCTCCTATTATGAGCCAGGCTCTGAACCAGATGCTTCCACAATTTTTCTCACTGACTCCTGTCACTAACCCTACGAGCTAAGCACTCACTTATTTGTTCAACACATGTTTATAGAACACCTACTACTGAGACTGTCTTAGCATGAGTTTCCCCAGAAGCAGAACCTCAAACAAGGTCTTGGGTGCAGGAGGTTTATTTGGGAGGTGATCCCAGGAAGCAGGAGGGAGCATGTAGGGAGTAGGAATAGGGCAGCAGGAACTCAGTCAGCCTGGGAGCCCTGAGGAGTATACAGAGCACGCTGCAGAACTCTCTCCAAGGAGCTGGAGTTTGGAGCACTTGCTCCCTGCTCCAGCCCCCACTTATGACCGTCGCTCGTGGAAATGCACCCTCACCTCACACACACTTTATTTCTCCTGACCTTCCAGGCTGTACCGCAGTGCAGGTGAAGGCACTTCTTGGTGTTGGAGAAGGCTCAGGGCAGAACATGGAAAGTTGTGCCGTGTGTGTGTGTGTGTGTGTGTGTGTGTGTGTGTGTGTGTGTGTGTGTGTGTGTGTGTGTGTGTGTGTGTGTGTGTGTGTGTGTGTGTGTGTGTGTGTGTGTGTGTGTGTGTGTGTGTGTGTGTGTGTGTGTTTACTGTCAGCGTAGGGGAGCCACGCTTGCACTCAACCATCCATTCAGCTCATCTGCTATTGAAATCAGAGGCCGGGGAATTCCCTGGCGGTCCAGTGGTTAGGACTCCATGCTTTCACTGCTGGAGTCCTGGGTTCAAGCCCTGGTCGGGGAACTGAGATCCTGCAAGCCGTGTGACCAAAAGAAAGAAAGAAAAGAAAAGAAATCAGAGGCGGGTCAGCTAGATTTGGGCGGGGGGGGTGGGGTGGGGTGGGGTGGGACCAGCTACATAATTTGCAGGACCCAGTGCAAAATGAAAATACAGGGTGCCTTGTTAAAAATTATTAAGAATTTGCAGAGAGCTGCCACAGAGCATTAAACCAAGCACAGGGCCCTTCTAAGCCCAGGACCTGTGTAACTGCCCATTTTGCAGCCATGATGCTGGCCGGTGGTGAAGAGGGTGGTGGAGAGCCCAGCAGCATTTGCTCTAAGAGCTACTACGTCCCAGGCACCATGTTGAATGCTTCGCAGATGCAATAAGTGGTATTTATTTGTATCATGCCTTACATCAATCACGTTAAATATTTCTCTTCAGTGGAAATTAATTGAGACAAATGCACGTCCCTTCCCAGCTGAGGAGTCCCTAAGCCCACTAGGTCTACCACCTGCTAGCTGACAGCCTTGAACCCAAACCTGACAACTTCCAATTCATGTGCAAAGGAGTTTAGCCGAACCCTGGGCGCTGCAGATACATGTTGTTATGGTTTTCCTGATGACCATCTCCGACATCAGAACATCACAGATTTCTTGTTTAGCTGATATTTAATACAAACACAGCTTTTTCTTCCTTACCCAGTGTGACTCTGCCAGAATGTCACAAATATGTTATAATTTTTTGCCTGTCATCACGAAGACATTCATAGGAAATTTGAAAATGATTTATCAGGTCACTGGGCTTACCCTTTTATAGCTTTATGAACAGTAATTTCTGGGGGCCTCAGAGAGCTGCAGACCTGCCTGATCCAGGCCCCCCAAATACTGAAGTCACTCTAACTGAGCAGGCTTCAAGTTCCAAAGAAGAGCAGGACGATGGCTTAGTGTCGCTCAGAGAGGCCGGCAGAGCCCATAGCAACCGGACGGAGGCTGTGAGCCTCAGGAGGATCCTGGATCCCCCTCAAAAAACCTATTAAAAGCCTTTTTGAACAATTGGGGAAATTTGAAAACGATCTGGGAATTAAACAGTGCTTCTCAAACTACCTGTGGTGAAGAACCAGTTGTTTGTTTGTTTTTTCGGTGTACCACAGATGCTTTTGTAAAATATAATAAAAGTGAGTTTCTTTTTTTAAAATATGTTTTAAAATTTATTTATTTATTATTTTTGGCTGCTTTGGGTCTTCGTTGCTGTGCGCGGGCTTTCTCTAGTTGCGGTGAGCAGGGGCTACTCTTCCTTGCGGTGTGCGGGCTTCTCATTGCGGTGGCTTCTCTTGTTGCGGAGCACGGTCGCTAGACATGTGGGCTTCAGTAGTTGTGGCGCACGGGCTTAGTTGCTCCGCGGCATGTGGGATCTTCCCGGACCAGGGCACAAACCCGTGTCCCCTGCATTGGCAGGCGGATTCTTAACCACTGCGCCACCAGGGGAGCCCTAAAAGTGAATTTCTCGCAAAATAAAATTAAAATATACAAAAATGTAAGCCCAGATTTTTGATTATTAAACTGAAGAGATCTAAAATGACCCTGTCACATTACTATGAAAGTTTCTAAAAGCTTGCTCTCACTTTTGGTATGTAGCTTGTTCCTGACCTATAACAAATAGTCTGCAGGTTGACCCCAGTGGACTGACCACACACTGAACAGCACTGAACTGGCAGCCCTTGTATTGAGATATGGTTAATACTCATAGGTGTGATAAAATATTAGGGTTTTGTAGTAGAAGATCTTTCTTCTAGGGAGACGCATGCTGAAGTATTTAGGGAGGAAACATCAGGATGTCTGCAGCTGACTCTCAAATGGTTCAAGAAAAAAAGTATCTACGATAGAAGAAGAGAGCAAAAGCAAATGTGACAAAATGTGAACAAATTGTACTAATATTACAGGTGGTGGGCCTGTGTATAAGTTTTTTTTTTCTTGGTCACGCTGCAAGGCATGTGAGATCTTAGCTCCCTGACCAGGGATCAAACCCACACCCCTTGCACTGGAAGTGCGAAGTCTTAACCACTGGACCACCAGGGAAGTCCCTCACCGTACTATTTTATTTTATTTATTTATTTATTTATTATTATTATTTTTTTGGCTGCATTGGGTCTTTTGTTGCGGTGCACGGGCTTCTCTCTAGTTGCGGTGTGTGGGCCCCAGGGCGCGTGGGCTCTGTACATGTGGCACGTGGGCTCTGTAGTTGTGGCACACAGGCTCTCCAGTTGAGGCGCACAAGCTCAGTAGTTGTGGCGCACAGGCTTAGTTGCCCTGTGGCATGTGGGATCTTATTTCCCTGACGAGGGATCGAACCCACATCACCTGCATTGGAAGGCAGATTCTTTACCACTGGACCACCAGGGAAGTCCCCTTCATTGTACTATTGAATCAACTTTTCTATAGAGTTGAACAATCTTGAAATGAAAAGTTGGAGCTGGGGAGAAAAACTAGCAGACCACTGCTTTGTTTCTTCCTGGCACAAATTAAATGTGAGGGCAAGTCTCCAGAGATGCACAGACCTGGGGGCCAGATGCACTCACCTGTCCACATCCTGGTGAGCACTGGGCGGGCAGACAGCAGAGCTAGGGAGAGCCTGGGAGGCCCTCAGACCTGCAGTTTCATCCTGGGCTCCCCGGCCTGTCTGCTGAAAGGCTTTGGCAAGTGACCCTAATTTGCAGCCTCAGCATCCTCGTCTGAAATGCAAGGGCCGCCCTAGCTAACGTGAAATAATGATGCTTTCCTGGGACAAGTGAGTGCGCCATGAATGGTGAGTACTGGCAAACCTGGGCTCCCCTGGCCAGCTGACCTGATGAATATGGGCCTTATTTGTAGATTTTCAGGGATGCATGATTTTTTTTTTTTAAGTACAGAGTTCCCCAGGAAGGAGGAACTCACTGAAATCAGTTCCATTTTTAGGATATTTTGCAGGTGATGGAACTGCAGGCTGCATGACAAGCTTTAGACTGTAAACCCGGTTCTAGTTGGAGCTGAGTAACGCACCCTTTGATGATAGCACTCCTTTCCCTGCGTGCAACAATTCCAGGGGGCTGGCCACCCCCAGTCTCCATCCCCTCTCGGCCACTCTCAGTAGCTGCTTCACCATGCCCCACTGTGGACTGTGGGCTGAGTAACGTCAGTGGCCTGTATGACTCTGCTGTTGGTCATGATTGCTAACACATCTGGAGGACTGCAGGTCACAGGAAAACTAACATTAAAATTAACATTCCAAGAGTAGGTCCCCGGGCTGGACATGTGAGGAGGTGTCCTCATAAGAGGCCAGGGGACTTTTTAGACTCATGTTGACTCAGTTTGACTCCATGGACCACTAATAGAGAATCCTAGGCTTCCCCATTCTGTGTTCCACTACAAGGATTGGGCATGTTTTATCTAGTATTTTAATCATTTTCCCAAAGTAACTGAAGTACAGTGAACTTGGAGGTTTGAAGAACTGCCCTGCATTCTAGGTCTGCCACTTGCTGGCTGAGCGACTCTTAAATAGGGCCAACTGCTAATCTGTCAGGCCCAGTGCAAAATGAAGATGCAAGGTCCTTGTTCAAATTGTTCAGAATTTCAAGACAGCAACTGCAGAGCACGAAACCAAGCATGGGGCCCTTCTGGTTGTGGGGCCTGTGTGACTACAGGGCTTGCAGCCTGTGGAGCTGGCTCTGCACCTAATCCCCCTTCATTGTCTCACAGACAACTGGGGGGTTTACTCCCTACCTCGAATTATGGTGAGGACTGAATGACCTAATACATGTGCCAGTGCAGTCTCCCTGTGATCCTCTCTCCTGGGAGGCAGCAACCAGCCCAGGCTAATCTCGTACCAAGGGTTCAGCCCAGACCAGGCACAGAGCAGGCCGTCCTTCAATGTTTGTAGAGTAGTAGTACCTCAGTATGTTTGTTTATTTCCTCCGTATGTTACACTACAGATTCACTCAGTTGCATGATCAGCACGCTTGTTTTTGTTTTCCTAGGACTGGCGTCACTGTTTTTCAAAGGATTCAGGCAGTGTGTGTGTGTGTGTGTGTGTGTGTGTGTGTGTGTGTGTGTGTGTGTGTGTGTGTGTGTGTGTGTTTAACTAAAAAATAAAAGTGATGGGCTTAAGCCCAAATGCCAATTAAATCCTGAAACTGAGAGCTTCAACCACTTCGACTGGTACCCCTCACTGCATAGGGCGTGAGCATAGGAGTTTTAACACGTGTTTGAAAAAGGCCACAGCATCTGCAAAGGCAAAAGTGTACTTGCTGATTAGAATTAATTACGAATCACATCATGATTATATTATAGCCACAACGAGCACAGCTCTTCCGCAAAATAGCACGGCAAAATTCCCACCTCCATTCAGGACAGCGACGGAGAGCTTCCGATAATGTGGTTCTGAAGTGAGCTGAGCTCTGAGCAACAGAGACAGGCGAGTGACAATACAGTCAAGTCCAACTCCCAGCAACTCTCACCGCACAGACCCTTGAAAGACTCAAGTGCACACGACTAGTCCATTTTATTGCACAAAACAGTTACAATAAAAGAACCCACTATTATCTAGGGCCACTATCTTTTTTTCTATAACCGTTGGTTCCTGGGTTCCTAGAAATGAAACAGGAGAGAGATAGGGAGGGGAGAAGTAAGGCCCTTAGTTAGAAGTCTTTGATTAAGGCAGGGCGGAAGCTGCCGCCCTCCAGCAGTGGGTCAGTCCTGGGGGCCTTTTATAGGCCCCGGGTTCCAGAGACATCAAAGCTGCTCTCAGGGAGGTACGAAGCAGGGAAGGAGTTATGCCTTCCTGTTGAAAGGCTGCTAAACGGGAGAAAATAAGTGCCTTTCAGACTCAGCACTTCACACTGCAGCTATGGATTCCATTTTTTCCACTTCTTTTTAAAAAACTTTTTATTTTGAAATAATTCTTAAATGCACAGATAAGTGCATACAACCATCGCCCTGATTCACCAGTTTTTAACATTTGGCACATTTGCTTTATCTACACGTTATTTTTTCTGAACTGTTTGTTGCACACATCATTTCCTTTTGCCCCTTTCCTTTTTTTTTTTTTAACATCTTTATTGGAGTATAATTGGTTTACAATGTTGTGTTCGTTTCAGCTGTACAACCAAGTGAATCAGCTATATGTATACATACATCCCCTCCCTCTTGAGCCTCCCCCCACTCCCCTTTACTTTTTTAAGTTATAAAAATAATATAACAGAATGAAGATAAAAAACCTTTGAAGATAACCCCCAATCCTACCTCCCTTATACTAATACTATGTTCAATTTAAAATTACTTTATTCTCTTTGCCAGTTTACATATATGACTTTTGCACAGCTTGGATCTCTCTCTTTTTTTTTTAATTAATTAATTAATTAATTTATTTTTGGCTGCGTTGGGTCTTCGTTGCTGCGCGCGGGCTTTCTCTAGTTGTGGCGAGCGGGGGCTACTCTTCGTCGTGGTGCTCTAACTTCTCATTGCAAGTGGCTTCTCTTGTTGCAGAGCACGGGCTCTAGAGCGCGGGCTTCCGTACTTGTGGCACGCAGGCTCAGGAGTTGTGGCGCATGGGCTTAGTTGCTCCAAGGCATGTGGGATCTTCCCCGACCAGGGCTTGAACCCCTCTCCCCTGCATTGGCAGGCAGATTCTTAACCACTGCGCGACCAGGGAAGCCCCAGCTCAGATCTCTTGAAATATATTCATGGAGTGATTCATTCATTCATCCAAGAAGTATTTAACCAAGCACCTCTTACAGTCCAGGGCCTACAAAATGGATCAAACCGTCAGGTAATTTCGTGTTACAAAATGTGATAACCGCTATTGAGGGCAATTCGTGCAATTCTCTCCAAAGAAAAAGTCCCTTGCCCCAAGTCAGGGACGTTGATATCGTTGGGGCTTTTGTGGTATTTATTAATAATTTCCCACCAACTTCCAAAAAAATATTTTAGGTGGTTATAGTAAGAACATATATACAACCCTACAGTTAATCAAAAAGTCAACATGGGAATCAGAAACTTCTTCCAACAGTTTCTCAGACCGGTTTCTCCAAATCCAGGAAGTGATCCTGTGTCATCAGCGCATCATCATCAAGCAAAAAAAATTTTATTGAGCTCCATTTTCCATCATATCTGTCATGGAAAATACTATCAAACAACTGGTATTTTGCTGTCCACATATAAAATTGTTTGAAAATACTTACTATGCCCTCTCAAACAACACAAACCAGTCCTCTCTCGGAGCAAGTTCACAATCACTTTTCACGGAGGAAGGAAAAGTTGGTTCCTGGAACACGACAATAGGCTGGTTGACATCCTTGGACTTAACATTTGACTTTGAGCTTCCTACGAGCCAGGCGACAAGGAATCATGGTGGTTTACACTTTTTAATTATCTGTGAAAAAGCAAACCCTCAAATCCTCAGGAAAGATGCCATGTACGTATGTGTGTATTTATAAACAGAACAGAGCAGAAATGACAGAAATTCCCATGCCCTGAGGAAGAATCTGGACCAGCTCTTGTTGCCTGTCCCCTCCCCTCATGTGTGTAGAGGGAGGAGGTGGTGCTGAGGCAAGTGACTGGACTGAAGGCCTGTGGGAGGGGTGCTCCCGCCGCACTGTGTGACCTGGATGGAACCCATGGCTTCTTGGTGGACACAGAAAGTACCTGAAAGCTAAGAAGTACAGTGCATCCATGGGGCAAGGTGGCCCTGTGGGAGGGGCTGGGGCGGGTCATGTGTGCTATGGAGGACAAAGCAGCATCTCAAAGGGTCAGCTGCGCCAGGCTTGGTCAGCAGGGAACAGCTGAGTCCACAGGAAAAATGCCTCTGCCCTGTCTGTGCTGAGAGCTATACACTTGCTCCCATACTGCAGTACAGGGGCTCCTCTGGGCCAGGCCCCGCCACTGGAGAGAGGACCCCTCCCCCCACAGCGTTGGGGGAAAATGCCCCTTATCCGAATCCCAAATTCATGTACCCAGAAAGGAGAGAGACTCCTTGAACAAGGGGAGAAATCACTCTGCTAAGGAGTTTGAACTTGAGGTGCCAAAGGAGACCTGTGAACCCAGAAGAAACAGAATCAAGCCAGAAGACACAAAGTTGCCTTTCATTGGCAACGTCAAGCCGGACTGGAGGCTCCCAGGCAAGTAAGCTGAGTTCCCAGAATCAAGGAAAAGCCTCTTCTACAGTACATCCCAGGGCAGTGTGTACACTTCAAACTCCTCCCACTTCAGAAGCTTGATTAACAAGATTACCTGAACAAATGAAGTATTCTGGGTGATTGGATTTTTCTATTTAACCAAGATTATCAGGGAAGAAGTGACTACAGATCTTTTACAAGGCAAAAACAAAAACAACCCCCCCCAAAAGCAGGTTAGATGCAACATTTTCGAACTCTTTATATTACTTCTTCTTCCTTGATATGAAAGTAGTATGTGGAACCCGTATTCTCAGCAACCATTTATTTTCTACTTTTGTTATCACAGCTTTTGATTGTTGTTCTGAAATTGATCCTCAGAGCCTTAAAATCCACCATGCCATATACCCATCTTTGTTGTTATTTTTTTAACCAGTGTCTGACAGCACATTTATTTGGGGGGCTTTCCTTACTTTTTTCCTTTAAAGATTAGATTGAAGGCTTATTATTAAACAAACGAAGAAAGAAAAAACTTTCAAATAAGGAGAAGCTAAAAATACATTTTAAAAATAACTAATTTCGCTTTTTCTGAATCTATACTAATAATGAAGATATGTGTATGTAAACAGAATCAGGCAGATAGGGGACCAACCCCAGCTCCTCACTCATCAGCAGTGTGACCTTGGGGAAGTCACATGAAGTCTTTGACCCTCACTTTCTCTCATTTGTAAAATGGGGATAATACTAGCATCTCTCTTAAGCGGCTGCTATGAGGATTAAAGATGCATGTCAAGGGCTTAGCCCAGTGCCAGGCACCCTAGTGAGTCATGGACCAACATTTGTTACCGCTATTATTATTTTTGTGACTCTTCTTTTTTGTGTCTTTCCAAATCCATGTTGGGACACCAGAAATTGAACCTGACCAGTTAAATAGGATTAGATGGGAGGAAGCATGGAGAGTACTGAAAAATTAGCATTTCAGTACTATATTCTATAAAGGTAACTGGTAGAGATAAAAATTAGTAAAAGGTATTTATTCTATAAATTATCTGAAATATAATTTAAAACAAAATGTTTTGTCTTTATCTTAATGTTTTTTTCCTTACTGAAAAATACCTTTCGGGACTTCGTGGCTGTTCAGTGGTTAAGACTCCGTGCTCTGGTCAGGGAACTAACATCCCAGATGCTGCGCGACTCGGCCAAAAAACACCCCCAAACCAACCAACAAACAAAAAACCCCACCTTTATATATAGTAGAAAGTATAAACTAAGAGGTTTGTGAGACAAAAGCTACTTTGCAACATTTTTTTTAATATTCATTTACTTATTTATGTGGCTGTGCCGGGTCTTAGTTGCGGCACTCGGGATCTTTAGTTGCAGCATGAGGGCTCTTTTAGTTGTGGCATGTGGGATCTAGTTCCCTGACCAGGGATCGAACCTGGGCCCCCTGCATTGGGAGCGCACAGTCTTAACCACTGGACCACCAGGGAAGTCCCCATTTCTTTTATATTGCAGTAAAATATGCATAAGATTCACCCTTTTTAGGTGTATGGTTCTGAGGCATTAAGCACATTCACAATTGTTGTGCAATCCATCACCATCATCCATTTCCAGAACTTTTTCGTCACTCCAAATAGAAACTCTGTGCCCATTAAACAACTTCCCTTTTTCCCTTCCTCCCTGCCCTTAGTCATCTCTTTCATTTGTCTCCATGAATTTGCTTATTTTAGATACCTCATATGAGTGGAAACTTATATTTATCCTTTTGGTTCTGTTTTTCTTTCACTTAGCATAATGTCCTCAGGGTTTGTCCATGTTTAGCATGTGCTGGAATTTCTCCTTTTTAAAGGCTGAGTAATATTCCCTTGTGTGTATAGACCACATTTTGTGTATCCATTCATCCTTTGATAGATATTTGGGTTATTTCCACCTTTTGGCTGTTGTTACGAACACTGGTGTACAAATACCTGCTTGAGACTCTGCTTTCCATTATTCTGTGTATATACCTAGAATTGGAATTGCTGGATCATATAGTAAATTCTACATTACTTTTTGAGGAACTACGAAACTGTTTTCCACAGTGGCTGCACCAATTTATATTTACACCAGCAATGCACACGTTTTCTGATTTCTGACATCCTTACCAACACTTATTCTTTTCTGTTTTTTTGGGTTTTGTTTTGTTTTGTTTTTTGATAATAGCCATCCCGATGGACATGATGTGGTATCTTTCTGTGGCATTGATTTACATCTCCCTAATAATTAGGGAAATCTTCTCCTGTGCTTGTTGGTCATTTGTATATCTTCCTTTGAGAAATGTCTATTCAAGTCTTTGCTCATTTTAAAATGGAGTTTGAAATAACTCACATGTTGGGGGCAATATATGAGAAATAATTTTTGGCTCCGAGGATGACTTTTTGTTTTTTTTTAATAACATTCTCAAAACAAAGAACACAGTATTTTCTAAGGTCAAATTCATAGTAGATGTGAAAGTTGAACAAGTGATAGGAAAAGCCAGCTGACTTTCAGTGTGTTCTGGGTGAAAAGAGGGCCACTCAGAACCAAAGATCATCTGTGAAATAAGGAAGCAGAAAATCTTTATGGCTACCATAATGCCTAAGAAACAGAGAAAAGCATATAATAGTACCTCAGTAGCCTGGGGGTGGGCGGGGTCAGGGTATAACCGAGAAGTATTTCAGGCGCCATGACTTTGAGGCAAAACTTGCTGGGGAGAGGCGAGAGCTGGAGATGCGGGGTCGCCAGAAGACGGAGGTCACTGAGAGCGCGGGTCTGGCAGTTTTTCAACTGAACCGCATAAGCCACTCAAGAGCCACTCAGCCGGCCTGGCCGGGGCCTATTAGTGCCAAGTAGAAAACCAGCTTCGGACATTTTAGCAACCGAATTTTGTGAACTAGCGAGTGTTAAATGCCTAGTCCCGCGCTGCCATCACTTCTAGGAGGTCTTCAGTAGGGGTTTAAAATCTGTTGGATGATAAAGCGATCATCCGGAGTCAGGGCCCCCAGTCCCGCAGGCTGACCTGGGCGCGCTTCAGCAAACGAGCAGTGCGCATTCCTTCCTGCTGTGAGCCGGCGTAGGAGTTTTTAAAATGTTAACAGACCGAGAGGCCTAGAGCAGCGCTCCTTGGGATGCAGAAAAGGGTTCAGAGATTTGGTGGTCCTTTCTCTGGCCCCCAGGCTCCAGCCTGTTTCCTCTGATTCACAGGGTGTGGTGCACTCCGGGTACGTGGGAGGCCAAATCCAGAGATTCGGCTCTGGGAATGGCAGTCCCTGCGGCCTGCAAAGGCCGGACCTCACACCCCTCCCCACGCCTTTCCTGCTCAACACCTCAGTCCAGTTCGTAACATCTCAATATGGTTTTTAAGCAGATCGAGACTAAGGGCTCTGTTCAGCCCACACAGGGGCCCTCGGAGGACGCGCGGCCGATCTCAGGGATGTGAGATGAGAGTTTGGGGGCTTCTGGGGAGCAGGGAGAAGAGCCCTCCCAGCCCGCAGCCGCTGGCTCCCTTCAGACCGAGTTCCAACGCCGCGGGTCACGGGCATGGAAGTTAGTCTAGCTGCGGCCGGCGCTCCGCCTGGATTCCAGGTTTGGTGTCCAGACACTAACCTTGGGGCGTCGGAGCTGTGCGCAAGTCCAGGTCCCCGACTCTGGGGGCCCCCCGGCCGCAGATCGCCTCCGTCCCGCGAGGCCCGGAGCTCCCACCCAAGGCAAGGCTTTAAAAATAGCCCCGACGAGATTCAGGCAAGAGGAAGGAACATTTTTTTTTTTAATGTGTAAAAAATGTTTTGCTTCTGGTAGGGAACACTACCGCTGCAAGTTACAGCACATAGGGCTCCCTCCGCGCGCACCCACGGCCATCTCCGCCCCTCGGGCCAGGCGCGGGCACTGTCTCCCGGATCCGGATTTGGGGAGCGCAAGTGCCCCCTGTGGTCGGCCCGCGCCTGACCCCACGGGCCTGAGAAGACAGAAGCGGCCGGCGTAGGGGCCCGGGAGGAAGTTGGAGCCGCGGGGCCAGGAAGGGGGCAGGTCGGCGCCGCGGGCCTGGCGGGGGCCCCACTGAGCCAGGGCCACCCCGGGGCGCCGTGCCGAGGTCCGCGCGGACTCAAGTTCCCCCACGTGGCCGGCCGCCCGGGGCCCCACGTGGAAGGGGCGGAGGAGGAAGGAGGGTGGAGGGAGGGCCAGATTCGCAGCCGCTGCAGCTGGACCCCCAGCCCTGCCCGCGAGGCCCCAGCGCTTCGCTAGGGCCTCCCAGGCGGGGCCAGGCCGGGGAGTGCCCGCCGCGCCCGGCCCACTCGCCCGCCCGCCGCGCCTGTGTGCACTTTCGCGGAGCCACTAATCCCCCGAGAGAGGCGATTTGTAGTGAAGAGTATCTGTAGGGGGCGAGGCCGGCCCATGTGGGGTTGTGTCATTGGTTTGTAAAGAGAGACCCCGCCTTTGCCCAAAAAAAAAAAAAAAAAAAAAAAAAAGGAGCGAGGAGTGAGCGAGCGGCGACCCTCACCTCGCCTCCCGCCTCGCTCTTGCGCAGCCGGCGGCCACCGGGAGACGCGGCCGCGCCGCTTCTTTCCCTTTCCTTTTCTCTCCGTTTTCCTCCTCCTTCCCTGGAGGAGAAAACAAATAAAGAAGAGCAAATAGCCGGGAGGCGCTCGGCTTCCAGGACGCTCCCTCCCCCGATCCAAGTTGGAATTAGCATCCTCTTGGGGGTGAGCGCGGCGCGGGGCGTGTGCGGGCCGGGTACCCCCAGCGCAGCCCCCTGCCTGCGGCCGGGCGCGGGGCCGGGACCAGGCTGGAGACGATCGGGAGCCGGGTGGGCGGAGGAAGGGGGTGGGGTGGGTGGGGAAGTAGGAAGAGGCTCGGCGGCAGGGGGAGGAGGAGGAAGGGAAGGGAAGGGGAGGGGAGGGTGGGGAGCGGAGATAAGGGGAGGGGACGGGACGGGAGGGGAGAAGGGGAAGGGAGGGGAGGAGGGGAGGGGAGGAGGGGAAGGGAGGGAGAGAGGGGAGGGAGGGCAGAGGAGGGAGAGGAGGGAGGGGAGGGAGGGAGAGGGGAGGGGTGAGGGGAGGGGAGGGAGGGGAGGAGAGGGGAGGGAGGGGAGGGAGAGGGGAGGGAGGGAGGGGAGAGGGGAGAGGAGAGGGAGGGGAGGGGAGAAGGGAGGGAGGGTAGTGGTGAGGGGAGGGAGGGTAGTGGGGAGGGAGGGGGAGAGGGGAGGGAGGGGAGGGGGAGAGGGGAGGGAGGGAGGGAGGGGAGAGGGAGGGGAGGGAGGGAGGGAGGGGAGGGGAGGGGAGAGATTAAGTTTTTGTGTATGTGTGTCCTTGTGTGCGTGTGTCATTTTAAGGTGGCCCGGGAGCGGCCCAGAGGAACTGGCAGCGGCCGGAGGAGCGAGGGACGGAGCCGGGAGCCATGCCGCGCTGAGGGGGGGCCGCACAGCCGCCGCCACCGCCGCCACCGCCGCCGGGTGGGGTGGGAGGGGCGGGAGCCGCCGCCGCTGCTGCCGCCGCCTCCCGGGTGGGCGCCCTTCGCCGTGGACGCCGGCGGCCCGGGACGAGGTAAGGGGGGCCCCGGGGGAGGGCTGGGACCGCCGCCGCCCCCGCCTCACCTGCGGCCGCGGGCCGGGGGCGCCGCGCCCGCGCCTCACTGCGCCACTGGGGGGGAGGAGGAGGAGGGCGAAGGACACCAAGCCGGCATCCGAGGACATCTTTGGTCTGCGTCCCCGGCCCGGTGTCCCCGCTCGGCGCTCGGGAGTGGGCGCCGGCCTGGGGTCCCTGCCTGCCGCCCCCCGCCGCCGATCGTGCCCGCTGGCCGCCGTTAGCGCCAGGATTTTTGTTGTTGTGATGAGAGTTGATGAATGCGAAGTAGGCGGTCACCTTCCTTCCCATCAGGACTGGCAAAAAAAAAAAAAAAAAAAAAAAAAAGAAACCCCGAGCACGGCGGCGTCCGGAGGGCAGCGGCGGCGGCGGCGGCGTCTCGGCGACGGTTTCCTAGGCGCCCCCGGCTCCTGTTCCCGGTGGCCGGTGGGTGCGCGCGCGGGGGCCGCCCGCGACCCAGGCCGAGCGCGCGGCGTGCCGCGGGGACAATACGGCCGGATCCCCCGGAACCGGGAGTCCGAGCGCGCGGGGCCTTGCGCCTGCGGGGCGGGGGAGGGGAGCGGGGGGTCCGCTGGGAAACCGGGGCGCGCGCGGCTCCGGGTCCCCAGGGGAGCGGCCCCTGCTGGCAGGGGATCCCGCGCGGCGCCCCGGGAGCGCAAGTGAAAGACGGGAAAGGAGGCGAAGTGGAACCCTTTTGTTTTGCCGGCCCCGCATTGTTGGCTCCTCCGGGCAGCCGGGCCACATCTGCCGCCGCCGCCACCACTGCCGCGGCGGGCTCGGCCCGCCAAAGTCGCAGCGGGGCGGGGGCCTGGGGCGAGCCGGGCGGCGGGCGCGGGCGGGGGCAGAGCTGGCTGGGCATTTCCTCTGCCCGGCCGCGCTCCCGCCGGCACCACTTCCTCCTCACGCGCCGCCGCCGCCGCCGCCGCGAACCCGGCCCGCCCGCCTCCCCCGCCCTGGCCGCACTTTTCGGGTGGGGCGAACCAAAAAGAAAAAGTTTCGCAGGAGGGTCTGGCGAGGGCGCGACCCGGGCGGCGGGGACTCGGCGCGGCGCAGAGGCAGCCGGGCGGCCGCGATCGCCTCTTCCTCCTTGTCCTCCGCGGCGCCGGACGGACCCGCGCGGCCGAGGGGAAGCGCCTTTCTTTCTCTACCTCGCGCTCTTCCCAACGACCCGGGGCAAGTTGGGCAGAGGCGCGCGGGCGCCGAGGCGCGCAGGGTCTTTCACCAGCTGGAGGTCCGCGGCGTGGCCGGTCGTCCGCAGCCCACGCAGCGCCCAGGTGCCGGGAGGCCGCGGGCCGGGCAGCTCTGCGCGGTCACCACTGGCCACGGCGAGACACACACGCGCACATACTCCCTTCGGTGGCTCGCTTTCCGCCGCCGCGGATGGTCACGGACACTGAGTCTGCGTGTGCGTGCGAGTGTGTGTGGTGCGCCCAGCCCTCAAATACTTTTTCCGGAGGCGGCCCAAGCGGCAGTTGGCTCCAAGGGCACCCGGGTTTAGTATTTTACAAGAGAAAGGAGGAATTTTTCGTAGAAATTCCCGCTTGGTCTGCGTCCTTGCGGTGGAGTCTGCTGGCAGTGGCCTGCGTCGTCATGCCGGGCTCACTTGCCCTATCCGGGGTAAACATATCTTTCTGGATTATTCCCCCTTTTTTCTTTTTTAAAGACTGGAGATCGGGTTAAGTTCTTAGAGAGTCAGACGTGAGTGGCTTGAAGGGTAGACAAGAGAATTCTATTCTATAAATATGCATTGGGAATTTAAAATGCTAAGTGCCTTATTTGCAATTCTGTTGGATATTGTAGAGACTGGTATATTTTTATCTGACATGGATAATTTGGAGGGGACGTTTATTTTGGTTAGTTTACTAAGTGATTCTGCCTCCCGACTTTGGCGAAATATATCAAACTCTGGTACTACTCTTTCAGAGAAGACACTCTTCTCTGCTAGCTAGGTGCTTGGGCTCAAAGGCAGTTTAAAATTTACCCCGTGTTCAGTACCTGAGACTGCTGTTCTGCCTCTGGGGTTCTCAAAGTAGAACTTTAGTTTTCATGTGCTTAGGAGAATTCCACTGTTTTGATTTTTTAAAATAAATTTTCTACATTTTGAAGTAATGGGGCTTTAAAGCATCTTGTTTTCATAATCATTTGATTTCAAAGCATACTTCTTAGAGCAATTATAAATCAATATTCAAAATGCTAATTAAAGACTTTCAGAGCAGCTTTAATATAATATTGAAACAGGATTTTTTTTCTCTTTTTTAAGTAAGAGGGACTGTATCTCAGAGTTGAAACACTAAATATCCTTTTGTCTAGCGATCTCTGGGCTGCTCTGACACTCTCTGGTAAAAACCCCTAGTGCCCTTTCTACTGCCCCCCCCCCCAAAGAAAAGTTAATGAGATGGTAGATTTCAAGCAAAAAAGCAGGCCCTCCTTCTTGCAAAATATGCTTCCAGTTGCCATTGAAGTTGGATGCTAGCTGTGAATGCACTTGCCTTTAATGAAACCAGTTTAATCGTTCACACTCGATCAAGTATAACAGGACCAAACAAAGGAAAGAAGCCAGCATATTTCTGTAGAGCATTGAGGGATTTAGTGTTAAGTGTTGATGTTGGGTCGCCCCCTCCCCCCACTCTGTCCCCTGTTCAAGGGAGTGAGGGTTGAAGGCAAAGGGAATTTATGACACTGATTGGTTTTCTGTGCCCGAGGAGTAGGGGACCCCAGTTTGTCCCTGTAGAAAGCAGTTATTAGAGGGAATTTACAAATCTTGGGTTTGGAGCTTGTTTTGGACCTGACATGGTGCCTTTTGGTTTAATTCTTTTTCCTGTTTGGGAAGATAAAGCGAAGGGGTATGTTTCCTCCCTCCTTCCTGACTGTACATTAATAAAGCTATAGGTGGAGGGTGCTCTGCGTAGCTCTGCAGATTGGAGCTCAGAGCCCTGTTATTTAGGATTTCACTTGGGATCTTTGAACATCCTGAACTGGGTGTTCTCCTGGGGGAGGGGCAGGGCAAATTGCCTTTTCTTAACTGTGATTTAAACAATAACAACAGCAGCAAAAAAATCTCTTTGTCCCTAAAATGTATTTCTTTGCCAGGCTCGAATTGCAGCTTACGCCTGGCAGTTAGTCATTGACTGGGTGAAGAAATATTTGCAAAGTGTGTCTCTTTAAAGTTAAAAAAGTAGAAAAGTTTGGCTACTTAAAAACAAACACTACTAGCATTGTAAAAATACACCAGTGACATACTTTGTGAGATATTTTGGCCTTTTAAGACTCAGGGCACACCTGTTCCTGTGGAGTCGAGTTTGCTTTCCCTGGCATTGTTAATCTGGTCGTGTACACAAGACGAAACAGGAAAACTTGCTATTCGTATAATTATTAACTAGCCATCAGTTACCCTTTCAGGGAATAATCAATAACTTTACTCTTGACTTGTAAAACTCCAGAAAGAAATCCTATTCATAAGCCCTGAAAGTGTTTTAATGAGAGACGAAGTGAAACAAACAGCCACAACAACAACAAACAAAGCTGCAAAATCAACCTGCAACTTTTTCAGTGTTCTGAGTAGCTAGTGACAAGGTAAATGAAGGATGAGTATGTAACATAGGTACCGAGCAAGCACATCGCTGGATTGGGAAAGGATATTATTGCTGGCAACTGTTAAAATGCCAAAGCAAAGAGAGTTCAGGATAACTCGCACCGTTTGAAATCCTTGAGACTCAAAACCAAAAGGGCGGCCCCGCTGAGGTCTAGGACCAGAACGCCATTTGCCAACAATTCTCTTCCATCATGAATCATTTTTGAAGGCAAAGTTATCCCCTTTGCACTTAACACTTTCCCTAAATGGAAAAAATTTAAAGAGTTTACAGCAATAGCAGAATGGCCACCCCAGTTGTCATTTTTTACCACTGTCATTTTAATATAGAAGGGCTGTCATCATAACATATGTGAGTACAAGCCTGGGTCCCTCTGTTACTAATCTTTCTATCAGTGAAAAGCAGCAGCCCAAGTGTCTCATGTCCCTGATACAGGCCACAAATATATATTCATATAGTACGTGATTGGGAAAGGAAATTTATCTTTTCAGCAGGGCACAGCTCCTGTAATATTTCCACCACCTGGCTGATAGTTCAATTACAGAGGGTGGAACACATTTCTGTAGTAATTTAAAAATGGGAGTGCAGTTTGCTTGACTCTTCAAATAGAAGTTCTTGTACTTGACACCGTGTATTGAAATATCGGGGTGTCTTATTCCCCAAGAATGTTCCTGCATTTCACTACCTAAGGAATGCTTGTGTGGACTTCCACTACTGCAGACTTTTAGTAGGCACATGAAAATGCTGGAATGGATCTGCTCTCAGAGGCTATACCGCCTGGGCAGTATCAGTTTTCTCCCTTACAGCTGGTAAGCATGTCCTAATTTACACTCCTGCGGTTAAAGTTACAGCATCCTGGGAAAGAAGGAAAAATGCAAATCTTCCCCCCCAATCAATCTTTTGAAGTTAATTTTTATTCAAGTCTGTGTTTGATGGAATATGTATCAAAGACTTATGAAAGGGTATTTTTTTTTCTTTTTTTTTTTTTAAACACACCTATCTCTGGGTTTGGAAAATTACATTTAATAATTGCTAAAAACTTCAGAACCATTTTTAAGGTGTTCAGTGTTTCTTTTGATCATGATTTAATGGATAGTATCCAAAAGCCGTCAGTGTGACTCTAATGATCTTCACAAATTAATGTTTGGGCTTCATCTGTCGCTTGCTTTTAGCCATCATCATTATTAGTATTTCAAGCCTAAATTATGGCTGCACTTGGACCTTCAGGACCGCACCAGTGAAAAGAAGGGCTTTGCACATTGTGCAAAAAAAAAAAAAAAAAAAATGGGATTCACAAATGAATACAGAATGTACAATAGGGAGCAAGCCAGGCCATTGTTTGTGTGGAATGTTGACTATGGGAGCCAAGGGGCAGTTTCGCCTTCATTCTTCTAACTGCTGGAGAACACAGAAACTTCAGGAGCTGCAGACAGGATGGGAACCAGAGTCACAATCATCCGTCTTTGCCTGGCATGGCAATTGGGGCCACCGGCCTGCTCCCTTTCCAGACTTTTTCTTAGAAGGTGGTCTTTTCTGGACTGCTGGGGAACTCTTTGTTCTTCTTCTTCTCAGTGATCTGCTTTTTGGAGGAAAGATTCTAAAAGCAGATAGTAGGGTTCTTCTAAGAACGTGTTAACGAAGCAGACTTTTCCCCGCCCCTGAAATGCAATTTTCAGAAATCACATTCAACACTTACCAGGAACTGAGGCATCTGAAGTCATAGGAAGCAGTTGTGTTTATTTTTATTATTCCCCTCACGTTAAAGTAGTTTTTAGTCTGTGGTGTTAGGGAAAGTGCGGCTAAAATGAGTGTTGGATTGTTGTATTTTGTTGCACAGGTGCTGCCGTTTCTGAAAACTCCTCTGTATTGCATCTTCCTCCTCCATTCACAAAGCTTCCTGCTTCCACAGGGGAGCTGAGGTTCCAAAGTGGAGCCAAAACTCTATTGCTAAAGTGCCAGGTGCTCGTGTTGAACTTTCTTTTTTGCCTCTCCAGGAAGTGGGATCAGTGTAGCCCTGGCCCATTGTTGGGGGCTGATGCCCCTTCTGCCTGGAACTTTGGGGGCCAGTTGATGTTTCCATCTGTATCTGGCCTAGTTCCTCCTTGAGTGAATGTTTTAGAAATGATCTGCTTTAACTGTTTCTGTAACGAAATTTAACAGATGGTTGCCTAGGAGTGGCTTAATATTCACAAAAATTGTGATAAAATGGTTGGGTTCTTTCTTATTCCTGGAGCAAATGATGCTTTTGCTTTTACGGAGAATTGTGACTTCTATCCTGGGTAATAACAGAGCCTGCATTCTCCCCAAGGTCGGATGGTGTTTAGGGGATGTTAATCCCGAATAGCTGTTGTTTCCTGAACTTGGTGGGCAGCCTCACCTTTGGTTGGTGTTCACTGAGAGTCCAGAAATGTCCCGGGGTAGGGGGGAAGGCAGTGCTTTTCAACAAAACGGTGTGGTTCTTAAAATTCATCCCGCTTGTGAGATAAAAACACAAAGAAAACCTTCCTTTACATTGTTGATTTTCTCCCTCTCAAAAGTGCTCAGAAACCTGCTTTTTGCATTAAAATAAATCTTTAATTATGACTTGAAAGACACTATTAACTGGCTTGAAGCTTGGTTGGAAGTAGTGGCGACGTTTCTGTGTCTCATCCCAGCCCAGGTTGTGGCAGGAACTTGGAAGGGCCTTTTTAAGGAATTCGTCACATGGATGATGTGTGGGTCTTTTTCTGCAGCGCTGGGGCTGGCCAAGGGGTTGTAAACTCACTGCTGCGCTCCAGCCATGCCTGAAATCTGGCTTCCAGCACAGGACAAACAAAAACTTCATTATGGAGTCATGGAATCCCAGGAAGTTTCTTTGGAAGGAACTGTAGACCGAGATCGTAGAGGTCAGCTCCTCTGGCCTGATGGGATTGTTCCCCCCGCCCCCGCCCCAGGTATATGGCAATTTAAAAAGCCTAAAGCCTAGCTGTTGAGGCTAGCAAAGAATCACTTGTTAGGTGAAAATGACCTGAATCCAACCTGGAAGTGATGGTATTGTAGCTGACCAGGTGTGTGTGTCTGTGTGGGGTTGGAGGAGCAGCAGGTGAAGTCCCTTTGCTGTAGCGGGTGGAGGCCAGGAGACGGTTTGTGCACCCTTCCTGCTGAATGAACTCTGGCTGGGACTTTATTCTTTTGCTGATGGATGTCTTTAGTGGGGTGGGTCTAGAAGTGCGAATAAAGTTTCTGCTTGATCAGGCCCAGGTGGGTCTGGGGAATGGGTAGGGGTCATGCCTGCACATCCTTTTGGATGGTGGGGAGCCCATAGGGTGTTGCAGCTTCCGGGCCTGCCCACCTGGACTGCAGCCGCAGCGAGCCGGGAGGGCTCTCAGGGGCTCTGAAAACCCTGTCCAAGAATGGTTGCGGGGACTGGAGTGGAGCAGCCTTGCCCGGTCACGTGGGCTTGCTTTGCTGGGAGGGACAGGGTGCTGGTGACACCACGGAGGCCTTGCTGTTGGAGCTGCCAGGCCAGATGGGCTGCCTGGGCTCCTAGCACTGGCTGAGTTTGACTGACCACTGGGCCCGGGGTGGTAGGGCAGAGCTTTCCGAACAGCAGAGACCCGATGGTGGCCCACACGTGGGGGCACCTGCCTGCTGAGCTGAGGGGTGGGAATGCTGCGTTTTCTTCCCAGGGGTTGTGACAAATATTTTAAGTTTCTTTCCGGCTCTTCTTCAGCCGTTCAACTGTGGACTGCATTGCTGGCTGATTCCTCCAGCTGCCACTGCAGGCCTGGATGGAGCAGGAGGTCCAGTGTGGCTGCCACGGTTTCTACCCATATTCCTTAGTATCTCAGGAGGACACAGAGATGTACCTGAATCTTTTTTCTCAGTGCTTTCTGCTTATGGGCTAGAAGTCGCTCCAGGAGGGCAATCAATAAAGAGTATATTTTGCTGTACAGTTATCAGTATGCACATGTAAGTGCCTATAAGTAAAGTCTCAATGTTTTTGATCTTAAAAACATTTCACAGTCGTCAATCTTCACGATGCTCCTGCTGGCTAGGTAAATAGAGCAATTCCTATTTTATGCGAGGATGAAATATTGAATTGCCTCCCCCGAGTCATAAAGAGGCTGGTCTCCGCCTCCTGTTTCTGTAGCTCGAGTTTGGGGGCCTCGGGCGCCGGGAACCCCAACGTTCCGCCCAGACTGACCGCAGGGCGACTTCCGGGCTCCTGCACGACCTTCTGCTGCGGGGAGGGCAAAGTTGGGCCTGGGTGAAGGCCAACCGCCCTACCTGGCTGCCCTCTACCTGAGGGGGCGTGGTCTGTGGCTGCACTACCCCGAACGCGCCCCGTCAGCCGGAGTGCTGGGCCTTGCTATAAGGACGGGTCTCCTGGCGTCTGGGGTTCCGGATTCTAGGACCCCAGGCCCGAAGGTGAGGTCCCCCTGACCCCTGGGCCCCGCGAACCTGGCGGCTCCGCTCCTCCCCTCCAGGCTGGCTCACCTGGAGGCTCCGCCCCCGAAGGCCGCCTACCTGGCGGCCCCGCCCGCCTTTTCCTTCCCCTGCCCCCCGGCTGGACCCCGCAGGCTCGCGTACTTATCCCCCCCACCCCATCCCCCGCGCTGTACCGGACTCCGCCGGAAGCGCCCCTCCCCTCGCGCTTTGCCCTTTCACTTGTAAATAGGGAGCTGCTTCCCGCCGCTGGGAATTTGTCGAGAGGTGATAGAAATGGCCTTTACCCCCACCAGTGCCCACTTCCTCCTTCCTCCCGCAGCCCATTGTGCGGGGTCCCGCCCCTCGCCGCCGCCCACCCGCGGGCTCGCCCGCGCCACTCCCAGTCGCCCCGGCCGGGACGTGGAAGGAGCCCCGAGAGGACGCAGGACACCGAGGTGGGTCCCGAACCCGCCGCGAGGCTCGGAGCAGAACCAGGTACCTGACTGGACCGTGCCCGAGCCACCCCAGCGATTGCGGGCTCCGGGGATCTTAAACCTGAGTCGTGTTGTCCCCGTCTCTACAACCCACTCCCCAGTGGACAGGGAGGTTCGATGGTGGCAGAGGTGCGACAAGCGGTAAACGGCCCCATCGCTGTGACTTGGTCGGCTTGGCATCCCGTCGCAGGGGCGGCGTTGAGGCCGCGGTCTCTGCCGCAGCCTTCCAATCTGGCTCCGCTACTCGTAGTACCGATAGCGCGGTGGTGGTTCCGAGGGGTACCCCGTCCTCCCTCAGAACCTGCGTCCTTCTCACATTGCAGCGCTTCTCCGGGCGTGGGGCCTGATGAGCCATGTGACTAGAGGTTGCAGGGGCAGTAAGTGCAGAGCCAGGATGAAACGGGGCTTTTCCACCCTGCACCCCTCTTATCCTCGGTGGAGGAATTTCTGTGTGTTGCGCTCTTTCTATCCTTGCAAACTTAAATTTGATTCTCAAGAAGTCCACGCAGACCACTTAAGTAGTTCTTTTATTTTTGTGAAAGTAACACTGTAACTGCCCTTGACTGATCCTTTACTTAGAGTCGTTGTCACTCTCACTGGACGCTTGGCCTGTGTTGCATTTGACCTTTACAACAAGGTGGGTGGGGTGTCAGGCACAGGGGACACTTGGGTGACTTGTCCATCGCCCTCCCTGCCCTCCAAGTGGTAGAGCTGGGATTCGAACAGGCTCTTGGAAGTGAGGACCGGGCAGGATTCCCTGGTGAAGGAGCCGCTCTCCCCGCTGCCCTGAGAGCAGAGGGGAGGTGAGGGTTCAGGCTTGCCCTGAATCTGGCATGTTCTCCCCAGGATTCAGATGGCTTCTCAGAAACAAGTATCTTTCTCAGGCCCAGAGTTGCTTCTGGATCACATGGGACTGTGAGAAGTCTGGCTTGTTTTAATTTCCTTCTTTGATTAGTGGTCTTTTGTTGGGATCTCACAATCTAATGCTAAGGAAGGATTTCTAGATAGTTTCCTGGACCAGGCCTGTTTTAAATTCACTACACTTTCTGAGTTAATGAACAGCATGGCTCCTGATCTGAAGCCTGAGGCAGGCTCAGGAGATGGGGGGCCCCATTGGGTGCACAGGGAGAATTCTGCCTCTGGACCACAGACTCGCTGTCCCGGCAAAGACCAGACACCGGAAGGACCTCGAGGGCTAGGCACAGTGCTATTGATCGGGCTCTTTGAGGTAGAAGTGATAGTCACTGTTTCACCAATCAAGAAACAGCGTCGGGGGAGGGGGGAGGCAGGGGGGGAGGGGGGGTGGAGTTCAGCAACTAAGGGAGCCAGCAGTCAATTCCACCTGGCTCTGGTTTCTCTGTAATTGATTGAGGCTTTTGGCTTTTGATTGGGACTTGAGTACATTTGGGGATGGCTTTGCTATGCTCGCCAAATGAGACCCCTCTGTCCTCCTGATCGCATTTCCTCCCTTGCCTCTATCTGGGTGTCTCTGATGTGCACCTCCCGCCCCCCGCCCCACCCAGCAAACACACATGTGTGTGAATGAGCACACACATACACACACATGCCCTGAGATCCTGTGGCTAGCTTTCACAGTGTTCAGGTTTTTTGTTTTGTTTTTGTTTTTTTTCTGGTAAAATTGGGTTTAGTAGCCAGGTGCTCGACACGTCTGTGGTCTGGATGAGTGATCTCAGTGGGAGTCTTCTCAAGTGAGCCCCCTCCGTCCTAGCATGTGCCCCTCACTGGGGGGAGGGGCTGGAGGTGGGTGGGGCGTTCCCCTCCCTCACTCTGGCTGCTTCTCACTTTCCAGCTGGATTCATTATGCACATCTTACAGTGGGAGTTGGTTCCTGTGTTCAACATGGGGGAATTTGGGAAAAGAGACAGGGAAGATGGTGAGGATTTCACCTAATTGGAATAGTCTGTTTGCACCGCTCCTGTAAAAACTAGCGAGAAACTTGATTCTGCTGGGTAAACCTCCTTTGGGCTGCGGCCCTGCATTTGTGCTGGCCTTGGAGAGGAATTTGAATTAATACTCCCTGACAAAAGGAACAGCTTTCTTTTCAAAGAGGCTATCAGAGAATTGAAAGGGAATGGCACAAAGTTGGGTGTGTCCTGAAATCTGGAGACCGGCCCTGCCTGGGTGATTAACTCACCTGAAAGGCACCCGGAGCAGGTGATGTGGGAGCTCTCCGACTGACCTTGGCTTCCTTTAGGGTAAGGTCCCCGCGAGGTGGAGATTTTCCTGAAAAACAGGCTTTCCTTTAATTACAAGATTATCCTCCTGCCTTACCATGCTTCTCTTCCTTTCGTGAACACGTGTGTGCTTGCAGACACGTGTGTGCTTGGGAAATAAATCCCTGAAGTTCTTGCTGGTGCTCCAAGGCTCCAGTGGGCCTGGGTGGTGGTGGGGACACTGCAGACTCCCTGTCTCAGGCTTTGGGTTCTGCCCTGTTTTCTGGAGGTTGAGGGCAGCGCGGGGTGCGGGGTCGGGAGCTTTTGACCAATTAGTCCGGTCCAGCTTGGGTCATGATTATCTTCTGCCTATTTTAAGTCCCCCCTGCAGTTTTCAAACAGGGTCTCCATTCTGCTTCACTTCCCATGGGAAAGGGTGGTGCATGGTAGGTGAAGGCACGCCAGGATTAGCCAGCTTGTGCCTCTCAGGCCTCAGCGGTGCTCGGTGGGACCCGAGAAGGAGAAGCAGCTGCTTCCATGGGGGCCCTTCTGCCTGGAGGGTGGATGTGGCCGGGTCTGAAGGCATTTAAGCACAGGAATGTTCTCATGGCCCTTATAGTTTTGTTAGCCTTGGCCAGCCAAGAGCCAGGATTTGTGGGTGGTCCCAGAACCTTTTTTGGGTCTGCAGGTGTGTATCTCTGGCCTCTTCCGGGTTTAGGGATCCCTGGCTCTGCAGAAATGCCCCTGGGCTTGGCATCCCGAGTTCCTCCGGAAGGACACGAGGGAAATCTGATAGGTTTCCCCCACATGCCCTGTTGGTGCCACGGTGAGTACACCAGGTTTCCTGAGACCCTAGTTTTCTCGGCCTTGGCCTTGTGCAGAGTTCTGTTTATTCTCCCTGTTCCTCCAAGGTGTTTGCTGCTTTTCGCTCAGGGCTGAGGATTTTTTTTTTTCCCCACACGCAAACATCCTTTCTTCTCATTTCTCAACTAAGCCTGGGATTAAGAATGTGGCTTCATCTGACAAAAGCCGGGAGATTTCAGAATTAACGTTGGAATTCTATCTGTAGTGATGTCTTCCTGAGTATTTAAGGAGGGCTTTGAACAGCGCGTAATTTTCTCCTTCCCTAAACTGGCCAGATGCGCTCCAAGTAGTGGGCAGAGAAAGCAGCTCAGAGTGGTTTGAGTTTTCTTTGCGGTAACTGTGAGCTTGCCTTACTCGAGTCTCCTGTGTCCCAGGGGCAGGAAGGGCGAGGGGCTGTGACTAACAGTTGTTTGGGTTGTGCTCTTGATGTGTGTCTCAGACGACGCAAGAGCTTAGACGCCCCTCAGAGCTCAGCAGAACCGCTAGAAGTGCACATTGCAAGTGTAACTCTGGTTCTTAAAAAGGTTTCTCTGCAAGGGAGAGTAACGGGTTTTTTCCTAATTTATTTCATCTTCTGTAGCTGCCGTGGGCAAGCGGGGGTCTTGGAGGGAGAGCGGCTGGTGGGAGCTGGGTCTGGGTGCCTTGTTGTTAGCGGGGAGGAGGGCAGGGTCAGCGCAGGGACCAATTTTTGGCCGTGCTTGTATCTGGGAGTTTTGCAACCTGGTGATTACTTGGCATGTCAGGCTCCTGCTTAGATCCAAAAGCTTTTCTCTGGGCCACCCTGGAGCACTGGGCTGACCTCAGTGTTACCTGGGGACTCACTCTGACGGTGAGGGAGAGGTCCCACCAAGGCAGTGAATGTCTGCCTCCTTTGCCAGGGCTGAGGCTGGGCCCGAGGAGGGACGGCCCTGCCCCCAAGATAACACACGTCCCCACCAGCAGAGGAAGAGGCATCAGATGGGACAGACTGTTCTAGAAAGTGTGGGAAAAAGGAGGGATGGAACGAGACACATGATTGCATTTGGGATTTCACGAGCCCTCGCAAAGGGCTTCCGTTTCTGAACCGGAAGCAAGGGTAAGTATAGGGGTGGGCTACAAGGATTTGACGACGTAATATTTATATAGAGTTTAGAACAGGCCTGACACATTGTACGTGTTTGTTAACTTTATAAAAATGCAAAATAAATAAACAAGCAAATCAGTTGCCCCCGCCGGGAGGTGCCGTGTGCCAGCTGGGGCAGGTTTCCTTGTGCTCCCTGGGCCTTGACTGCCTTGGTTGTGCAGGCTGGGAAATGGGACTTGCTGGTCACAGAGATGGTGAGTGGGCCCTGTCCTAGGCGAATGCGTCCACCAGGGAAGGGGGGTTTTATCCTTTGCACTTAAACGATGGATGGGTCTTATGGAGTCGGGGCAAGTGCCAGGTGAAGAGGGCGGGGCCCAGGGAGAAGTGTTTGTGGTGGGAGATCCAGATCCTGGTGCTCTTAAACACGACCTGAGTCTGCCTCACACAGGACCGGGAAGGCACCGGGAAGGGACTGGGAAGGGCGACTGGAGGCTGGCTCCGTTAGGGAGCATCCCGTCTTCTCCTCCGTTCCTGGGGCCAAAGTGATGAACTGAAAACCGTTCAGGAGGTTGTTTTTAGACTGTGGAATGTGACTCGGTATTAGGTCACTCTGAGAAATGCCCAGTAAAATATTTACTTTCTATTTAAGACCTACTTTCCCTTCCCAGAGAAGGAAGAAAAAGCGAGGGGTTGGGTGCTGCCCTCCTTTGCCTGAGGACAGCCAGCATCCTTAACCCGTGGGGGCCGCTGTGGCAGTGAACTTGCTTCCCAGAGAACGGTGTGTTGGGTTTGTCTTCCTGGCACGTGGTGGGCCCTTAGCAGCAGCTTTGGTGACTGGCCCGGGTCCAGCTGGGTGGCCGATGTGCTATGGGTGTTTGTATGTCCCGATCTGGGCCTGGGAAATCTTCCCCTCCCGGGGCATTCACTCACTCCCAGGGACCGCCTGGGCAACCACCTAGGTGTGGGCGTGACACCCCAACCCACCCGCACCCCCGCCCCCCGGCAATGTCACGGCTCCCTGCTGCCTGTGGGCTCCAGATGCGAGTCGTAGGGTCAGGTGAGCATGAAATGGTGAGGTGGGGCTGGGGGCCGTGTTGGGGAAGGTGTCCTTCCGAAGTCTGTGGAAGGGACCCGATTGTCACGTTCCGGGCGGCTGGTCATTTCATGGACCAGCAGTTTCTTTGGGTTTAATTCATACCATTAAAAAATCTCACTTGGAAAGCGAGATGATCCTTGAGAATGCCCTTGGGAGGCAGCTAGTGGTGGAATGCAAGGGCATTCAGAGGTCAAGGGCCAGAACGTCCTATTTGCACATTTGCAAACGTGCACAGTAAAGAGGCTGATGCAGGTGGGAAGTGTTCAGATGTTAGCTGTTGGTTACTGTTATTGGCAGCATCAGTAGCTACGGTGGTGCTGTTGTAACAGAATAAGTGCCCCCTGCCCCTGCCCTGCTCGAGCTGTGCACGCTGTGTCTTGCTACATCCCTCGAGAACAGACAGTTGGAATTAGGGTCTTCCCAGGAGCAGGGAGAGAGGTCCTTTGTGCCCTGTTGTATCAGAAGGGAACAGGTGAGCGCTAGCACCCTTCAGCTCACCCCTGAGTTGGGCACACATACTTAGTGCATTTAGTGGCAAGAAGCTGGCTGTGGGCTTGGTGGTTTCCACACGAGTGACTCACACAGTTCCCAGGGAGGGCCGGCTGGCTGCCCAGGTGCTTTGACAGGGTGGCCTGTGGAGCAGGTGGAGCCCCAGGGCACCCCTGGCCAGGAGTCAGTCTCCTGGGCTCCACCCAAAGTTCCATTGCAGAAGCTCCAGGTGGGGCCAGAACACCTGTATTTTTTGCAAGCTCCTCCGGGTGGTTCTCAGCGCAGCCAGCCCAGAGCCTGCCAACAGCGCGCAGACTGTCTTTCTCTAAAAACAAACCACTCCCCGCCACACACCCACACACTTGAGTCTCGTTATCGAGCATTTGGCACGATCAGTGATTGAAAGATTTTATACTTGAATCCTCTTCCCCCATGTGAATGAATAGATTTGAAAGTGGAAATCTGGATTTCTGCCTGACCCGGTCTCATTTTTTGGTTTAAGGCGGGGGTTCTGTCCCCTCAACCAGCACCCGACATTCCTAGGGACTTGAGGGAAATTTCGTGTGTGCCCGTTAAAACTGGAGCTGGTTCTGTATTCGGATGCACTTGACATTTAACTTTTTCCCTTGACCCCAGGCAGCAGTGCTCTTTGAGAGGAGGCTGGGCTGTGTCACAGCGTAGTGGCAAAGAGAGAGATTGTTTTTACAGATCATACTTTAGTACACTATGAACCGCACGCAGTGAAGCACACTTGGAAGGTTTGTATATCAAAGTCGAAGAGGGGTGCAGTGGAGTTGATGACTTTCTCCTTGAGCGCAGAGACCGGCGCAAGGCACATTCACCTCTCTGTAGGTGGATGGAATCTACCCCCGGGAGCTCACTTGTGCATTATTTCATCCGTGTTGCCAAACAGATTTGGGGACGACACCTTCTGTTTTAGAAACGCAAGTGAACACATCTGGTGGCAAATCCTTTTTATCTTGATTGGTGAATTTATTAATTGGTAGGCTTCCGTGAGGCTGGTAGCTTATGTTGCCATTTAGAGGACAGCTTACCTTTATTCTGTTTGTAGAAACACCTTGTCATACACGTGCTTATTTTTTTAGTGACAACCTCTACGGGAGAGAGTGAGGCAGTGTGGATACTTCCCAGTGGTTGGAATCGGCAGTCGGGTCTCAAGCCACATGGATGGGCTGACAGTTAATAAATGATGGCACAGGCTCTGAACAGGTTCTTTTTCACCGACACCACGCTGCTTAAAGAAAGGCTGTGTTATTCAGATAACCCAATTCTAGGGATGGGGGTGTGTGTACACATTTAAAAGCGGGGAGGCGTGCAGGGTGATGCATCTTTTTTTTTTTTAAGTTTTGGCTGCATTGGGTCTTCGTTCCTGTGCGCGGCCTTTCTCTAGGTGTGGCGAGCGGGGGCTACTCTTCATTGTAGTGCGCGGGCTTCTCGTTGTGGTGGCTTCTCTTGTTGCAGAGCACGGGCTCTAGGCACGCGGGCTTCTGTAGTTGTGGCTCGTGGGCTCTAGAGCGCAGGCTTAGTAGCTGTGGCTCATGGGCTTAGCTGCTCCGCGGCATGTGGGATCTTCCCGGACCAGGACTCAAACCCGTGTCCCCTGCATTGGCAGGCGGATTCCCAACCATGGAGCCACCAGGGAAGCCCTAATACATCCATTTTAAGCGTTGGGAGCCTTTGGCACATTTCCTGTGCTGGTTGAAGGGTGAACTTGAAAGGCCACGCACGGTGTCCTCAGATGAGGATTTAAGGGGTCTCCATCTGCCCCTTGATGTGAGGTTGGCAATTGTGGTCTTGGGCAGAGAGGATTTGCCCTTTCTGGTTTGGGTAACTGCTTTCTGGGGGCAGTTTGGAGGTGCTTTTTGAGTTGCGTGCCAAGCCATTTATTGTGAGAGAAATAGCCATTACTTAACCTTTACCTGGCAGAGTGGCACAGAGCTAAGTGTTTGGGGCCACATGTTAAAAGGTTTCCATCTGTGCTTGAATATGAGAAGTGGGAACCTTTGGGGCCCTAGCAGTTTCTTTTGGGGCTGCTTTTGGACTTGGGTTAGCAAAGAAATGACTTTATGATTTATGGTGTTTATGAAGACTAGCATACCTATCTATTTTCATATAGACATCTTAGTAGAGATTAAATACAAAATAAAGCAGAATGCATGAACAGAGATATTCCCATAAGCAATGTTGTAGTGTTAGGCAGTGTAATTATGTTTTGTACACTTCCCAATTAAGCAGTTATGCACTACTGGAAAAACCACCTTTAAGAGATTGAGGAAAGCTTTATAACCTAGTAGATCAAATAAAAATAGATACATAATATTTTATGCATAGGGTTTTAAATTTTTACAGTATATGCTAAGGTGGCTCAGTTGGGATTGATTTGTGGAAATGTATGCAGTGACACTGAGATGCATTTGCTTCTTCTGAAAGTTGCCTGTTGAACAAAGATCTGCTTCTTCAGCAGATAGAGCTCCTACTGTGTGCCCGATGCCAGGACTGCAAGCAAGAGCAAAGGAGGATTATCCTGAAATACAGAGAGCTGGGATGGGGGTAGGGTGCTTCCCAAGTGCCGGGGTGGAGGGTGGGTTGTCTCCAGGCTGAGGGGTCAGGGAAGGACTGACGGGTGTTCTTGGTGCTCTCCCTGGCCTGAAGAAGTACCATGTAGCACCTAAGAACAGAACCCCAGAAGTCCACTTCTGGTCCCAGAGCTAATCAGGGGATTGGCTGAAGGCCTGGGGAAGGTCCCCACCTCCTTGTGTCCTGGGTCCTCACAGCGGGGTGGTGGGCATTCTTTTTTTTTTTTTTTTTTTTATAATGCGAAGCTTGTTGTGTTTTTTATTATTATTATTATTTTTTTAGATGTTTGGGGTAGGAGTTTATTAATTAATTTATTTTTGCTGTGTTGGGTCTTCGTTTCTGTGCGAGGGCTTTTCTCTAGTTGCCGGCAAGCGGGGGCCACTCTTCATCGCGGTGCGCGGGCCTCTCACTATCGCGGCCTCTCTTGTTGCAGAGCACAGGCTCCAGACGTGCAGGCTCAGTAGTTGTGGCTCACGGGCCTAGTTGCTCCGCGGCATGTGGGATCCTCCCAGACTAGGGCTCGAACCCGTGTCCCCTGCACTAGCAGACAGATTCTCAACCACTGCGCCACCAGGGAAGGCCGGTGGGCATCCTTTGTATCCACCTCTGGTGTGTGTGAGGGGCAGTGTGTTAATGCATGACACATCCTCAACATGCACTGCTAGTGAGTTCTCTCCCGTGTGGGCACTATCGTTATTCTTTCTTTGTAGGAGTAAAGAGTGGGAGGGGCTGGGACCGGAGAGGGCGAGAGAGGGCCAGAGGGTCACAGGGCTCCCTGAGTTGAGATCTACTGCTGCCAGACATGGCATCTTAGAGCAGTGGTCGTGGTGCCTGGGAGACCCAACCAGCGGTGGACTCACCGGGTAGGTGACGGAGACAGCGAGGGTGCCGGCTGTCGGAGGAGTGGCTGGGACTCTGACAGGGCCGGGTGCCCAACGGGCTGTGGGGCAGAGAGGAGGCCGGAGCCTGCTCTCGTACTTGGGGGTACATGGCTGGGTCAGTCAGTTTCAACCCAGCCTGTCTTACTCCAGAGTATGAGTTTCCATCTCACTGTGGAGCCCCTGGGTGTGATCCCTCTGTGTCCCTCCACGGAGAAGGCCAGGCGCAAGGTAGGGCCGAAGGCTGTTTTGTCGCCTTACCCTCTGGCCTCACATAGGTCATCTGCAGGGGCGTGCGTGGTGGCAGTCTCACTGATAGAAGGGACCAGCGGGGGAGAGCTCATCCCAGCTCTGCCCTTAGCTTGCCTCGTGACCTTGGGTGAACTCCAGTGTTGCCTCTGTTTCCCCTTCAGCGCCGGTCCCTGGGTTTTCTGGATCGAGACACAGACCCCTGGGGTCTCAGCACCACCACATGAGGACAAGGATGTGTGTGGCCCCTGGGGGGGGGCTCAGGGACTCGCCCCTTGCATGCTGCAGGCCGCAGGATGCCCATGGCAGCGAGGGCAGACGCAACGCCACCGGCTGGTGGGAGCCTGTCCATTCCCCACTTGCTGACCAGGAGGTTGGAGTGTGATGATGCTAACGTGATAGGTGGAATCCCAATAAGAGCAGTTAAGGCACAGTAATGAGCAGAATCTCATTTCTCATTTCCTGGCCGCTAAACTGCTAGAGGTCCCGAAATGACCTTCCTGACAAAACTGAAGTGCTGCTCAATTTCAGGGCGTCTGCGCCAGCGTGTGTTTAACGGGATCCTTCCTGCCGATGTGCAGACTCTTCCAGGCGGCTTCCTGGGGAAAGCTGGAGGGGTGGGGCAGGTGGCGGCAGGTGACAGCCGCCCTGTTTTTGGAAAGACTGCTCTGGCTGCAGTGGGATTGCAGTTTACTGCGCAGGGCACGTCATTTGTTTTTATTATTTGTTTTGGGCTTTTGAGGGGGATCAACTTTTTTAGAATGTTGTATAGATATAATTTACGTACAGTAAAATTCACCCTTTCAGCACGCGATTCTGCACGTTTTGACCAACGCTGTGTAAAATCCACGTGGTTGCAGAGCAACTCCGTCACCAAGGAAGGTTGCCGGAGCCCTTTGTGATTATGCCTCCATCTTGCCCACCACTGCTGCAGTTTGTCCCCTTTCGATAGTGGAAAGGCCAGCCCGGGAAGTATGGAGGAAAAAGTACGTAGATGTTCGTGTGAGGTGCCAGGGTTTTCTAGGACGTCTGTCACGTGCGAGGGTTCCGCCTGGCCCGGGAGGACGCTCCAGGCCACAGCAGACAGACTTGCCCGAGCGGCACCACCCATGTCATCCCAGGGATGCCCGAGACTTAAGGACGTTGGCCCAGGCTGGGCAGGTTGGCTCAAAGGCCAGTCACTGTGGCTGGAATCTTATCTGCCCCGTGAATCCACGGGCCCCCAAAGGGCCCCCCTCCCCCCAGGAGTGGGCAGTTCCACGTCCACACCTTGGGCCTCGGTGCATCTCGGGCCGTTGTCCCTGGGCTTTCCGGGGACACACACACCGTAGCTGCTCGCCCTCCTCCACCGTGTTCCTGCAGCCCCTCGTGGTAGGTGCCCGCCCGGGAGTGGGTACCTCCTCTGTCCACCACGGCCACTGGCTCTGGGTCCAGGGGGACTGGAAGTGACCGCTGGGCCGCTGGCTACTTCCTCTTTCTTCCGTGGGGAAGTGGCTTAGGAGAGGGCCAGGCAGTGTGTTTGCTCACAGCAATCCTGCGCCCCACGCTGATCCGGGTCCCTGTGCCTCCTGGGGCGCAGGGCAGGCTGCAGGTCCCCGCTGGGCTTCCTGCAAGTAGAGGCTGGCCACCGTTCTGTGGTCAAGGGGGGTGGTTTGCCGAAAGCCGGAGGGACCAGTGTGCTTTCCTGTGGGAAGGTCAGTGACTGCCAAGGCCAGCAGTGGGTCACCTGGGTCAGCGTCCCACCCTAGAGCCGGAGTGCTGGCCTCCACTCCTACGCTTGCCAGCTCCTGCGTGTCGCAGAGGATCCTGGTTTCTCTCGGAGCAGGGGCTGCGTGATGAGGCTGCTGCCGCTCTCCGCCCAGAGCACGTGCTTGTGAGTGGTCCCTGTTGCACTTTGGGAAGGAAGTCAGCATCGACTCACTCTCTTCCTGGTTTTAAAGTGTTCTCTTTGTTTTCGTTCAGTTGTGGGGAATTTTAGGAAATGAATCTTGGAATGTTTTAAATTGTTAACTCGGGATTCACCGCATTTATTAGTGTTCTGATTGTTGCTGGAGATGTCTCCTCAGTGCTCAGTATTTGCCCCCCTCCCCCCATCGCCCCAGCACTCAGGGCAGGGAGAGCGCTCACCGTGCTGAGTGGCTCCTGGTGCATTTTGCCTGCATTCACTGTGAGGAAACCCTTTGATGCCTGCGAGAGCGCAGACTAACCCTGACCTTGATTCCTGACCTGAAATTCCTGTCTAAGCATCCTTTGGCCTCTTTGGGGTGGTCGTCTGTGAGCTGCCATGCATGCCGCGAGTGCGGTGGAGACATGGGCACATGCTTAGAAGACTTCGGGGGCTTCCAGATGCAAAGAGATTGGAGCCCAGGGTTAGTAGCGCCCAGTGTTGGCGCCCCGGTGGGACAAGGGCTGCTTGAACCAGCGTTTTGAGCTGCTTGTATGTGTGTGTCTTCCGCTCCTTGGCAGTTCTTACTTGGCGGGATGGGGAACACCGCCAGCCAGTGGGAAGACCCGAGTCCTCCTGGCCTGGACAGGCTGCAGGACCCAGCTGCCGTGCAGTTCTGGGGCCCAGACACTGCTCTGACTACCCTGAGACCGCGTTTCCCTCCCAATCCTTGCCCAGGGAAGAAAGGTTGCCCAAACACTGAAATTATTACAGAAAAAGTTGAATGCTGGATTTTATTTAAACATCAGAGAGGGGAGTGGTTTATGTCCTGAAGGGCCCTGCAAGCATCTTCAGTAGTGCAGTCCGCAGCAGTAAAGCCCCCGTGGACCTTTTCACCCAGTCTGAGCCCCGTGGAGCCGCAGCTGTGAGCACAGTAGGGCTGTGCTTCTAGGCAGCCCCAGGGCCTGCAGGCGTCCTGCCCTCGGGATGCCTCCCCAGCGCCCTCCTGGGGCTCCACTCCTGTCTGCGCAGGGTAACTCCTCAGGGTGACACAGGTAACAGGTGGGAAGCCGCTTCCCTTGGGTGGATCCTGCAGTTGCAGCGGACTTGGAGGGAAGGGAGTGGGCAAGCCACTGCTGTGCCCGTGGGGCGAGCAGCCTGCTGATGTGTGCCCGGGTCCAGCTGGCCTCGCCGGGCAAACATGCTTGAGGTGTGCAAATTGTCAAATGACTGTTTCACAGGGAGCCGGTTAAGAAAGGCCTTTGCCTTCATTCGGGAATATTAGGAATACATTAAGTTGCTGGGTATATAATAATAATATAGCTCCTTTTTCTTGAGTACCAGGAATGTACCAGGAGGGGAGAAGATAAAAACAAATGAATTTGCTGCATCCATAATAGAGACGGCCAAGGCGCCTCGGGCTGGAGAGTGACTTTCAGCGCTCGAGGCTCTGGGCAGCTCAGTCACCTGCAGGGACGCAGCTCTGTGGCGATGGCTGCTGCACGGGAACCTGGGTGGGACTCGAATCAAAAGCCCATTCCTTTGCGCAGCTAACAGACTGAGTGCATCTCTGGTAGTGCAAAGTCTGTTTGGGTTTCGCTAAGTATTGCATGTCACATCCAAGAATCAAGGTCCTGGGGGAAAGTTTCAAGGCTCCTGAAGCTGCCGGGTCTGCAAGAGGCTTGTCCTTTCTGAAAACATACATTTTTGTTTCTATGTGGGTAGTGGTTTGCTGGTTTAAATTTTTTTTTTTACCTTTTTGGCTTGGAGAAATTTTCTTTTTGGTTGTGGTAATTATCCTTTCCTGATACGTAAGTTGATTACACATTTGATTAGCCACGAGCCTCCTTCTGCCTCTTATTTAAACTTATTTTTAGCACCGTCCTTGATACCTCAGCGTGAGACTGTCCATCTTCTGCTGTATCTGAATGTCAGTTTTTTTTTTTTTTTTTGCGGTATGCGGGCCTCTTACTGTTGTGGCCTCTCCCATTGCGGAGCACAGGCTCCGGACGCGTAGGCTCAGCGGCCATGGCTCACGGGCCCAGCCGCTCCGCGGCATGTGGGATCTTCCCGGACCGGGGCGCGAACCCGTGTCCCCTGCATCGGCAGGTGGACTCTCAACCACTGCGCCACCAGGGAAGCTCTAGAGTGTTGTTTTAATCAGTTGCCTCACAAGTCAAGTTAACATGGTGGGAACAAGTCCTGGCCTGCTGGATGAGGTGTGTGTTTGCTCTGGACATCTCCAAGTTCCAAGCTGCCTTCCTTCAACTTGGTCAGCATGGGGATGAGTGAACTTGACCAGTAGCCGCCTGGATCCGGAAGCTCCATGACGCTGGAGTTACAAGGGCTCCAGGCACTGTCATTGATGCCACGCTAGCCCAGGTGGGAGAAAACCCAAGAGCCTGTCTGCCACCTGGATAGGACCCTGTTTCATAAGGCTTATGCTTTGCTCCAGATAGAATGGATGCCACGTCCCTGGCTCTGTTTGCAAAGCCGATTGCCAGCCTGGGTTTTTGTAAATCGGTGAGAGCAGTGTGGCAGGGTTTGGGGGTGCAGAGGTCTCCCTCATGCAGTCCCAGGGGTCTTTTCTGCGGCTGATTCTTCTCAGAGGCCACCTAAGTCAGCCAGCAGCCCCGGTGGACTCCCGGATGTTTTCTGAGCCTCACCTCGATAAGAATAAAACGTTTTAGTGCTTGATTTGATTTGTTTGCTAGAAGATTAGTACAAAAGCAGGAAGGAAAAAGAATGTGTGGTGGAGGTGATTGCTGGAGACTGGCAGAGGGTTATTTACGGATTTTTGCTGACAGTCCTTGTTTAAAGGAATTCCCTGTGAGATTTATGAAGCCTTTCCAATTTATTGTCTTTCCAAGTAAGGTAAGCAAATAAATAGGTTATTCTCTTTTATTATAAACCGAGCCAATGTGAGATTAAAAATAAGAGGAAACGGTGCTCCATTTTTTCCAGCCCAGTGTGTTGTTGGAATGTGGAAAGCGTCTTGGAAGGGCGTTTTGTTTTGTTTTTGGCTTGAGCACATTGGGCGTTTAAAAGATAAAGGCTGACCCTTGATATCGCGTGTGTCGGTCCCCATCCTTGAAGAGAGCTGACTGCGGTCTGGCAGACGGTTGGTGGGGGGCGCGTGTGGCCCCATGTTAAGCCCACCACAGCCAGCAAGGCCTCACGGGCCCCTTGGGAAACCAGGCCGAGGGGTTCCCAAGACCTGCTCTGAGTTCGGTCACCACTGTGGCACCCAGGAGGGACACTGTCTCTGTAGGCCTGTGGTGTAACCCTTTGTAAAGAGCAAAACCCATCTGGTCAAACTGAACTTTTCCTCCAAGACCTTTCTTCCTATTGTCTTAATTTCCCCATCACTTTCCCTTTTTAATCTCCTCCTCTGAAATTGTGGGCACTTTTGATATTTTGGTGAATTCTGATTTTGGTGACATCGGTCTGTGAAGACCCAGATGGGAACTTTTTATTTCTAGGTAAAGAAGAAGCAGGAACATGAGACCTTGTAAGAAGATAAACATCTCGTTTCCTGGTGGTGATATCAGTGCTGAAGATTTGGATGGGGAACATTTGGTGACCTGTCCCTCCCCTCCCCTCCAGCTCCCCCACCCTTCCCCGCCAAGAGCGCATTTGAAGTCCTGGCTCCTTCCAGGCTGCAGACAGCACCACCGGGGAGACACCCTATTATCATTTTGGGAGAATGTGTTTTAAACCTTTTTTTTTTTTTTTTAATTTTATTTATTTACTTTTGGCTACGTTGGGTCTTCGTAGCTGCGCGTGGGCTTTCTCTAGTTGTGGCGAGCGGGGGCTACTCTTCCGTTGCGGTTCGCGGACTTCTCATTGCAGCGCCTTCTCTTGTTGCAGAGCATGGGCTCCAGGCGCACGGGCTTCAGTAGTTGTGGCACACGGGCTCAGTAGTTGTGGCTCTCAGGCTCTAGAGCGCAGGCTCAGTAGTTGTGGCACACGGGCTGAGTTGCTCCGCGGCATGCGGTATCTTCCCGGACCAGGGCTCGAACCCGTGTCCCCTGCATTGGCAGGCGGATTCTTAACCACTGCCCTACCAGGGAAGCCCTGGGAGAATGTGTTTTATGCGTCTGTCCCTAGATGTCTGTGGCCTAGTGATGCTATTCTGGGGGGACTAATGGTCAGCGTTTTGGATGGTGTCTTGTTAACAGACTGCGTGGTCCGAGCGCATCAGCCCCTGGCATGTGGGAGGTGTATGCCGTGGGTTCAGTGGATTAGTTCGGGCAGGTGGGGTCGCTGGGGTCGGGAGTGATCGGACCTAAGCAGGGAGGTTTGGAAGATGCCCAGGGCGTAAATCCTGCAAAATGGGCTCCGTGGGGTTGGTCTTCCCTCTTGCGCACTTCCTCCACGGTACCTCCTCTCTCTGATGGACCTTCTATCATCTCGGGGCTAATGAGCTTTGGGGAGATGGCGGAACAGTGTGGTCAACACTGTGCGGGCCCTGGGGTGGTGGCCTGAACAAGCCTGACTAAGTCCGGCCTGCAAGGAGCAGACCACGCAACCAGAGGGCACTGGGCACCCATCTGAGGCAGCAGGGGGAGGGGCGCGGTGGTCCCAGCACTGGGAGCTGGGGTCCCATCCGTACACCCAGACGTCTGGGAAGTCCTCTTGAAGGAGGTGGGCTGTGGGCTTCGGGCTGCAGGGGTCGGGGCCGCCCTCCAGCTCTTCTCCCCTTGGAGGCTGTCACGCCCTCTTGCTGGGATCCCTCTAGCCCCATATGCTTCTCATCCCCGCCTGGAACTGGGATCACCTGGGGAAGCCTTGAAACAAGATCTAAGCAGAGCCCCACCCTCAGAGGTTGTTCTGAGTTACTGGTCTTGGGGTGGAACCTGCCTGGTAATTTTAAAAGCTCTCAGATGATTCAAATGGGTAACCGGGTAGAGAAGCACTGCCCAACCCAGCAGCCCTCAGCTGAGGCCACTTGCCCCCTTCTGCCCGTGGGCTAGAAGACACAGGCCCAGTGAATCAGGCAAATCCTAACTTCCTGCCCCACAGGCTGGGGGCAGGGGCGGAGGGAGGCTTCCTGGGAGGCCCAGCTCCTCACACATGTCCGACGTGACAGATGAGCCTCGGCCGCCACCGGGGGCCAGGTGCCAGGTGACCAGAGCCGCTCACCGAGAAGTGTCAAGAGCGGGAGGCCCGTGGGGCCTGGTTTCCCATCAGCAGGTGAGGGTCTGTGGGGCTGCGTCATCTCTTTTGCCAGGCTCTCCTGGAGCGAAAGTGCAATCAGTTTTGCAGGACGGGTGCTCGTGAGCATGGGGAAGAGTGCGGCGGGAGGAGGCGGAGGTGGGGGACAGCTAGCTGCTGGGGTCCCATCCACCTCAGCCCCCCCCCCCCCCCCCCCGCCCAAACATAAGGAAAGCTGGTGTCGCCCGCCCCTTGAGAAGAAACTCCAGGAGCTCTGCCTCGGTTGGTGTGCCTCTGCAGGGAGAGAGTGGGTGTTGCCGAGGAAACAAAGCTGGCGGGCCTGCCTCAGGCCTGTGGACCTCTTTGGGCTCCGTGCCTGGGAGGGGGTGTGAGCCCCGGGAATGGCACAAGTCGAGGGGGCTGGCGTGGGGAGGGTCCCGTGTGCATTTTCATAGGGAAAGAATTCAGCGCTCAGCAGTGTCTCATGTGAGTCTAGGATCTAACACTGCTCAGAGCCCTTGCGTGGGATTTCTTGGCCTGCCAAGGCTGGGCGGGGGACGTGTTCCGTGAGTTCACGGGGACAGGAGGGAGGGAGGGGACCAGGGGTGCTGGGGTGCGGGGAGGGGCAGGGGTGCGGGGAGGGGCACTGCTGCGGGGGGAATTGCCTTGCTTACAGTTGTCGGGTTTTTGTGGCAGGCCCTGGGGGAGGGCGGTTGGTGCCCCCAGGTAGGAGGAAGCGAACACACGCGCTATCTGGACCCAGGAAAGGGTCTGTTTGGCTGGGCCAGGTGGGCTGGGGGTGCCCCGGGGCCCTTTGTGTGCGTTGCCATCCAGCTGCTCTCTCCTAATTATGAATGGGAATGGGTTTGAGAGTCTAAAAGTCATAAATAAGGTCCCGGCTGACTAAACGTTGGGATGAATCCATTGCGGGGGGTGGGGGGGAGGGGGTTACTTTGCAGATGGGGAGGGAATTGAGCAGACCAGCGGGCTGGGCTGAGAGGCCGCAGCTGTGGGGAGCGGGACGGGAGGAGAAGCAGGCCACCGGGGCTGTGCGCGCCTTGGATTCCGGGTTGGGCAAGTTCAGGTTGAAGGAGGCCCTCCTCTGGTTCTGTTGGCTGAATCCCTTCCTTGAGCACCTGCAGAGGTGGCATCTGAGGGGTGCTTCGCCTTCATTCCCCGTAGGTGCGCCTTGCTCTACGGAACCAGGCATCTGGACCTGCTGTGGCAGGCGGCACGGTTTTCCAGCCAGGTCTTTCGTCAACTCTCCTCTCCCTTGGGAGCGGGGATGTCCTCCCTCATTGAGGAGCCCCCAGCAGGGGTTGGGACCAGTAGGGTCATGGGGCCAAGCAGATTCCCCAGGCCCTGCCTGGGTTGCCTGGATGGTCCCCGAGCTCAGAGCTAGAACCGTGTTGTGATGCCCCCTCTGCCCACATGGGTGAAGGGGGTGTCAGGAAGCAGAGGGTCCTGAATGCCCCAGGGGGTCTGTCTTGAAGCTTCGTCCCATTTTGCTGAATTCCTCCTCCTGCCTCGTTGGCTTCTGCAGAGTAGGTTACAGGTGGCCTTCCGCTGGCGCACTTGAGCTGAGTCTCTGCTTTTACTGCTGTGGAGCCTGGCGTGAGGCCCAGAGCCTCAGTCCCCCCACCCATGAGTTGGGAGTAATAATAGTTGCTTGATGGAGTGGCTGTTGGAATGGAAAGAGGTAATGGGTTTAGGAGTTCGGCTGCGTAGGGCTGGTCTTTGGAGGCCCCTTTAGCCTCTGCACGCACAGCGCACAGCAAGTGGGAGCCGCAGGGCGTGGCTTTTGAATGCTCGCCTGCCTTCCTTCTGATCATAATGCTTTTAAAATCTCATCTGTAGTCTTTCGTTTCTTTCACATCATACAGGTGTCGTCTTAAATGCCTTTCTTTTTGAAAGCAAACTTCATTGCCCATGGGGAAAAGAAAGCTGCTTCAGTCTTGGGGCCGTGGCCAGGAGGTGCCTGTTGGACACTCAGAATTCGGTTAAGCACACTTGGTTCCCACAGGTCAGGCTCAGGGAGGAGTACGGTAGGAGGGAGGTGCTTCCTTGTCCCCATGTAGCTTGCAGTCTGGAGAGATGGGTTCATTGGGTTTGAAGGAAGGTACTAGGCTTTGGGATTCTTTTTTTTTTTTTAACATCTTTATTGGAGTATAATTGCTTTACTGTGGTATGTTAGTTTCTGCTTTATAACAATGGGATTCTTTTTAAAAACAACTCTGAATGTGTTAACTTTGGTTTATTATTTCCAAGGCAAAAACATTCTTTCAAAAGACCAGTCCAGTCTTCTTATAGTGATTTATAGTTTACAGCTGTGTTCCAATATGTTCTAATTACAGCCTCCAAACAACAACCTTGGCTTACAGATGGAGAAAATGCAGGGCTCAGGTGAAGTGTCTCCCCAGATGCCCCTCGGGAGAGATGGCTCTGCCTGCATTCTCTGGGGATGTCGGTGTGTTTCCCTGTCTCTTGGTCCTTGCATGCTTTTTTTTTGTTTTAAAAAAGACAAAGTGGGAGTAAAGTCACTGCTGAGATTTTACTTGCGTACCACTGAAGAGAGTGATGGCAGGATGGAGACACAGATGAGAGGATGGGTGTGCATGTGAGCAGGGGTCGGAGGAGTCTGGGCCCATCTTGGCCTGTACCCTACCATCCCAGACACTTCCCAAGCATCCAGATATTTTCCAGCAGTCTTCCCTTGACACTGAGGGCCATAATGAGATGCACAGAGGCAGGAGCCTGCCCTGGGCGAGAAGAATTTGACCAGAAATCCGTGTGCCATCTTTTGTGGGTATTGACCCACCTGCTGTACACATATTGGAACGCGCCCGGCACCTGGTGGCAGCTTGAGCAGGAGCCAGAGCTCCCCTCCGTGCTGCTTCACTCGTAGCCCAAGGAGCTCTGTATGGGAAGGCGGTCCAAGGCCAAGTACAGATCCATGCACCATGAGTGGACCCTTCGAATTAACTCCTCCATTCTGACTTTTCTCTTCTTGTGGTATCTGTCACTTGCTGAGAGGAGTTTGTTTTCTGGGGCTGTCATTCAAAGCATCGTTTTGCACCACACCATCAAAATTTTCAGAGTGTTTGCTGATTTGTGTTCATTGAAACTAGATTCATTAGGGTGATGTGAAAATAGCGCTCAACTGTTTACCAAATCGGATTCCTGTTTTTGATATTTCAGTGCGTCATCTGTTCTCACTTGAATGTCGTGGAATTTGTTGGTAAAGTGTTATGCAGATAAAAACTCAAATTTTAGTGGAGTTTTTAAAAAAATTTGAATGCATGTATAAGAATATGATATCTGAGGTGCTCGATTTGCCGTTGGAAGCAGCATCTGTGTGGATGTGAGGAGGTTGGAGCTTGGCTTGGCCTTGGAGAGTTTTCGGATGTGCTGGGGTCTTGACCCAGATCCAGGTGCTGAGTCAAACTGGTTGGAAACCCCCCTCTCCCAACTCTGTCCCTCACTAGCTGGGTGACCTCTGGCAAGTCACCCAGCCCTGGGCTGGGCTCTGTGAAATTGCAATTGCTGTGGTTTTTTTACAAGCCTGTTTGAAGACTTCAGCAGGAGCACTGTTACTTCATTGGTTTTCAGCATTTTAACGTCTCTGGGATCGAGTTCTGTTGTAAAATTGATCATATGGCATAGTTTATTTGAGGGTATTTTTTTCCCCTTTTTTTCTTAGCGGCTTATAAAACATTGCTGGGTCTAAGGTTTGATGGTATCTTAGAGTTGATGGCCATGAAAGCATTTTGCAGACTTTAAAGTTTTAGAGTTGAGCGTTTTGCGATAAAAGGACAGCTGCTCAACTTTTTAAGTTGATCAGTGAGAGCCCAGTTGTGACCAGATTTCCACTTGAAGGCCACGGCTGTGTGGCAACAAGAGAATTTAATAGATGCATTTCCAGAGCTGTCAGCATCTCTTTTCAGGTTTGGTTCAGTGGTCAGATCACCTTGGATTATGGTGTTCAGAGAGACCCAGAGGCCTATATTGCTTCCAGAATAAGCCTGTCTGAGACTGAGTTGGAAGGTAAGTGTGGTGGAGATGACCAGAGGTCCACCACAGATCTGTGCTTCCCTCCTGCACTGGTGGGGGCTTACTGCTACGGTGGTTGCCCTGCCACCAGCCAGGCAGCTACCGGAGGCCCCGGGATAGATGTTGCCAGTGGAACACTGGTGGGAATACGTGTCACTTCCTGGCAGAAATGGTTAAGAAGCAAGTGTGCTTTACCCAGTTTTTCTTGCCTGGATTGTCAACTGGGTGTGGCAAGTCCAGCAGAGAAAGCGAGGATCCTGGGCCCCTGAATCGCCATGTGAAGAGCTGCTCACCCATCAGGAACACTGATCTTTTTGTGATATGGGAATAAGCTTATGTTGTGCTGAGCTGACACTCAGTTTGGGGTTCATTTGTTAAAGCAGGTAGTGTTGACTAATACAGTGAGTTTGGAGAGCTGATTAACTCGATGGTCAGCCTGAGCAGCCTAACCTCACACTCTCCTTCAGTGAGCAGGACCCTCCCGGCCCCCAGCCTCCGCAGCGTGGCTTTCACTTCTCCATCCGCCGTGTCCATTGATTCACTGAGTCCTGGAGATCCCGTTTCCCTCCCTACTCTTGTTGGGGGGCCTCCCTGAAGATGAGCGTCCCTGCAGGGCTTCCCTGCCTCACACCAGCCAAATGACAACCACCTACGCGTTTTGGGCGCAGCCAGGTGGCCCTGATTGTCCATCTTTGGAAAAGCTCAGTCAAGTCTTGGGTCGTAAAAGTGGAGCAGCCGCCTGGCATGGTGTGGCAGCCGTGCAAAGGCACCTCTCTGGTCTTTTCCTTCTGGGAAGGTAATGGACTGCTGGCGCCAACGACGTTCCACACGTGGAATCCAGCCCCGCATTCACAGAGCCCGCGCTCCCACAGGCCGCTCCCAGCCAGGGGCTGAGCGCAGCGGGGCTGCCAGGCTGTCCCTGCGAGGCTTGGGACTCCTCCCAACAGCCCGTGTCCGCTTGGCCCGAAGATTCCCCTGTGGCCTTGAACTGCATGGCGGGCAAAGATCTCTCTTTCCCTGAGTCCACTGAAGGGGTCAGGCGCGCATGTCCCTCTGGCTCCTGTCCGTGCCCCCCCCCGGAGTCTCCCGCACAGAGTCTCTCACTAACCTTGTCTTGGCGTCTGTTTCTGGAGGAACCGAACTAACGCGTGTTGAATTGAAAATAAAGTGGGTCAAAGGGTCAGTGCCCAGGAATTTCTTCCAGTTTGGGAAGCAAGCCATATTTCCTCTGCCCGGTTGCAGTTTGCCTGCCTCTACAGTGTGAGGTCTGTGCTTGGTGATTTCCAGGACTTACCCAGATCTGAGATCTGGGATTCTGTCCAGGGTTTAGTTCTGTTACTTTTGCATCATAACAGTGACTTTTTGGGGGGGGGGGCACGCGGCGCAGCATGCGGGATCTCACTTCCCCGACCAGGGATCGAACCCGTGCCCCCTGCAGTGGAAGCAGGGATTCTTAACCACTGGACCGTCAGGGAAGTCCTATAGCAGTGACTCTTTTTTTTTTTTTTAGCAGTGACTCTTAAATGTGCTTTTTAATGTAGCTTCCCCGCCATCTGGGTGAAGCATCAGTAATGAAACGAGTGGATGCCGCGTTGACCTTTGAGAGTGTCCACGCACTAGATTTTAACTGGGAAGTTACATGTACTTTCTGTACTTAATACTTTAAAAGCCTCTTGGGTGATATGAGATGCTAGTAGGTGCAGTCTGTGTGTGACCTGCACTGGGAATGCAGCTTTAGGCTGACAGCATCTAACGACAGCCGTGTTAAAAGTCACATGGCATTTAGCAGTGTGTTTCCAAATGGGCCCGTGTAATCGGTTTGCTCTTTGAGAGCTGCTCTTGGGAGTTCTGCCTCAAAGCACTAGAACCTGCAGGATGCAGATGTGACTGCCCTGGGGGTTTATTCTGACCGGGCAGGGACCTCCTGTTTTATCAGCCTGCGATAGATACACACGATCCTTAGCCTCCTTGAATTCACAGGTCTGTTCATGGAGAAGAGTGGGTGTCACCTGGACGCACGCTGCTCCCACACTCTGATTTGGAGTGATGACCCACCTGGGCTGCTGGGGTTTCAGCTCTTGGTGGGGAAATGGCACTGGTCTTGCAGGTGTTTCTGGGGTCCTCATCCTGCAGATGGAGCAGAGTCAAAGGTGCCCTGAGTGGGCACCTTTGTGCAGTGAGTACCCCCGCCCCGCCCCCCAGGCCGGGCTGTTACCTCCGTGCTATCTCCATCTCCCCGCCCATCGGTCCATCATTTCCTCAGCGTTTCTCAGCGGCCTTCAGACCTCACTGAGCTCCAGCCCAGAGTCCTTGAGCAAGCAGCTCACTACTGAAGTGGACTTTCTCTGGTTCCTTCAGTTTATCTTTCCTTGGAGGTAGGACTTGGGAGAGGTGTTCAGGGGGTGGGAGCGGGGGCGTGAGGTAACATGAAAAGCGTAGACCCTAGGCATACCAATCCATTTGTCTTGGCAGATCCATATGCCTGGGTACCCCAACTCTATCAAGGTATAGAACATAACCATCGTTCCAGAAAGTTCCCTCATGGTAGTCCCCATTCCCATCTCCCTGATCATCTCAGGCAACCACGCCCCACCCCCACATGATTAATTTTTCGTGTTCTAGCATTTAATATACTGCGTGATATACATATTCACACGTTATACATACATGTGTATTATACCACATATACCTTTTAGGAAAAGCTTTTTAAATTCACCTTTTTAAATGTGTTTGAGATTTTTGGGTGTTTTAACCTGGATCAATTGCTGGTTCCTTTTTACTTGCTGTGTAGTATTCCAGTGCAGGAATCCACCAAGTGAGTTTACCCAAGTACCTGTTGATGGACACGTGGGCTGTTCCCAGCTTTTGGCTATTCTGAATAAAGCTGAAGTGAACCATTCTTGTACACGTCTTTTTATGGACGTATGTTTTCGTTTCTCTTGGGTAAATTCCTAGAAGTGGAATTGCTGGGCCATAAAATAGGTGTGTGTTTAGTTTTATAAAGCAGTTATAATGACATTTTACACTGCTACCAATCATGTATGGAAGATGGAGCTATTTTTTAAACCACTTAGCAGAATGTTGGCTTTCTGCTTGAGGGGTTGGGGCGGGGGGGCACCTTCCTCTTCCCCGGTCCCTCCGCTAACAGGACAGATGCAGCGTCTGCACCATTTGCTGTGCTGTGGGTTGGGCTATAAGGCTTGCCTGCTCTGGAAGAAGTAACCGTTTTATTTTGTTTAGAGGGGCCTGCTTCTCTTGGCTTTCCCTGGATGTTCAGAACAATTGTTGAATTTTCCTGGGCACACCTCTACCTGCTCCGACCCCCGAGCTGTCTTCCTGTCCCCTCCCCCACCCCCCAAATACTGCGCCCTCTAGTGAAGCGTGAGGGTGAGGGCCTTTGGTTCCTGGTGATTTCCTGGTCCTTTGTAACATCTGTGCCCATGTTTTTGCATTCGTAACTGACAGAAGTTCATTTTTGGAGCCCACTGATAATCACGTGGTAGCACATGCCTTTCTAGTTTCTTTCAGCGTGGGGAAACGGGCTAAGCAGTTGTTCTGTGCAGCTACCTGGCCACCGGAAGATCAGCCACCCCGTGAGCTGGGCCACCCGAGAGCTCAGTGGTCAGGGTGTGCCGGCCTCGCTGGCCTTGGGGAGGCTGCTGCCAGCTTTTCCAAGTCTCTTTAGGGTCAGTGCTTCCAGGGATGTGGTTTATAGGACTTGTAATGTGTTCTCATGAATGGATTCTATTTTATTTATATCCTGTCTCTTTGGACTCAAAAAAAAAAAAAACAACAACAACAACAAACAAAAAAAACCCAGGATTCTGTAAGGGGATGAGATTGGGGAAGGACCAGAGTTAATTAAAAAACAAAAAAATGGACATAGAGCAACTGCAAATTTCAGGACAGTTGGCTGTGAACAGCTCTCTTCCTGTGAGTTTAGAGAGACGTGTTGTTGAGCTCATCCTAAAGAGAAATTCTTTCCTTAGAGGGAGTTAACAGGGGATAGAGGGTTCTGCCACCAACCAAGGTCTGGTAACACAAGACCTGTTTGCTTGGGCCTGGGTCCACCGGGAAAGTCAGAAGCACAGTGTTGAGGGGACAGTTTAGGGGAAGCCGTTCTAAGGGTATCATTTAATTTAGAATGGCATTTAAAATACTTCAAGGGCTAGGCCAGTTGTGTTGGACTGGGTCATTCTTCCAAAAAGGTATTTATCTCAGCGGGGCTTTTGCTAGGTGTTTTTAGAGATGCTGGTTGGAGTTTCACTTCTTGCCCAGGAATTGGTGTGCGTTGGCCTTCCTTGCCGGCCTCTCAGGTGTGGAGGTGGACAAAAGTAGGGGGCAGGCCTGGCTGGTTCCAGGATCAGGAACTTAAGTCAGGGCAGGGCCTGGGTTTGCTTTGGTTGGAGTCACGGACTCCAAGGGCGTGAAGCAGTGATGTCCATGCCTGTGGATGAGCCAAGTTTGAGGGGTGGGTGGATGGGCAGTCAGAGGGGAGGTGTCTAGAAGGCGGCTGGTGAGGGGCATCTGGAGTTCCTTGAAGGGACCGTCGAGGAAACTGACTTGGGAGCATCTGAGTGGGAGCTGAGGCAGAGTTGCACTGTCTCCTTCTTTCACGTCTGCTTCTCTAGCACTTGGCGTTCTGTTCTTTGTTCCTTGTTGGAACTCCGTGAAGACAAGGTTATGTTTCCTTTATCTCCACAATCTCCCTCTGAGCAGTACCTGCCTCTCTGCTGGTGCAGTATCAGAATGGATAGGGTGGTGTGGGTCGGGTGTGTGGTACAGCTGGGAAGGTAGATGGCAGAGGAGAAAGGGCTGTTGGCTTTGACCATCACGAGTCCACACCAGAGTTTCTGGATGTGTTGGATATGTGTGTATAGAGAGCTGTAGCTATGTGTGTATATTTTGGGTTCAATAACCTTGATAGCAAGGCTCAGGAAGCAGCACTGCAGCCGGGAGAGTCCACCGTGCAGCGGGGGAGGCGGCCAGGCTGATGGCTTCTGTGGGCCCCCGGCGTGGGGAGATGGGAGCACATGTGGCGTTAACTCGGAAGGCTCCCCTCTCAGTAGGAGGCTGGGGGTGCAGGAACCAAGCCGAAGGTCCCCCTCTACACATTTTGGTTCACCCGCGCTTCCCGCCTTCACTGCTGCTGCCACAGGTCAGTTTGCAGGATCTAGCCTCACGCGTGGTGATTACTGGCCCTTCTCATCCATACGGTGGCGTGGAGTTTGTCACCAAGGAAAGGAATGTACATTAATCCAAAGAAAAAGAGAAGGTCCTGTTACAACTCTTCTTTTTCCACACTCTTGTTTTCTTTCAAGCCCCAGTGACTAGAAAATTGGCTCCAAGTCTCATGAGTGCCTGTTTTAAATGGAATTAGAGCTTGAGTTACAGAATCATGGTGTCTGGGTAGCATTCCTCTCCTGTCCCCTTGAGAAGTTGGTTTCCCGGGGGCAAAGTGACTTGCCTAAGGTCACACGGTAGGACGAGGCAGGAAGGTGTCTGCAGCTGAGGTTTCCCAGCTCCGGCTTGGATCTGGGCTTTGGTTGTGAAGTGTATCCCACCCAGCCTGGTCCTCTCCCAGGCTGCCCACTGCACTGGAAGTCTGTCTACAAGGCTCCCCCGAGTTGTGCAGGCACGGGCCTGGCCTCTCCTTACCCTCCCTCCTCCAAGGGCAGCTTCCCCTTCCCGGAAGGAAGGCAGCTGGTGCAGAGTCGGGCTGGATCAGGCGTCTTCTGTTTGGTCTCTCCAGCCTCCGCCTTGATGCTTCTTCAGATGTCCTTAGGATCCTCCTCCATCAGTGGTTGGGGGCAGGGTGGGGTGGGGGGGCTGACTTGCCCACATTTCATCAAATTTGAGTTAGATACAAAGAGATTGGCAGTGAAAAGTCCCCCTCCCCCGGTCTTAGACTCTGAGAGCTCTCTGTTCCTTTGGCTGTCTGTCTCCTCTGCTGGCTCCAAGATTAGTTGGTATTGGTCCCGGAACGTTTGCGTCTCCTTTGGACACTTGGTATGCGACGTGCTTGTTACCCACCCTTAACTGACTTTAAGTCCTTTGGTCTGTTTTCTTTGTGAGCACTTGCTTTTTGCCGGGGGCCGGGGAGGCAGGCGTCACTCGCTTGCGTTCCAGTGAAGATGCTGCTTACCTTTACTTTTTTCAAAAATGACCCTTGGTACCTTCTTAGGAAAACAGTGGAGACACGGACCATACCGTTCTCTTAAGTTCCCCAAAAAGTTGATGCTGACAAGGTTTGCATTCCTTAAGTTGAGAAGGAGGGCTAGAGTGTAAGCCTATTCTGTATCTCTAAGCATTTCAGAAGAAAGATATATCTGTGCTCTGTGTTTAAATATAGCATGGTGTTTGCTACTGAGTTGGAGAAGAAGCAATTGAATATGTAGGTCATTGACTTAGGAGAATGAGTTCGGAGTTTTCTTTGCATCTGATTAACGCTGTCTTACAGTTGGGCCAAATTGGGTTACAAAGAGTTCAACGAGATATCTGGGAGGGAAACCGTAGGGCTCATAAGAGGGTACCTTTGCCCCCTTCAGGCGTTCAGGGGTGTGACTTGGTGTTGGGCCCGGCAGCCCGGTGCCTGGCAGCCAGCGTGCAGGCGTTAGCCCCTCTGGAGTTGTATGGGGAAGAGACGGGCTGGGTGCTGCTTCCCCCCCACCCCCCACCCCGAGCAGATCCGTCAGGAGCAAGGGAAGAAGGTTCTACTTAATCAGGATAAATGCCAGCGGTGTATTTTAATACATGCTTGATGCAGAACGCACTGTTTGGAACTGCATATTTAAAAGGAAGCCGCCGCCCCCCTTTGAAGGTACGTGACATTTAACAGATCTGTAGCAGGAGACAGGTTTGACAGCTTCGAATTATATTTGAAAGAGTTTTTCTTTTAAGAAAGAAAATGATTACTTCTATTTTAAATGTCATCGCAAAGACATAAACATGTTTAATCAAATTATATATTTAATTTATGTAGAATGTAATTTTTATTCCCGTGGAAGAGTCGCTGGTTATTTCTTTATCAGCTTTGAAGCCGGGCAGTGTCTGAAAGCGCTCAGCTAGTTGAGTAAATGGCTATTTAAGGGTTTATGGAATCTGAAAAAAACAGTATTGTGATTGAAATATTCTTCATCTGTGCACTTGTACCTAATGGCGCATTCTGGGGAGAGGGAGGTACTTTCGTTATTGTCAGTGGGAGACATTAAGGATAAACTCCTGTTGAATGGATGGAAAGAAGTGTGACCCTGAAGACAATAAAGGCAAAACGGCAAAGATGCTCCTCCTGTAATTTTCTCCTCCTGGATTCTTTGAATCAGCAGGGCGGTGGCGGGGAGTGTTAGGACTGACTGTGCCAGCGCTCCTTAAAAGGGAGGCACCAGGGGATCTTGGAGGACAGACACACAGCGCCGCAGAAGACCTTGAGGTTGATACAATGTGATTAAGTTTTGTCACAAAAGGCTGATGTGGAGTTCGAGGGCAGCCACAAGGTCCCCAGGCTGCTGGAAAAGCAGGCATGTAGCTGTGGGTTCTCTCAGACAGGTGGCTCGCTGGCTCTGGTAATCTGCTAGGACACTCCAGCTCCAGAACTTTCTCTGAGCGAGCTGGGTGTTGGAAGGTGGCCAGCCCAGTGTACAGCTGTGTGTGTCAGCCAGGGACGGTCTTGGCCTGTTCCAGCCTGCTGCCTGGGGTTTCGATTTAGCCATGCGGGATCAGGGAGTCCTGGGTTCCCCACCAGTGTGCCCGCTCGCTGATACAGACCAGCCCCGGAGGCTGGTTTTCTCTTGTCCTCTCCAGGGCTGTTCTATCACATGTGACCTGGGAAGCTCTGGGCGTCTGGCAGCAGCTGGGCGAGAGAAACCAGTCAGTTGTGCCTGTTCCCAGGAAAGAACTTACGTAGCAAGCATCTTTGCCAGCTCCAACAGAGAAGGTCGGGTTCAGGAGCCGTGTGCCCTGGCAGCCGGAGGAAGCTGATCCCAGTTCAGAGTGTGAATCCTGTCAGCGGGCTAGGCTCCTGGTAAACAACAGTCCACCAAAGAGAGGAGTTGCCCTATTTATTGGTCAACATGCACCAAACTCAACAGACAGACCAAAAGAAAAAAAAAAAACAGGACAAAGCTACTTGTTATTTTTGTAATTAAACTTGTGGTTGTAAGAGAAATAAGACCCTTTACCTCCTTTATCCCCAATTGGTAACAGCTTGCAAAATGATAGTGACAGTAGCATAACCAGGAAGTTGATACTGATACAGTCCACAGGTACTATTCAGATTTCCCCAGTGTCACACACTCATTTGGGTGTGTTCCCTCCTGTGCAGTGGTGTTGTTTGTGTGGATTCCAGCGTGCCCCACCGCAGGCAAGACATACAAGTTTCATTACCCCAAGGATCCCCCCACCCCACCGTTCCCCTTTTATGGCCACACCCACTTTAGGTGGCCCAGACAGTTCATGGCCAACATACATGGTGGTAAACGGGGCTGGCTGACTTCCAAGACCCAGCTTACTCAGAAAATTCTAGAATTGGAGTGTCCTGGCTCCTTCCCTGTCTGTAAACCCTGACAACCACTAGTCTGTTCTCCATCTCTGTAATTTTGTCCCTTAAGAATGTTACAGAAATGGAATCAAAAAGTAGGTAGCCTTTTGGGATGGAGTGTTTTCACTCAGCACAGTTCCCTTTGAAATTCATTCAGGTTGTTGTATCACTGGTCTGTTCCCTTTTATTGATGAGGAATATTCCACCCCAGAGATTTTTTTTTTTTTTGGCTGCATTGGATGTTCATTGATGCGCGCGAGCTTTCTCTAGTTGCAGCGAGCGGGGGCTACTCTTGGTTGCGGTGCGCGGGCTTCTCATTGCGGTGGCTTCTCTTGTTGCGGAGCACGGGCTCTAGGCGCGCCGGCTTCAGCAGTTGTGGCTTGTGGGCGCAGTAGTTGTGGCTCGCAGGCTCTAGAGCACAGGCTCAGTAGTTGTGGCACACGGACTTAGTTGCTCTGTGGCATGTGGGATCTTCCTGGACCAGGGCTTGAACCCATCTTCCCTGCATTGGCAGGAGGATTCTTAACCACTGCTCCACCAGCGAAGTCCCCACCCCAAAGATTTTTGATTCAGTCTTAGACTGAGTGGAGCACTGGGTAAGAGGAAACCCATCATGGAGACCTGGGAGTTGCAAAACAACTCTTCCTTCACATGGACTCTTTCTCTGTGTCGGGAGGAACAAGGCGTCTCCGGCCTCTGCTAGCCTGCCCTGGTTCTCAGCAGACGTCCATGGGGTGATGTTTGAAGAAGCTTGTGCCCTGATGGCTTGGCTGCTTTGGGAAACCAGCAGAAGAGCCCCCCCGCTTCACCTTTTGAGCTTTGTTCATCTGTGTTGTGTGTTTTTGCACAGTGCGCATGGATTGAAACAAAACTTGGGATAAAGGTTATTGGATTTTGATGTTTTATTAGCACTCATAACAATAACACAGGGGGTTCTGGGCTGGTGCACGAGGGAAGTAAAGGCTGTGTGAGCGTGATTTCTTTGGAGGAAGCCCTAGGCACCTAGGTGGCTTTGGCCCGCCTTTATGAGAACTGTTAAAATGACATACCCCGAGAATCTAATTTCACAGTGAGAATTTTGAGCCATTGCTCCTTCAGAAAGCACATTTATTTGCACTGTGTTTTAAACATATATGCGTGTGTATTTACACATGCATCATATCAGTGAGGACAGCATTTATGAAGTATTACTCCCATGAACACCTGTGCTAAAAGGTTGTCTGTACTTTCAAAGTTAATGAAATGCAACTGAGTAATTAGGCAGCGAGGAAGTTAGTTCAGGATTCCCAGCGTTATTTACTTGATAACATATGCATCCGTAGGTAGTATTTGCGTTTTCTTCAGAAACTCTGCGGTTCTTTTTTTCTAGATCAAGCCTGTTAAGCCCTGAAAACTCCACCTGGAGCTCAGGATGGGCTCGTGCAGCTGGGATGGGCTGTAGGCAGGTCTGGCCTTTGGCTTTTCTCTTCTTGTCCTGGATTCCTCTGGGTACAAGGGGGCAGCATGTGTGTCAGGGACCATCACATCCTGGTGGTCTGAACTCTGGTCGGAGGTGAAGGGGCTATCCTGATGTGGGTATCAGGCTGTTTGTGGGGGAGGTTCCCCATTTGTGGATGTGATGCTCTCTGAGGTCCCATCTGGCTCTGGGATTTATTCTTAAGACTAGAATTTGTTGCCTCTAAGGGGAAAAATATTTTGGACCCATGAGTTTACTTTCCATTACACCTTTGGGGTCTTCACTCACATTTGTGTTTGCGGAGGTTCTCTGTGTATTGTTCTCTGTGACGTGCCTAGCGCTGTAAGTGGATTTTCAAAAGTCAAGTCATTCCTTTGGTTGCACGTACAGCAGCTGGTCCATTTGATGGCAGTGATGCCCTTCACTTTAAACTTAAATCTCCCCTGAACCTGTAGGTTCGGGTTTGAGTAAATTTGGTTTGAAATAAAACTGAACCTAATTTCCTCTAGGCCTTTTTTTTCTTCCCAGGACTCTGGGTTCTTGAATTCCCCTGGTCTTGTTAGGAAAGCGTTTGTTAAACAATAGGATTGTTAACAAGTATCTGTTAAACATTTGAGTGCCTTAGTGCTGAGCTCTTTACCTGCGGCACCTGCGGCACCACGTGCAACCCCACATTCGAGGGGAGAATGGTCACATCCTGGGCTCAGCCTCCCCAGCCAGAGGTGAGGGAGCTTTTCTAGCGCCACTTGTGGTCTCATTCCAATGCTCTTCACTATTGTTTGGTCTCCAAGTTCTCTAAGATAAAAATCATATCCTGTCCCTGCCCACGTGGAGCTGACCAGCTAAACCAGTGACAAACCTGAGGAAGCAGCCGATGCAATGCCTTCTACACACATAAAGGGGTGGGGATGGAGGTACAGTTACGGAGAGCTAGGGTTGGAGGGGCTGTTACTCGGCTGAATTAACTTTCCCCAGCTTCCTCCCTGCTCAATATTCTGCATTTAGTCCATTGATCCTTAGCGTTGGTATCTAAATCCGGTCACTCTTCTTGTGAGTAATTTTTCAGGGCTTGCGGACTCGGCCGTTTGATTCTCAAGTCATATATATATATATATATATATATATATATGTACACACACACACACACACACACACACACACACATATATATATATTTTCTGCTTCTCTCATTCTTCTGGCTGGAGCCTGCTAAGTCTGCCTTGCTGCAGTGTCTGTCCTCTCCTGCAGGCCCTGGGGGAGCCAAGGGATCCCCACTGCATGGGTGCCCTCACCGCTGCCCCTCAGGGATTCTCCCAGGTTGCTTGGCCACTGGAATTCAGATCTATGCATTGGCATTCCTAAGAGGGACACCCTGTTTCTAGATTAAATTTGCATGAGGTTGGAGGGGATATACCTTTCTTCCTTTTAAACCCACCTTGGCAGTGCAGCTATTACTTAAAGACTCAGATCCTAAATGGAGCCACTCTGCAGTGATGCTGTGGCCCGGAACCAAGGCAGCAGCTGTCTCTGCATCCCCAGCTTCAGCTCCCTCTCCTGATGTAGAAGCCCACATAAATTCACTGTACATTTTCCAGATTGTAGGAAACCTGCTCTTTGCAGAAAATGGAGAAATAGAGGAAAATATGAAGATTAACGTACAATTTTTATGATCTGAAAGACTTATATTTTAAAAATCACCTTAGCATATGGAGAAATAACTTCTTTTAACAACTTGGGTGTTTTTTCTGTCTCCTGCATGGTATGCGTACACTAGCAAATGAGATTCACCGTTTAAAGAATATTTTAAAATTTACGTATACCATTTGGAGTCTTATATTTGTTTTTCCATTTAACCTGTAAATGTTTTTCCTAAGTTGTGAAATATTTTTGAATTTTTAAAACTAAATAATTTGTTGAGATACAGGTATCATAATGTATGTAGGTATAACATGATAGCTATTTGTTTTTCTCTATAGTGTTATCAGGAAAGATAGTTATCCAACTATTTTCTGTTTCAGGGAGGCATCTTAGATGGTTTATTTTTATGTGAATCGTTACTCCTCCTCTAATTACTTCCTAGGGGTAGAATGGGGTGGGGGGGATGAAATCTAACTTTTCAGAAAAGGTGCCCTTTCTCACTCCCATTGAAACGTGGGGGGCTGTTTGTTTCACCAACTCTTCAACATTTTGCTCTTGTCATCCCTGGATTTTATGTTACAGATTGTCAGCTTAATAAGTTTTATGTTGCTGTGCTGAGCATCGAGAGACCCTCTGCTTACTGTCTGACCCTGTGCCCCTTGTCAGTCAGAGTGTCAGTGGGGTGCCTAATGAAAAGGAATTCGGGGGACTTCCCTGGGATTTCGCCTTCCAATGCAGGTTTGATCCCTGGTCTGGGAGCTAGTATCCTCCGTGCCTCGGGGCCAAAAAACCAAGGCGTAAAGCAGAGGCAATGTAGCAAATTCAATAGAGACTTTGAAAATGGTCCACATCAAAAAAAAAAAAGTCTAAAAAAGAAAAGGAACTCAGCACCTCTTCTGCGCCCTCCTCTCTACCTGGGAGAAAACCGAGGCCAGGGCATTCATTTCAAGATGCCCTACTGGTTCGTGGTTGCTACTAGCTGGGCTCTGTTCTTGGGCCACATCATCTCTCTTCCACTCCCAGCAGGTTCCGGAACCTCTCCTAGAGGCGCGTGTGCCTGGGCTGATAGCTTTCTTGTTCAGTTACTATTTGAAACCACAAAAGGCCACCTACAGGTGTCTCTGATTTGACTTGTGGGTTTACACCTCCGCTGCCTGATACATTGGGCTGAGACCTCAGGGGCCAGGCTTCCCTTTGAGCCAGGCTGATTGGAAGAGGGTCCTCCCCCAGCGAGGACTCCCCCACTCCTCTGGGCACTTCAAAGTTAACAGGGTGGCTTCCCAGCTTGTCTGACATTGGGACAGACTCGTGGGGGCCCAGCCAGGCTTCTGGGAACCGGCAGTCAGACTGCCCAGACCCGCTGCCTGCACGTTCGGGGCCAGCTGGGCAGTTTGGGGTGTGGGAACGCAGCTTGAATTCACAGGATGACGTCGTTGTGTGTGTGGTTGCTGCTCACTGAACTACTTTTTTTTTCTTTCAAAACTTGGCTCCTGTTGTGCCGAATTTGCAGCACCCGTTTATCGATGTGCTTTCCGTGTCCATTTCTCCAGTTGTTTCCAATTCCCCCCTGCCCCGCCAGTCTGACAGCCTCACGCCCTTGTTTATTTCTCCATTGCTGGAGCCACTGAGAACAGAGCCTTTCCCCAGAGGATTGAAGCCCAGCTAATGCTGCGAGGCTAGGCAGTTCCTGGTCACCTAGCTGGGCTCAAATCTGCCGGCTCTGTAGGGTGGGTGCAAAAGCAGAAAGCTGAAAGGCAGCAGGGGAACGGACACGTTAATTGACTACACCTGAGACAACACTGAGAAAATATCCTATTTTGTTTTCCTTAAGAAAGTGGCAGAGTTCCAAGATTTCCCTTACAGTTTTCCACTGCCTCTCCTTATATTTGAAGACAAGAGTTCTGAAATCTTGGCTGTTGGGCCCTTTCATGTTCTTAAAACTTAAATGCAGCTGAACATATTTAATATTACAAAATTTCCGTAAACATTCTCTCTACAAAGACTGTATGTAAAGTTTGTGCCTGGAGGGCATTTTTCTTATTGAAGTTGAAACTCTTGCACATGGCGGGGTGGGCAGTAATAATGAAGTGTTGATTTGACCTTAGGTGTCTTGACACCAGTGTGGCTGTATAGGGACATGGAAAGAATTAGCTTTCAGGGTCCTCCTGCCTCAATAAAGGAAAATTGTTTCCAAGCTAATTAATATGGTTTATTCACTATTAGGCAGTAGTACGTGGAACTGGATCCTGGGAAGGAATGATGCAGCTGAGCTAAGGGGGAAGTATGTCAGGTCACACCGTGTTAATTCCGTCTTGTCCAGCGTTTCCCTCTTCAGAGGACGTAGTCTTTTCCTTGGTTTTCCCAGTGTGACAAGCACACCAGAATTCCACACTGCTTCGTGCCTGATGGGCTAGGCCTTTCTGGGGGTGCGTTAATACTGAGCGGCTGGGCAGGCGCATAAATACACGTGGGGAGGGAAAGGGGGCCCTTCCCAGGTGACTTGGGCTTGTGCCTTCACTGTGTCAGCCTGAGGTCCTGGTTAGGGGCAGATCACACACGTGTGGCCCCGAGTTCTGAGTGCGGGGAGAGGCCACATCCTAGCAGCTGCAGGCCCCTCCCACTCCCCATGTTGCTCAGAGATGCCTGTCTGTGCCCCCAGCAGCCCCCCAAGCATGCAGCTCTGGTTACCCCGCCTAGTCAGCTGAGGGCAGCCGGAAGCCATCCCTTTGTGGGTCCTTCTGCATCCCTGGATGTGTGGCAGACCTGCTGAGGGTGGTCAGGTGCGAGCCGGGAGCTGGAGGGGGTGGGGAGGGGCCCGGGCTGCTCAGGGGTCCCGTGGAATGTATCCCAGGAGCCGCGGCCCCCGGCCTTGACTTGGCCTCTGGCACCTCTGTCTGGGCACGTCCCGCTTGGGCCAGAAGGTCTTCTTTCTTGCTGATAGGGGCAGGTCGGTTTTAGGGGGCGGACATTTGGTTTCTCTGTGGATTTCTGGGTTCCACATCTACTCGGGACTTTTCCCCGCCTGCCACCCTTGAACTTGAGATAGTTGTGAGGCCCTGCTGTGGACACGTGGGCAAGCCCCTGGCACCCGCGTCCCATGTCCTCACATCCTCATCGTGATTCCGCCGTGGAGGGTCACTCCCCTTTTACACAGACGGACACCCTGAAATGGTGCTGCGTGGCTAGCGTGTGCAGCAGGAGGGGCGAATAGGTTGACACAGGGCTTGCACGTGGATCTTCAGGTCACCACGGCTCCCTTGAGCTGGGGCTCAGGTTCCGCGTCTGTGGGTCCCTCTTGCAGCAGCCCATGCGCAAGTGGCTCCTCCTGCCCGGAGGCACTGGTGGGCAGCAGGTTGCCCCGAGGTAGCTGTGGGCCCTGCAGCTGTGGGCGGAGCAGCATTTCCTGGAAGGCGATACATCATCACTTCAGCAGGGCTCAGTCTTACATTCGATAACAACAGGCGCCCTCTTGAGAGGGCCAGCCAGCAGCGTCCGAGCCAAGAGAACATTGATGAGAGCGAAGGCCGAGGTTTCTGGATGCTTCTTCCCCCGGTCCTTTGTTCCTTTTCTGAGCACAGCCATGCCCGCAGGACTGTCACCAAGGGGAGGGCGAGGCCCCCCGGGGGTGGGGAGCGTGTAGGTCCCTCAGAGATGTGGTGAGGAGTATTGGACTCTTAGGCCAAACAGGAACCGTTTATCTCGTGATGTGAGCAGAGATTGGTTTGGTTCTTAGCAGACGCTGATGATGACAAGCTTGTCCTGTGTCCTGGAGCCGCGTGCCAAGCCTGCTGAGGACTGGATTTACTGAGTACTGGCTGTGCACAGGCCGAGCGCCGAGCTCCCCGGGCATTACCACTGTGAAAGGACCTGATCACCTGTGAGGCAGATGCTGCCTTCTCTGTCTCAGACAGGACAGAGTCCCAGGGCGTTGGTCACCTTGACCCGTGGAGCCTGGGCTGCTTCTCTGCAGTGTCCTGTTAACTCCGTGCTCTCTCCTTTGTCCTCTCCCACTAGCCCCTCTATTGCAGTAAATCTGTGGGGGCCAAGGGATGATTCTGCAGACGACTTTCTGGTTCTCTGTTTAAGTAGTAAGCGTGCATGGGGCCCCCTGGATCTGAGATGAGCCCGGTGTGAAGGAGGGCAGGTTCCAGATAAGGCCAGTGCTGTCCTCCAGCCTGGGCCTCCTGCTTCTGTCCAGTTACCACATGAGGATCTCTCTCCGGCTAATAAATGTCCAAGCCAGGCCTCACTTTTGCTCACTGGCCATCCGGGAGGGGAGGAAGCAGTGGGTGAAGGGGCCCCCACCTGCCCTAGCAGGACAGAGGACGGGCGTCTTAAAGCCTAGATGACCCAAATACGAGTCAGGCAGAGCAAAGAATCCAAGTGGGGCTCAGGCAGGCCCCGAGTGGTAACGGGAGCTGACACATCAAAGCGTTAGAGACGTTAGGAATAAGTTCATGCAGAGTAAGTGCAAGTAGGTGGGCACTTGGTGCTGCCTGTCGCAGGCTGAGGGGGGATGCCGGGGCGCCCGCGCTGAGCCTGTGTGCCCCTCTTCTCTCTCTGGAGCTTGGATGACACAGGGCACAGAGCAGAGCGCAGGAGCCGTTCTGAAAGAGGGCGAAATTCAAGTGGGGGCCAGACCTGTCCTCCTGGAATGAGCCGGGGCAGAGTCTCTCAGGACCCCTCCTTCCAGACCTTTTTAGAGTGCATCTCATTCAGTTTCAGAAAAGTAGACTTATTACCTATAGACTTACAAGGTAATTTTCATATGCCCGATTCGGTGTAAGAAGAAACTAAAAATCCAGGTGGTAGGGACCCTTCTAGGCGATGTGTCGTGAATTTATAAGTTTCCTATATGAAAGCCCCAGCCCTGGCTTGGACTCCACCAGGCTCTGGGTACTGCTGTTCCGTGTGTGTGTGTGTGTGTGTGTGTGTGTGTGTGTGTGTGTGTGCGTGCGCGCACCCACACGCACACCCCCTCATCGTCATCAACTATGGGTGGAACACATTTGCCAAGTGACGTTTAGTAGATTCACTGAGGTTGATCATACGGGCCAAAAATAGATGCCCTTTTCCTCGGCCAGAAGCAGCGAGTGAACTTGGAGCTGCCTGGCATTTACTGGCCGAGGCCGAGTCGCTTGGTGGAAGAGCCTGCTTAGCTTCCTGGGGCTGCTCGTGGAGGAGCGGTGGTGATTTTAATTAGCTAAGTCGTTTCTGTGTCTTGTATACTCCTAGAAGTTCTTGGAGGAATCCTGCCAAGAACATTTCCCCTGGCACATCTGCGGGGCACTACTCCCTGTTGCACTGTCATCAAGTATCTATGGAAACAAGTGTTTTTGAATTTTTAGCCTTTTTAGCCTTTCTGTAGCTGCATTCTTTTTAAGTACTTCTTTCCACCTTCGCGTAACAATGGGCACTTGCTTTAAAGATTCTGACAGTCTTCCAAGCTTTTTAACATTCTTAATCCACTAAATAAGCCATCACCGTTCGCTGGGGCAGTCTGCAGGCTCTTCTGAATTTTTGGCTTAAAATTCCGTGAAACGTCACCGTCCGCGTTGTCTGTTCCTTGTTTAATTACTTTGACTATGAAGTATCTCAAGGAAAGAACCTGTGCCCACCAGTAAGATTAGGTAGGTGTTAACATGTTGCCGTTGTCTTCAGACCTTAGTTGAAAAGAATGTTACAGACAGGTATATATATATATATATGCAGTTACATATGCAGTTAGTTAAATATTTGATTTCCTACTGTATCCCAGACGTGGAAGACTTTGGAGATGAATAATGCGTGATCAAGGCATTTAAACATTTAGAGACTTGGCGATGGGTAGAGTATGTCACAGCCTGGCAGTCAGGAGTGAAGGTGTCACAGATGTCTAGGGTATGGGTTTTGAAGGGTGGACGAGAGTTTGCTAGGCAAGCTCTCGCTGCCTCCAAAGGCTGGTTCCTTGGCAATAATAGATGGTTAGTCAACATGAAACTACTGTGTCATTAGAGGCTTGGAACTACTGAGAGCCCACGCCCGTCCCTCCTTCCTAGCATTTCAGAGGCTGGGATGTCTCTGTTCTCCACACCCATCTCCCTTGAATTGGAAAGTTTGGGGTGTAAGGTGGTGTGGAGGCACAGTGGGAGTGAATCACTTCTTGACCTTGGGTATTATGGTAACCCTGACCATGGAGACCACCCTGTTCCTGCTGTGAACTCTTGTAATTGCGAAGTAGGAGCTGGCTGGTGTCAGGACTTGGGCCCTTCCTTACATTAGAGAGAACACAGGAGTATGGTTTTCTTTTGAATGGTTTGAAAAGTAGAGTGCAGCTGGGAAACTGCTTACGGTAATTTCATACATTAAAAAAAATATTAATCAACTATTTGTATCCTGACTGATTGTAAGGTGAGCTTGGAGATGGTCAGGGATGGCTGCAGCAGTTCATCCTCACGGGACTTGAGAAAGGACGACCTTAAAACACAGATGCCCCGGTGCCATAGCAGCTCCAATATTGAAATTGCATCTGTCCTTCGCGGGAAAGGCACAGAAAAGACACCTGGACACGCCTCCTGCCCAGGTGTTTGCCTTTTCTGTCAGCCCCGGGGAGGAGTAACTTCCCCACCCGCCCCCTCTTACTACTTTGTGTGCACAGGAAGTGGTTCAGATAATGTGGATGGTCCCATATATCTCCTCTTCATTCCATGTATAGTAAAATAAATGCGAGTGCTGTGTAATGCATCACCTCATTTCATATTGCCTTTGCCAAGAAAGTGCAATTTTATCGAACATTAGGATTGAATTCTTAACTGAGTAATCAATTTCAGTAGTAAGTTAAAGTGCCTTCTCTTAATGACAACTGCAACCGTTCATCAGTTACAGTGGATTAACAGTTGTCAGCATTTATGCTAATAGCACTTATAAACCGTGGGCTTCTGAATTCCATATTTCTCAAACAGTTGGTAAGACTTTTTGCTGGAAGATAATATGATTGTTTTGTCCCTTTGCTTGCTACTTGGAGATGCAAAGAAGTTAAATGACATTTTCACGGCGATGACACAATATCACCTTCTGGTGTTGCACACTTGGCTTCGTGTCAAAATAGATGGAAAGAGTTCATTTGTTCTGGTGCTCTGCTGTTTAATTTGATCTGGTGTGTGACTAAAGCAAGACAAATAGTATTTTTAATGAAACCATTTAATAACCTCTGGTAGCTTAGAATCGAAGGCATTGGAAAAATGCAATTAAAGGATGGCTAGATGTAAACAAGGAAGAAATCACTGCTTCAACTTCACTGATCCAATTCATTTTGCTTTCAGGGTTTCATCGCCTTAAATGGTTTTGAACCGATGAAGCTGGATTCTCTTAAAAAGACGGAGAGCCCATCGTGTGAACTATAGAGTTTGCGGACACATTTATATTGGTGAGTTATTGTAAAATATCTCCAGGTAAAAGTTCAGGTTTTTCAAAATCCCCTTTGGAATGTGTTTGCAGTTTGTTGATGACTGGATCGCTGGCAGCCTCAGGATGTTTCATCGGGACATCTAATAGCGGGATCATATTGATTGTCTTTCAATTAATTGCATCTGGTATTTTCATTTATCAAAAGCAAAATACATGTAATTAACTCTGAAGCAATATAGTTCAGTGTAAAGTGATTGTTGCTGCTGCCGCTGCCGCTATAGAGATAAGTCGATGGAAATTACACCAGGAAACTCAAGTCAGGATGGAGCCGTGTTAGGACTTCTCGACATATTAATTACAAAGAATAAAAATGAATTGGGGAAACCGTCCACGCCACCCCGAGTGGCTTGGGCAAATGGTAGATGGACATCTTTAGGGAGACAGCAGCTTGCTGAGGATGGTACATCTTTAATGAGCTAAGATTTTCAGACTTGCCAACCTCTAGGATGTCTTGAACATAGAATGGTTTTTTTTCTGGTGGAATGGATTAGGGATGTGGGATGTGGGCTGAGGAGAGCCCTCAACTGTCTGCTTATTTGGAGTATGGTTGAGAAAATACCAGTGAACAGAGTTCAGTCTTCCGTCCATAGCAAGGACTTTTGGGGGTCCTGAGTTAATTTCAACATGCCTTTAGCCATTTCCCACAAAACCTAGATCTTAGACTCTCAACATGGCAACTTCTCAGAAATGATTGATTTTTATCCTGTTGAAAAAAATGTTTTCTCCTTGAGCTGACAATGTCATCTTAAAGCCAGAAAAAAGAGTGTGAGCCATTTCTCACCGTTCTTTCTGTCAACCCCCAGGCTTGTTCCCTGCAGTATTGAGTAGGACAGACCCTCAGGTTTGGAGAAAGGTCAAAGGCCCACAAGGAATTTGTACAACAGGATTCCCTGCCTGAGAATCCTGGGCAGATTCCAGCACACACGGTCTGGAATAAATAATAACACAGAAAGAAATGTTGGCCTTAAAATGCAGCCTTAGGCACGGCTTTAGCCGGTGATCGCCAGGGGGCCCGAACTGACCCTCAGTCTCAACCCAACCAGTGGGTGTGGCCCGGGGAAGGGTCTCACTGCCTTTTCCCATGGACGAGGGTCAGTTGCCAACACCGGGGCTGCTGCTCCGGACCTGGGCTCACGGAGCCCACTTCCCAGCAGGTCCCTCTGGGAGGCCTTATTTGTGACATGAGTAGTTGTACTGGAGTGGTCCCCACGGGCCCCCGCCTTGTAGAAACCCGGAAACCTTTCCCAAGAGTGATCTGAGAAGGCTGCCCAGCCAAAGGCCACGGCAGAGCATGAAGTTCACAGAGGTTACTTATCAGAGACACTCCGTAATCTTTGAACAATTCTAAGAATCTTTGTACTGGGGCGATGAGAAACTAGAAATATCAGTGAACCTTCTTTTGGGGGTGGGACATGGGTGTATCTATTAGTCATGATGGCCACTCTCAACCGTATACACTCAACTTTGCCTTTTAAGGCCAACATTTATTTCTTTTCTGGCTCTCACTCATTCTTCTAAAAGAAACCTTTTTTTAAAGACCCTGCGTGCTGGAATCTATCTGCCCGGGGTTCTCAGGCCGGGATGTTGTTGTACACATTCTTTGTGGACCTGGGGTTGGTGGGGTGTTAATTCCAGGATTGGGTAACGGCACTGAAGATGTTTTCAGTGGGTCACAGTGATGGAAATCCGTCAGACCCCCACGGTTGTCCAGTTCCATGTCCAAGCACTGCCAGTGCCCGATCCTCGAGTCCTTCACAGAAAGTCACCCGAGGTTCACCTGAGGGAGCGTCTCGGCTGGGTGCCAAGACTTGAGAGTGATGCTTGGTACGTTTTGTAGACACCACGGGGTTGGAAAACTACTTCTCTAAAGATAAGAATGTGGAAATCCACAGTATAAGGATGAAATGGACTTCTTAAATATCAAGAAACGGTTACATAACAGCATTTTCATTTGACTCAACCTAATAATTGAGCCACTGCGGGATCCTGTTTATCAGTGATCTCTGTCTCAGAGAGAGGAACATTGACATTGCGTAAATGCATCCAATATCAGAATGAAATTGCAACACCATTCCTGATAGCAAATTTTTCCCTAGCACCTAGCACGCTCACACAATTGGCCTCGTACAGTGGTTCTCAGCACTTATGTGTTTTGGGCATAATTTGGGGTAACAGTTTTTGATAGCACTCTGGAAGAGCTTGAGAAGCTTGGTGTAACGTTGGCGTTGGCCCTCATTAGAGCATGGCCACCATGCCTGGAGGATGCCTCGTGGTGTCTGTGACCTCACCCACATTGACTGTGACCCCGATGGCCTGGCTGCTCCCCAGCACTGGGCACCCTGCCAGTGGGTTAACCTTCGTCCCTGACCACCCCTGTGTACACTCACAGGGTGTGGTTCTCGCGTGTCCCAGAAGCGTGTGTTAGTTCTTGGCTCTTTTCTCTGTGGCTTGTCACTGTGCCCAGTCCATTGTACCCCACTCGTTGGATGGCTACTCATTCAGCCCCAACTGCAGTCAATACCTAGCAACACAAGAGGGGTATCTTGAATTGCAGCCAGAGCAAGGGACCACATGTGGATTTCAACCTGGTAGCTTACCTGTTGAGATCTCCTAGACAAATCCTTTTTAATGTAGGCAGAAGAGAAGGAAATAGACAAAAGACACAAAATTCATGAAAAGTCGCAGTCTTGGAATGGCAAACCTGTGTGGTGCTGGAACCATTTATGCGTCGTTTTTGTCCTCTTAGTATATTTGTACGTGCCCTCACTTAGAAGCATTCTATTTCTATTATTCTAGACCTGAGAGTCTGGTTGTGGCTTTTTTCTTTTCATAACCTCAAATCAGACATGTCAGCCTCCTCCCCCCGTGCAAAGAGGCTCATTTGGTCATCACTAATGAACGACAACACGCGACATGTAGATCTGTTGCATTTTGTTCTGCTTTTACTGTCCATTCTGTACGTCATCGCTTGTTACAGTGAAACCCCGACGTGCTCCGTGGTTCGCTGACTTCTGGAACCAGACTTAGTTCTCCAGTGGTTCAGATGGGTCATTGTTTTTCCTTGTGCCATTTTGTTATTAAGCATTAATATTTGTGGCGGTACCAAGTTACCTTGTAATTTTAACAGAAGCGTCAGGGAAAAATGAGTGCTTTTTGTCGAATGTCTCCAGCTAAGTGGAAATGCAAATCACGGCCCTTAGCTCTTATTCTGTAAAATGATGGTGGCGTAGCGGTGGCTGCGGTTTGTCAAAGACGTGACAGCGTATCCGGCTGCCGGCACCCAGAGAGGCTTGCGCGCTGCTTTATGTTGACAGATTGCAATGATGATGTGGAAGCTTGACCTGCCCCGCAGAGCCCCAGGGAAAGGTGATCTGAGGTTGCCCTGGTGCTGGTGACTCAGAGGGGAGGGCCTCGCAAGGTCTGTTGTGGGGTCCAGGCCGCTCCGATCTGAGTATGGCTTTAGTGGGCCAGTGGGCCCCATTAGGGCCTCTGCCCCGTTTCTGCCAGCACAGCTTTCTTCCCCGCGAAACAGAAGGGAAAGTATTGCTTTACTCCAGAAATAAATGCCCACACCTTGCAGTGAGTCTGACTCTCACTGCTTGAGCACTGGAGGGAGCTGGCTGTGGTCATGCTGGGCCTCATGTTGTGGCCTCCAGGGTCCCCTGGAGTTCTTGGCCTGCCCTGGCCGTCACCCGTCCACTCTTTCCATGCAGCCTGCACTAGGGACGTGTGATCCTGCTCCGGTTTTTAGACTAGAGGCACAACTGCCAACATCGGAAAACACAAACCAGAGCAACATATGCTGGGCCTTTCATCTCCAGGGGACTCTCTAGATGAGAAACAGCCAGGAGGCCGAGACGGGGGCGGCAGGGAAGATGCTGGTGGAGCTTCGGGCCCTGCTGTCTGCGGAGAGGGGAGGAGGGGTCTCAGCTGGAGCTCTGGGGTCTTGGTTCTTGCTTGTGTTTTATTCATGAGCTGCAGATCCAAGTTCCTGTAGGAGCCCTTCTCTGGGAGGTGTTGATTCAGCCCTTGTCCTTTCCTCCAGGGAATTTCCAGATCCCAGCAAGGCTCCTGGGTAGGACCCTTGAGATCATCCACCTAGTCCCTTTGTTCTGTTTTCAAAGTCTGTCCTTGTCCCGGTCACATGGGGGTCAGGCCCCTGGCCCCTACCTTCTGGTGGGTCACTGCTCTGCTGGTGCTGACCCCACCTCCCATCCCTCAGGACTGGTTCTAATCAACCAGCGAGGCCAGGGAGGCCCGGAACTCTGTCATCCATGTGTCCGCAACAAGCCAGCCTGCCTGTACTTCCTGGGGTTCCCGGCCAGGGAGGGTCTCTGCCAAGCTGTGTTCCTGCTGGAAGTCTGTGCCTGGGAGGGATGGCTCCTTGCGGCCACAGGAGAGCAGCGGGGCCACGGCCCTCTCTCCTGGTGGAGCAGGGCTTGGGTCAATACTGAGCATGCCATACAGCATTGCGCGCGGACACACTAGGTATGTGGCCCTCTCTTCCCAAGATCCTATAACCTTGGCTAAGATCCCTGTTTTATTTATTTTTATTTTTATTTTTGCGGTATGCGGGCCTCTCACTGTTGTGGCCTCTCCCGTTGCGGAGCACAGGCTCTGGACGCCCAGGCTCAGAGGCCATGGCTCATGGGCCCAGCCGCTCCGCGGCATGTGGAATCTTCCCGGACCAGGGCACGAACCCGTGTCCCCTGCATCGGCAGGCGGACTCTCAACCACTGTGCCACCAGGGAAGCCCCAAGATCCCTGTTTTATTAGCGAAGCACTTGACGCTGAGATCATATGCCAGCACACGGGGCCCATGAGTAGACCTGCGGCTTGGACACCGATGGCGTAACCCCAGGCTCAGGGTTCCCTTGGTCCCTGCTGAAACACCGCAGTCCTGTGACTTGCTTTGCCAGTATGCAGGATCCCTCTGTAGTGATGACTTTGTCGTGATGACTTCTGGGGTCCTCAGCTTTCCGGGAAGTTCACGTTCTCGTGTGCATGGTGGGGTCCATCCCTGCCTCAAGCACTTGGTCCGTGGGAAGGGGGGCTGACCATGGGCTGCCCCTTGTCCCCAGGGGTGTGGCTGTGTGCAGGGAAAGCACCTCTAAGGCCAGCCACGATGGGAACCTGAACAGACGCCACACAGAAGCATTTCTGCCCCTGGCCTCCCAGTAGACAGAGGAACAGCAGCCCCAGGTTATGGGACAACTAGAGGCCATTGTCACTGGTCTGCTCCTTACCATTTCCCTGGGACGTGGAGCATGTATGTGTGAGAGGGAGGGAGAATGGGAGGAGTGGATGGAGGCGCGAGCCTGCGCGGGGTAAGGGCCAGGCATGTTGAAGGAAATGATAGTTCATGTTTGCTGTAAGTTTCAGACCGAGGATGTTCATGTCACTGTGTGAGTGGGTGGGGAAATGAGCTTTCTCATTTAAAAATGTTTGGGTCTCAATCCAGCGCTCTGGGTGTCATTAATGGGAGACGAAGAGCTTATTTCTTTGTATAAATATTTTTGTTTAGCATTTGTGTGTTACCACTGCCAACGTAACTACTATTTCTAGAATGCATTGGGCCAATAACATCTTTTTAAAATATAATCTTACTTTTAGGTCATTTTGGTGATCATTCCATTTAGATTTTTGTGGAGGAACACAGCATCTCTCCAGGTTCAAGTGTAAATCTGGCATTACTTTCAACTTAGCCTCAAATTCCTCAGCTGCAAATGCTAAGGAAATACTCCACAGCTCAAGAAAGAGCCCACACGTGATGCGGAAAGAACCGGGGTACTTACAGAGTTCTTCATCATTTAATTTCTGGATCCTGATTTGGTGCATTTTCCAAAGTAAGGCTTTAGGAAATGTCTGAGGATTCAGTGGTCCCCGGTGGAGGTTGTCCCCAGGACCGTTGCCTGCGGCTTCCCCCTTCCCTAGCGTCCACCTAACAAGCAGCTCAACACATGTGCTTTATTGATTCCTTTATTTTTGGCAACCTTGGCAACTCCCACCTGGCCCCGTGCTGGTAAAAACAAAGTCTTCCTGGTTAACTGAACACATTTGCAATTCACTCTTTCTACGTAGCAATTAAGATAATTCCCTTTAAAAAAAGAGATAATTCTCTTAGACTCCTACCAGTTAAAGATAAATAGGAGGTTTAAAAAGAAAATGCTTCGTAATTCATTGGTTTGTGCGTGAGCAGGCAGGCTGGTAACGGACGAGAATGTCTGCCGTGAGTGGACCCCTGTGCAAGGAGTAAGATGGGACATTTTTTCTGTCCCTCTCTTCAGCAGCAGCCCGAGCAGTGACATTTATACATATTTCATAACGTGGTTCCTTTAGACAGAGGGAGCAAACAAATCAATTTCTCAGCAGTATACTGTGTAAAGGAAACAGCAACAACCTGTGGGGTAAGTTACAGAAGCTGTTGAAATTAATTATATTCGGCAAGAAGATAGAACGTTAGGGGAAAAATGCGAATGTGTGGGGGTCAAAAACGCAAGCCACGGGTGCGTAGCAGTTCCGAACATCTGCTGCCAGTGCTTAATTTCCATTCCTTCATATGTGTCTACTGATCAACTCCAGTGGCTCCCACCCGGGACCCCCCATTCCGTCTTTTCTCGAGGCTGGTGGATCAGATGTCCTCGTGAGCTTCCAGTTGGATCCGCTTAGAGCAGCCTTGATTTATCGGACGGTATTGTGCTGTCTTTTAATACAGGAGATTTGCAGAAAATGAGTTCGTGGCAAAGATATCTGGTTCCTGTGTCTTGTAACTCAATACCTGGTCTGTGGTCGCCTCCCTTCTTCTGGTTCAGCTATACATTGTTTAACTCAAAGGAAACCTTTGTTGGCCTGGGCAGGGTGTAACCTGCACCTCCTTGAAAAATTCAGCTGAAGCAGCGCAGGGCAGCGACCCATGTCGTCAGGTCCGGGGCGGGGGGGCTGTTTGCTGGGCGGTGCTTTCGTTCTGGACACCAGAGCCTCAAAACAGGCCTTCCCCCTTCTCAGGAGGAGCTTTGGGGCAATGCAGGTTTACTGGGTGCCCCTCGGTTCATCCGGTCACGGCCACCTGCGTCCCACCCCTTCTGCAGACTGAAGACAGGTGTCCACAACCCAGGAATGGAAATGTGGAAGAAGCGCCGTGGGAGGGTGGGTGCGCAGTCCTGCAAGATACTGACTCAGGATGCCCTTGGCCTCATCTGCATCTCTTAATCAATATTGATAACCTACTGGGCTTGTCTTTGCTGGGTGCCCATCACCCCCTAACACATTTGGGTCCTCACTCATGTTCGCTGGTGCAGGAGGGTTGCCCAGTCATTATAACACAGAAACCCAGGACTTCAGACTCTCTGATGACGCTGAGGCTTCTGACTCTATCAGGTGAAAGTAGACAAAGGTTTTGTGAATGGACTCGGATTCAGGATTAGTTCTCTGTTAACATGGAATCTTCCAGAGTGATTTTCAAAAGCTCTGTGAGGCAGAGGTCACGTCCGATGCCCTCATGGTCTCCTTGATTTTCTGTGCATGGTTCGCACGTTACAGATGCCACAGGACTCTTTTTTGAATGAATGAATCCCAGGCTGCAGAGGGACCAGGGAGGTGTGGGATGGCTGGACCTGTGCAGGAACCGTCCCAGCATCTGTCTGGAAGGAAGGGTTGATTCTGCGTCAGCTGGGAGTGTCTTCTGCTGATGGAAGGCAAGCCAGCATGGTGCACTACCTGTTTGGAGGAGGTGTATGTGCTCTGAAATAATATGTCCATGTTCCCGAGCTTTCGGCGGCAGGAGAGCCTGTCCCTGCCTCCCCTACTTGCAGGTGGGACACAGGTGGGGCGGGGAGTTTGAATTCTGTGTAGCTTGGGGACCCAGCTGTATTCTCCTGTCCTCTGGGGTGCTGTGCTTGTGGTGGCTTCCTGGGTGAGGGGGAGTTGTGATTCAGCCGCCTTGATTGAATCTGAGCTGGGATTACAAGGACCTGTAGTCCCAGGTCCCTTGGGACTGAAGGACAGATGGAGGGTGTATCAGATTCCTTCGTGGACCCATCACGGTGGCTGCATGCTTTGCCTGCCTTTGGAGATTTGGAAACTGGTATTTTGTGTATGCGTATCTGATGACCCCAGTCCCATGTTTGTTAAAAACCCTAACTTTGAGAGTACAGGACTCCTGGCCTTTCATAATTCAGACTCACTTCCACTTCCTAATTACAGCAGAAGATGACTCTAAACCACGACATAGGGTTGCAGCTTCCTCTAGAAGAGAGGGTTCTTACTGATTTGTACTCTGATCTCCCACAGGCTTCAGTGGCAGCACTGCAGAGGCCTGTTTAAGGCTGGAAAGCCTTCTGCTTGCGTGTTTAAATAGAGCAGAGTGATGCGGCCTTAGACTTGGCTGGGAAACCGCCCAGCTCTTTAGTCTGGGATTGCATCATAACAGGCGTCCCTCCAGAGCCCCATGGCTTTGGCACCGCCTTCTTTTTTTTTTTTTAATAAGTTTATTTATTTTATTTATTTATTTTTGGCTGTATTGGGTCTTCGTTGCTGCACACGGGCTTTCTCTAGTTGCGGCGAGCGGGGGCTACTCTTCGTTGCGATGTGTCGGCTTCTCATAGTGGTGGCTTCTCTTGTTGCGGAGCACGGGCTCTAGGCACGTGGGCTTCAGTAGTTGTAGCACACGGGCTCAGTAGCTGTGGCTTGCGGGCTCTAGAGCGCAGGCTCAGTAGTTGTGGCACACGGGCTTAGTTGCTCCGCAGCATGTGGGATCTTCCCGGACCAGGGTTCGAACCTGTGTCCCCTGCATTATCAGGCGGATTCTTAACCACTGCACCACCAGGGAAGCCCACCTCCGTCTTGTTTTTGCACAGGGAAGGTAAAGATTCCAGTTGCCAAGGCGAAGACTTGGCCGTGGGCTTGGTGGTGGGTGGAGGGAAAGGTACTGAAGGCAGTGCCAGGAAATGCTTGCGGGGCGTGTCCTGGGCCACCTCGGATGGCGCCAACCTTGGGCAAACGAAACCCCTCTGCACTTAGTGCCTCAGAATCCCTCTCTGTCAGATGGGGGTGAATAGTAAGTAGTACTGAACCTCAGAGTAGCGGGAGTTCAACGAAACAGTCATTGAGGAGGACTCGGCAAGTTCCTGGTACATTGTAAGGGCTTAATAGAGAATGACCACCACCACCATCATCATTATTAACAGCATCAGTAAATGAGATAGTCATTCATTTCACTTAGCTTGGAGGGGAACCCTGGTGACCTGCCGACGGCTGGAGGAGCTTGGAGCACAGAGTGTGTCTCTCCAAGGAGGCCCCTGTGGTCTGGCTGCTATGAACGTTGAGACGGAAGATGGACAGAACCTTAGACTTCCTGGTTCTCGGCACTTCTGTCATGTTTTCCTCCTGGGATGTTGGAAGTGGAACCCATCTCCTTTCCCACCAACCTGGTAGTGATGTTTCTTTGTCAAGGAATGAAGGTTTAGGGTTCCCTGAGGCCTTTTGCACATGTCGCACATGTTGAGTTTGAGCTCTTCATTTCATGAGGGTGAGCTGATCCGAGCCACGGCGGCGCCGAGGTGCTGGTGGCAGGGTACTGTGCCCAGGTGTGACTGGCTACCTGGATACCTGTCTGATGATGTGTGTCCTTCTCTGGGAGAGGGTCCCCATTCTCCTGTCAGTGGCTCAGGTCTCTGCAATTTGCCTGAACGTTGAGTGTGACCAGCAGGGCTGAGGCCGACTCGGCCTGACCCTCCCCAGCGGTGACCGGGTCAGCCGTGGAGAGGGGCAAGCACATGGGGCTTTATCCTGGAGCAGCGCTGGGAGAGGCCAGTTAGCGCGGCTACTTCGCATGAAAGGCTGTTAGATTCAGGTCACCGGGTTTGGACTCCTGCATTTTATGGCAAAGTCTGAAAATGCAGATTTGTAACAACCAATGTTAATGAATTCAGACTGTTTGAATTTCACACTGAATAATGGCTGGAATTATCAGAGCCAGGGGCTTATGAGATCCTTGGATCGGTGTAATCTTTTCTCAAGATTCAATTGATAGATAGCATGATGTAATATCACATTACTTTTATTAACAAGCCTGGCGATAAAAGAAACACACTTATTAGGATAGGAGAATTTAGTAAAAATAGTAGTAATAACAAGACAATTTGGAATGTGTAATCTATCCAGTAAATTTCAAGATGCCACATCTCATTTAAAATGCAGTGCTGTGCCCATAGATGTTGAACGCAATACCTCTGTACCCTAGGGCTTCCTGGGTTTTTTTTACATTAAAAATGTTCTATTTAAATGCAGATTTTGATTTGCAATCTAGGAAGAGAGGTATAGGAAGAAGGACAACTGCGTCTTTTAAATCAATTTTAGTTTCATGGTTTCTTATTCTGCCTGTCTTTCTCGTCCCCACCTTCTCCTCCCCCAAAGGGTAATCTCTAAACATACAGGTTTAGGAAAATGCATAACGTTTCAGAGGATAATAGCATTGTTATAGCCTTGTCTGTCTTAGAATTTTCCTCCGCACACATCCCGCCACCTCAAGCTGAAGAAACACTAAGGGCTCCAGGTTTCCTCATGGGGCAGAAGCTTGAGAATTTCTCTCTCTCTCCCCCTCTCTCTCTCTCTCTCTCTCTTTTTCCCCCCAGTATGTGTGTATGTATGTATGTCACGTATGTATTTATTTAGCTAGCTAGCGAGCTGCGTCAGGCCTTAGTTGCAGCAGGCAGGATCTTCGTTGTGGTGCACAGGCTTAGTTGCTTCGTGACATGTGGGATCTTAGTTCCCTGGGAACTAAGGGATCGATCCCAGGGATCGAACCCGCACCCCCTGCAGTGGAAGCACGGAGTCTTAACCACTGGACCGCCAGGGAAGTCCTGAGAATTTCTCTTTAAATTGAGCTAGTTCACAGGAAATGAACACATATCCAAGAATACACATTTGTGGTAGTTAAACTATTTTCCTTTTAGAATTTATTGCTGCTAATTCTGTGTGTGTGCTTGTGTATTTATTCCCCCTGAATTCTATCCTTCCATTGCTTCTCCACATGCATTTCAAGTACCTTACCTGGAAAACTAATGGAACAGCCATATTGCAGGGCACAGATGTCAGGAATTTTTAGGGCTTTTCCTTTCTGAGCGCAGAAGTGACTAGTTTGATGTGGAGCTTCAGTTACCAAAGAAATGGATTTATAGCTTTTGACATTCTACTCTTAGAATTAATTAGGTGGCTAATCATTATAAATACCATTTTCTTTTGCTGTTGTCTCCATTTAATAGAGCATCTCCTGCTATACGCACTTGTCAGTTTCAAACTGAGAGCTGTGTTTTGGCTTTTATGATCTGTCAAGGGAAAATGAAAGTAAATTCTTTATAATATGCTAATTGATCTATTTGGGAATTTTTAGATATAGACAACATCTGTGCTTGCCAGTAGCACAGTTAATAGCTTCCGATCTTCAACATAAGAAAATGTTTTCACTGTATGTGACCTTGCTGAGACCTGCTGTGTCCTCCCCAGGGCTTGGCCGTGTGCAATTTGGGGTCCTTTCCTAGGGACCTGAGGCCATGTAGAGGATGGCCAGCTGTAGTCTTGTGCCCCCATCCCCACCCCAGCCTAGACCAGACTGGCTGGAGTGAGGGGTTCGGAGCAAGTGACTCTGGGCTCGGGCAGCCCTCAGAACCCTTCTGTCTTCCTTGGCGATGCCACCTTCTCTGGTAGCTGGGCACCTTTGTGTTTTCCCTTAGGCAGTGATTTTGGCAACTCGAGAGCTTTTTTTCTTGCAAACCTGTAGCCAGGAAGTGTCCTGTCTTTTCCTGTTGGGCGTGAGGGTTCCCTTTAAATGCTGACTCCTGGCAAAGGAGAGTTTCCCCAGCAGTTGGTGGGAAATGCTCCAGGTTGACTTGGGGGCGGGAGGAGGTCCCTTCAGTGTGCCTGGGTGTTGGGGCTTGCGTCACAGGCCTTCCTTGGCCGTGGAACACAGAGTTGAAAAGCCCAGAGTGGTCCAGCACTTGCCCTCAGAAGGAGGCCAGGTGAGCCAAGCGTTCTGAGCTTTCCCGTCCCTCTTGGGCACACGGCCTCATTCGGTCTCATGTGTGTGGCCAGTCATGCAAAGTCGGAGGGGGGGAATCTTTATTTATCCTTATTATTTTAATGGATAATGGAGGTTAATTGCCTTCTCTTGGCTCCTGGCAGGAGCAGAGGTGGGGTTTGAACGCAGGTCTGGGTTCGACCTGCACACCCAGCCTGTCGTGCACCATCCCCATCTCCCAAAACCGTTTGGACGTTGGGTATAAATGTGGCTTGCTGTTGAGTGTACCTGACCGGCTGATCTGATGGCTGTCCTCTCACTGTAGACTCCTAAGTCTGTTTACAAACAAACATCTAAGAGAAGGCTTCCCGACCCAGATGCTCCCAGGCAGGTGAGCTTGTTGCATTCTGTGTGTGGGGTCCAGAGCTCCATTCCCCAAGGGCCCAGCAGGGGTTGGCCCCAGACCAGTACAAGCCTCTTGCTTGGACTTTGCAGTAGCCAAGCCCCCGGGCTGGACCACTGCAGGGAGGGGAACTCAAACCCCAGAGTGTCTGTCTGTCCTGTTTTTGTCTCTCTGTTCAGCAGAAGCAGCCTCCACGCTGGCTCGCTGGCACTGTGAGGACGAGGCTGGGGTCTGGGCAAGTCAGGGGAGAGGAATGAACAGCAGGGTCTTCTCACCTCCCCTCCTCGGAAGCCTGGCCCTCTGATTCCCCAGGTCCTGGCCTTCCTGCAGGCTGCTGACCACAAAGACCAGCCAAGTGACGTATTAAGGGCCGGCCGTGCCCTGGACTCTGCTCAGTGCTGTCATCCTCCTGTTACCACTAATTCTCAGCCTCCAGTGATGGTGTGTGTGTAGGTGTCATCATTACAAACACAGGTAGGGAACGGGCTGTGCATTCTGAGGTGATCTGCCCAAGGTCCCACAGACCGTTCCCTGGGCTGAGCACATCCCGCCTCACACCTGCCCAGTGACGGGCAGCTGAGAAGTCACAGTGCACAGTAAGTCCTTCGTGAGTGGTGGTTAGTGACTGTTGCCAGTACTGCTTTTACTGTTGGCCTCTCTTCCCTTTTGTTTGAACCTAGACCCTTAGGCCAAAGGTGATCACTGCAGAGGGGTAGTCATTGAGTCTGTCGCTGAGTTACCAGCACCCGTGACCTAGTCATCTCTGGCCGAACTGCTACCCTCAGGCACACTTAGATGTACACACACATGCACACACTCCTACACACATGCACACTCACACGCACATATAAATGCACACACTCCTACACGTGCACACTCACACGCACACACACTCCTGCATACGCATGCGGGGGGGGCGGGGTGTGGACCTCTTGTGGCATGTGTGCCCTGGGGGCGCCTGCATCTGGACCGGGTGAGGGGTTTCTCGGACCTCGTCCTCCTGGGTGCTCGCCTTGGCTGCCTCTCGGGACTGGCTTAGGTGAGTGCAGACTCTTAGCTCCCACGGTGGAGAGCCGAGGGCTTAGACAAACAGTCATCCGTCTTAGCTGTTGGCCGAAATGTTTATAGAAATGGAGGTGGGGGGCTTCCCTGGTGGCGCAGTGGTTGAGAGTCCGCCTGCCGATGCAGGGGACACAGTTTCATGCCCCGGTCCGGGAAGATCCCACATGCCACGGAGCGGCTGGGCCCGTGAGCCGTGGCCGCTGAGCCTGCGCATCCGGAGCCTGTGCTCCGCAACGGGAAAGGCCACAACAGTGAGAGGCCCGCGTACCGCAAAAAAAAAAAAAAAAAAGAAATGGAGTTGGGAGATAATTAGACAGACGGTGCTGCTTCTTTCTCTGTTTTTCCCAGGTGGACAAGTAGGGGCAGTTTAATTTGAGACCAGTAAATTTTATAATTGGATTTAAAAGAGGAAAATGTGTGAACCTGGCATGCACATTACCTTTTCCACTGTGGTGACAGGAGCCTCTCATCGAGTATGGATCAGATGATTTTATGACGCCAACATTAGTATTGGGTGCACACGTAATCTAGAGTCAGCAGGTTCATACACTACTATCTCATTAAATTTTCAGGCAAAAGCTGCAAAAATTAATTGGAGGCATGTAATAGTTTAGAATGTGAGCCAGCTTATGGTAATATAAATTATATAAAGAGAAGACAGTTTTATATACTGAGAGGGGGAAAACCGGTTTACTTTAATGAGAAGAGATAGAAATGTAGAGCTATTTTTTCATTACAGATGCACTTGAAAGTGTTTGGACTTAGTTGATGAATAGAGTTAATTCTCTGCTACAGTTCCAGTAATTCATATTGCACAGTTTAATGACTTCTAGATAAAAACAGGATTGAAATGTTAATTTCTCTGAAGAAATTGGGGCACCCTTGTATATCAGGCTTTCCCCCCTATTAAACCACTAGTTAATTTCACTAAACAAGTCTCCTGGAGTTCCTTCATGCTACGTAGACGTTTGTATTTCTTACCTGAGTTAGCTTACTGTCTTTCTCTAAGCCATGATGTACGTGCCTGTCTTAAATGAGAGGGTTTGTTGGGCAGAGCTGTGTCTACGCAACTTGACCCAGTAGAGGTTCCCCCACGTGGAGATTTGTAACCAAGCGCAAGATTTTATCCATATTCTAGTGACTAATAACTTTTATTTTCTTTGCTTTTGTTTGGCTGTGGGTTTGGCTGGGTAGATCTGTTGTCCCTGTTTTTGAGCTGGAAAACAAGAAATCTTGATCAATCAGTATTAGATTCCTGAGGCTTCTGTCCCAAATCATGCAGGAACTTTTCATCATCACCATATTCTTTTGCATTTTTGTTTTCTTTTTCACTTTTCATAATGCTGGGCTTTTTTTTTTTTTCCATTGAGTGGTTCAAAACTGAGTTCAGTGTCTTCTCTTCCACTTTAACCTACTCTCAGAAAAAAGATGCGCAGGAAATATTAACTGTAACAACAAAAAGTTAAGTAGTAGTGGTGCTATGTAATTATGGAATATTCAAGTTTCTTCCCAGATTTCCTACATGTATTTCTCTATGGGTGTTTTGTTTTGGTTTTGGTTTCGTTCGGTTTTTGATCTGTTTGTTTTACAATGAGGACAGAAAACACACGAGTATTTAAAAGGGAGGGAAAAGATGACTCCAGCCCGGTTCTCCATTTTTCCAGTTTGCCTCTGGATGTGGTGTTTGAAGGGCTTCCTAGAAAGGACTCCTTTAGGGCTGAGCAAGTGAAGACCTGGCAAGACTGACTTAACTCCCAGGGGGGACGCAAGGACCCCTGCCCCCCACTCCACCCCCACCCAGTTAGACCGCTGGGCCCAGAAGAGGCTACATCCTGAGAGTGGGCTGGTGGATGCTGGTTTTTAGGTTCTTGTCTGTTGAACTTGGCTTTCTGAGACCCTCCACCCCTCTCTATGCCTTTGTCAGTTAGGGACCTTCTAACATTTGGGGATTTGGTCTTTTTTCCTGAGATCTGCTTGTAGGTGTGTGTCCCGACTTTCGCTCACGGAGCAGTTAGTGGCACGGCTGGGAAACGTAACGTGAACTTGGAACGTGTGGAGAGACTCGTCCTAGGAGGCTGCTCTCATCCTCCGGTCGCCAAAGCCCTTTGCTTTCTCAGCGTCTGCTTCAGCCGCGCTGAGCTGTGTGTCAGGCACAGGGTCAGATCCTCTCCTCTGAACGCACCTTTTTTTCAGGGCGGCATCCCCCGGCCCGCGCACCTTGGTTCCCTCTCGTGTGGCCGGGAGCTCACGCTTGTCCTTCTCTGCTCTGCTCGCTGGATGCACTGGGGCGATTCCCTTCTTTTATCCCCACTTGTCCCTTTCATCAGCCGCCTTCACACCAGCGATGTCTCTTCTGTCCCACATTGTGGAAAATTAACTTGTGTACCATCGACCCAAGCCATTCCTAAGCATTCCTATTCCTTCGAAATCTCAGAAACTTCAGTTTAGGATTCCTTTAAGGGAGTTACTCAGCTTTTGGCGCTGTTGACGTTTGGGACCTGTCAGGTCCTTGTTGGGGGGATAACTGTGGCACCCCTGGCCTCCACCCATCAGGTACCAGTAAGCACCCTTCCTCCCCGCCCCAGTGCAGCAGCCAAAGCGTGTCCGGTGTGTCGCCTGATGTGCCTTAGGTGTAAGTGTCCCCACTTGGGATCACTGGCTTTGGGGGTGCCGGTCTCCTCCGTGCCTGTCGTCACACTGCACTTGAGTCATGTGGATGTGGCGCCTGGAGCAGCCTGGACATCACCTTATAGCCAGTTCTGCACCTTCTGGGAGACACACGGCCTGCACACCTGTGTTGCCTGCACACCTGGGGACCCTGCGCTGGGATGCAGTCCTGCCTCCCGCTAACCCCCTCAGACTCACGCGGGCGTTCACGCGTGCATCCGACAGACAGATTTGTCACCTTGTCACGGTGACACTTCGTGATGGCCTCCCTGCTCATGTGCCGTTGACACCGGGCCATCTGAAATTGGGCCAAGGCACCCCTCAGACTGCAGTGAAGGAGCCTTACTGGCACCAGGCGTAACTTACTGCCTGCTTTTCCCTGTTTCTTTAACTTTTAATTGAAACCATTTAGTTACCACCCCTGCTGCTAGGAATCTGGGGACAATTAGGAAAGTCCCATCTGTCCTTTGAACCACGTTATATTGCCTTTTCCTCACTATCTCTGGAAGACGGCGGGTTTGAACAGCACTGTCTTTGCTGCCCACTGGATGGTTGTTATCTCACTTGAATGAGTTACGGCAACTCTTTAATTCAATTCTTTTCCCCGTCGCTGGCTTTGAGATGATTTAGTTGAATCAGACGCCTGGTTTTCCGATGCAAAGCGGGGCGTCCACCCGTGCTATAGGTGGATTTGAAAGATTTCACTTAGAGAGGAGCGCCTTCCCTGCTTGCCCCTGAGCTGCTTGGCATGAGCCCCTGTTTACCATTTCAAAACAAAGATTGGAAATGGCAGATGCCATGGGCTTTGCCAGTCTTTCCCCGAGGCGGAGAATTATCTGTCCAGTAGTATTAGGTCAGTGAATTCCTACCCAGCTGTGTGTCTGGAAGCAGGGAGGGGGCGGGGCAGCCTGGGTGCTGGTCAGGAAGGACGTTTATAAATCTATAAATGGGCTAAACAGGCCACTGTCCTGCTTTGCTATTTGAGTCTGAATTAAAGCGTCACGAGTGGGAGGTGTATCGTGCAATCATTTTAACCAATTTGCTTTCTAATGTGGAAAATCTGCCTAAAATGAGACCCGCTGCTGTGGTTGTCCATAGACAGAGGATGGGTCAAACATGCTCGGACAGAGCAGCACGTGGGTGACAGAGGACACTGGGGCCTGCGTGGTTTTGGTGAGAACTCGGTTCCTGAGCTTGTCTTCTGTTTTGCTTGTGGGCCTCAGGGTCCCTGTGGATGTCACCTCAGAACGCAGGACACAGTGAAGATTTGTTTCTCCCAAATCTTAGGATGTTTTTAACCCAGTACTAGGGGTGTCAGGTGCTTGCTGAGAAAGCAGGCCAGGTGGTGATGGCTCTGACTTGTAGGTTTTTCCAGGAAAAGACAGGAGCGGGGACACCAAGGCAGGTAAGAGCTGGCCAGCTCGGGTCTAGCAGTCCCTGGGTGCAGGGTTCATGCAGCGTCGCCAAGCTCTGGGCACCGGTCATGCCCCACCCAGAGGTCCGAGCTGAGCTGGGGTAGGCCGTGGGCCGCCCTTAAACCTCAGGAGCAGGGGCTGCCGCCATACCTCTGCGGGGGCTGGTCCGTGTTCCTGTTGTCTCCGCCGCTGGTTTGGTGAGCATCTCACTGAGTGTCAGTCTAGTGTGTGAACGTGGGTGTATTTCAAGCATCCTGGCTCCTAAACATAGGCCAGCACCCTCATCTGGCGCATGATGGGAGAAACCGGTCTGCTCCAGTCTGTTCCAGTCTGTTCCAGTGTGGACTTGCCCGGAGGCTGGCACCTGCCGGTGGTGTTACCACCTCTGCTCTCCTCCAAGGCCACCCAGGGGCCTGACTCTACTTCAGAATTAAGCCCAGTGGGACAAGACTCTGTCGTGTGTGTGTGTGTGTGTGTGTGTGTCCAGGCAGATGGGCGTGTCCATGTCCGTTGTGTAAATGGTAATAAGACACCGTCAGATATTGTGAGTATGAAGTGATTAGAGTCTTCAGATGCGGAAACCAGTGTCGCCTTCCAAAAATTGAATGCGTGCCCCTTGACCTACTAATCTCCCTTCCCCACCCAGTGCCAGAAAAGCTTTAATACACCAAGATGTTCCGCCGTCCTGGTGTTATTTGATGGCAAAAAGACAGATGCCTTTAGCACCCAACAGTGGGAAAATAGCTCATTCTTTTTAAAATGATGCTTTCACAGTTTGAAATAACATAAGTAGAAGGTTTGTCTTAAAGTGGAAAGATCCAATATTGAATGTACATTTATGAATAAAGCCAGAGAAATACTCATGGGGGAATCTGATAATGAATATTTTATAGTGCTTGTCTTTAGTTAGAATTTGGGTGTTTTTTTTTTTTTCCCCATTCTCCCATCACTCCAATCAATGTTCTGTAACGCACATATGTTGATTTTTTTTTTTTTTTAAATAGGGAAAAAATTGCCGGTCATCTTGATGTTTCCAGAAGGGTCAAATGCTTAATGAAGGGGGAAGAAATACAGTATAAGATTTATAAAAGCAAAGCTAATTGTTCTAACTCAAGATAACGTCATTGTCCTTTCTCCTTGCTTTTCCTAAAAATGTGCACGTGTGTGTGAACACACAGGGGTTTTTCTGTTGGCTTACCAAAAAGAATGCTGCTATCCCTGTATGCCCGTTTGATACAGCAGACTGTGTACAGACAAATCCAGTATTTCCCTGTGATTGCCTTTGGGCACATGTGTGGACACAGGATTCTATGTCAGTGGGTCTGTGTACTTGCTTTGTTTTTAGAATTTTGTAAACACCCCCACCCCACCCCACCCCTGGCGCCATTTTTGTGTTTCTTGGCAGCACAGTGTATGCTAGTGTCCAGCTGCCCTTTGGTTGCTGTGTGCCTTTGGGAAAATAGTTGAGCCTCTCTGTGCCTCAGTTTCCCCCTTAAAAACAGGGGCAGTAGTGCCTATCGATAGGTTTGTAAGGACTCAGTGAGTTAACGCTTGTACATCGGGTGACCCAGCGCCTGGACGCCTACTGATTGATCACAGTACCAACCTGCTGGCTTTGTTGGTGGTGTCACTCTCCTCGTCTTCCCAGTGTTTTCAGCAACTGGTATCAGTCCACATTCTCCCCGTGTTTGTAATCACATACACACATATAACGCTTTAAAAGCGTAGAATTCAGTTCATAGTACATGTTCTTTGAATTTAACGGCCCTAATAACATCAGCCAAACCCTATCCCTCTCCTCAGAGCCTTTCACAGATTCTCTCTTTAAAGAAGAATCCCCTTTCTGTTTGCACCTGTTCCTCCCCTGCCCCACCTCACTGCACCCCGCCCACACAGGCAGATGCTCCTGTCTGTAGCAACCACAGCTTTGGTTGTCATCTTCAAGGACTGTGGCATTGGAACTGCCCCCCGGAACCAGGTGTCCCAGCAGTGGAGGAGTGCAGAAGTGGACCCGGCCAGAAGTGTTCCCGGGGACAAAATGAGCACCGACTTATATGGGGGTGAGGGTGAGGGTCTTGTGAAAACTGAACCAGCAGAGACCAAGGTGAGTATCCTCCTACGACTCGATCCCACCCATAATGCGGTTCCTCTGAGCAGCTGATTGCAAGTCGTGATTTCTTTTATTGAGAAGGCGTTTATTAAGTGCCTGCTGTATGTGTGGGATGGAGCTAGGACGGCAGGAAATGATGTGTAGATCCATTTAGGAGGCAGCCTGGCTTCAGCCTGGTTCAAACCACTGGTTTCCTTCTGTTCTCCTTTTCCCTGAAGGTTTACAGTTTCTCTCTGTTCCTTTGGGCATGGTGGGCCCGCCGGGAGCTGTGCCTGGTTCACACACTTTGCGTAGATTCAGGAATGGGAAGCCACAGAAACGGTGACTGGGACAGTTCTAGCGAGACCTTCGGGGTGGGTGACTTGGGGCTCTAGGTTGACGAAATCATCATTTAATAACCCTGGGTTGACTCCTCCCCGCTAGAGTCAGGCTTTCCCTGGTCAGGCTGTTGCTTTTCAAGTTCACCACATTTGGTCAGATTTTTTGAGAATAATTTCACTGATTCCATCAGGCATTTTTGTTGCCCTGATTTAAAAAATTTTTTTGCTTCAACTTTTTGATAGGTCGGAATCTCTGGTTGTTTAAAAACAAAATCTCGTTAGTCGTGTTTGCTTTTTCACAAGAATATTGGAAAGGAAAACAATTTTTATTCTAGTCTAAAATGTGTTGTCAAGGGCAAATATCTCAAAGTTAAAAAGAGAGTGTTTTGCAGCACATTATCAGGCTCAGAAATATCCTGTGTAGGGCTCGGCTTCTTTGGGGACACACATGGTAAATATGTTTTGTGAGAGCCGGTATTCATATTCTATTGCATATTTGGGGGGAAGAAATTAGAGTGCAGCCTTCGGGTCTCTAATACCAATTTTATATTTCAGGACCCAAATTGATGAACCCCGGCTAGAGTACAAGGCACATTTGATAGGCTACAAAATTAATATGTGTTCTCTACAGACGCCGTCGCACATCCGTTCAAAAATCGTGTGTCTCTCTTCATACTTTAAACATTGTGTGTATGTGTATGCACACACGTGTGCGTGTTCTAGGCTTTGTGTGTACCGATCACAAGCTGTCACCGAACTTGCGTTCTGGAGGACGGTACACCCTTGATGACTGTCTTCTTGCAAGGTGTGTACGTCAGGCTGGGAATACGCCCTGTCTTGGACAGAGTAGCCACTTTGGTGGGGCTGTTGAGAGCGGCCTCCAAGGAGGGAGCTGAGAGTGGGTTGGTGGGAGACAGCGGCCTCACGAAGATCTGCTCGAAGGGCCTCTGGGCAGGGCCTCTGGGCAGAGCCCCTGGGGCAGCAAGCAGTGTGGCAGTGGCTGCGGGTGCAGCGGGGGGACAGCAGGGGCCATGAGCGCGTTGGCCATCATACAGAGTCCTGCTCTTGACCTTCGAGGCAGTGGGAGCAGTGGTTTCAAGGACAGTGTGATATGGTCAGATTTAAGTTCTGAAAAAAGATCCACTCCCCACCCCAAAAAAGAAAGACCACTAAGTGTCTCTGGAAAATGGTTTGGAAAGAGGCAAGAATAGATACAAGGAGACCATGTAAGTGGGCCCATATGGTTGTGGGTCCATATAGTCATTAAGATTACTCATTTTAGCCAAGAATGTCTGAGTTAACTTGGAGGAGTAGATTTCCCTAAGGTTTCCCACTGGAGGATAACGTGTCCCCGGAATAACTTTTGAGGTTTTGGGGCCCTGATCTCAGGAGTAAAGCTACCAGCTCTGCCTGGAGTGTGAGATGGAATGGTCTCTGGTTAATGGGATCTTCAAAACAGCAGAATCCCCACTGAACACTTTCTGTAGCTGCTGGTACACACGGGGTAGCTCCCCCTGCCATATGTCCTCAGAGCTTTCTCTCATTGTCATTAAGGAACGTCAGCCTTGTGCGTGGGGAGACGTGGGAGGCTACTGTAATGACTTCGTCTTCCCCGTCTTTTCTCAGCTGCTTAAATTGCCGTCGGGGCCTGTAGGAATCTTAGACGAGGGAGTTTTCTCTGATCTAATTATGCTGTTAGTAAAAATGTTGACGCCTTTTCTCCACTTTCTCTCTTAGCCACTGAAATAAAACTTTATCTTTTAAAACTTCATCTGGGCAGCTGTTTGCAGTCTGCCTCATGTTTCCTCCTTACGTATTGCCGTCCTGGCTGGGGGGTGGAAGGTGACTTCTGTCCTGGTCCTGGTGGCCAGGAGCCCCAGGATTCTGGAGCAGCTCCGCATTGGGTCACCTTTGGGTTTTGCCTCACAAGCTGTTGCTAAGGAGAGGGCTTTGTTTGCGTGAAGCCTGCGGAATGTTCAAGGGCAAGTGCACTTTGGCGAAGATTTGCAGATTTGCTGACGTGGCGAAGTCAGAGCTCTCTCTGGGCATGTGTGTCCAGCACCGGCAGTAACAGGTGGCAGTAACAGTTGGAGAAACCGGCACCTCTGGGGGTAGATTGGGGGCAGCAGTGGGGCAGTGTTTTGGGGATCACGAGGTGCCTTGGCGGGAAGGAGCCCTTATGGTCAGTAAGGCAAGGCTGAAGGAGGGAAGGCGACAGGGAGGGGCAGGTATGAGGGCGTTGCTTACGGGGGATGGGGGTGGGGGGGGCAGGTCAGGACCTGCCCTGTGGCCTCCCACCCTCTGCCAGTGAACAAAGGATGGAAACGGGGAGAGGGTTGTGGGTGCTTCTGAGAACCCCAGTGGCCTGGGAAATCCTGCCAGAGTGGGGCCACCATCACGGGCCCCCAAGACAGAGGTTGTGTGGACCTTGGGTTGGGGAGGTGGCTTCAGGGTACCAACCACTCCCAGTAGTGCCCTCCCTTCCGGGAGGGGAGGGGACGGGAGAGGGGAGGGGAGGGAGGGGGAGAGGAGGGGAGGGGCAGAGCCTGGGGTGGGGCAGGGCTGGGCCAGGGCTGGGCCAATAGGGCTGCAGGAACACACCCTCAGGCCAGGCTCTTATTCATTAATCATCTTTCCAAGCTGGAGGCTTCGTGGAAGAGCCTGCGATGGGCCTCTGATGTTTCCCCAAGAGTCTCTCCCACCTCGTCCCACATGTCTGGAGACTCCTTTTGATCCAGAGTCAAATCCAGAGCTTTCTTCTGAGCGATTGGGTGTATTGTGTGCTGGCCCCAGTGGTCTTACATCTATGTTTTTGGTGTCAGATGGAAACCTTTAATTCTAAGGTGAAATACTAGTCTAACTTTACTGGTGCTAGTTTTAGCTAATTTTCTTTATTAAATGGTGTTCAGCATCATCCCCCGGGATGCAGGGATGACGGGGTATCCCTGCGGTCCTGGATCACATCCTTACAGAATGGTGGGGATGGCCACCCAGGGAGATGTTCTCTGCCCTGGGTCCCAGGCAGGCACTACCCCCCATGCGGTTCAGAGGAATGAACACACAAATCCTGTTTTCTGGGCTCTGGGAAGCCCTCTCCCAGAGAAACAGCTTCTGAGCTGAATTTTCTAGCAGCAAGAACATGAAGAGTAGAAGGTAATGCTGAAGCCGGCTGGCCTTGTCCTTTGAAAACCGGCCGAAGGAAGATTATCATGGACACTTTGCCTGGCCACTGCGATCAAGTCTCGGGGGAGAGGCAAAATTAGCTGAAGATGTTACCTGAGGCAAGAGGTATATTAAGTTTTTATAAGGATTGATTGAATGTTGGAAAGTCAAGGTTAGTTACAGGAAAAGTTTTCTCTGTGGAAGCTACTGACTGTTTTCCGTCCTCTCCAGAGAGTGACCAGTTGGGCAGAATTTACCTGGGGAGGATGTCGTTTAGCTGTGAGGAATGTGGGATTTTTAAGAGGCGGTGTTGCCCGGGGCCTGTGAACTGCTGTCTAGGGTCAGCCCCCCCCCCCCCCCCCCCCCCCCCCGCGGTAGCTGGGAGCCTGGCCAGGCCTTGCCCCTGGGCCACCAGGGAGGACATGTTAAGCTCTGGGACCCTCACATCCTGCCGTGAGCCTCAGCCTTGCCATTGGGCTGGTGCTGGCTTTCACTGTGGCCATGTGGAATCATCCCTGCCCAGCGGAGTTTGAGTGGGAGGGAGCGTCGGTGAATTCTTGAGCCTTCTCATGCCAAGGGCCCCGCACACCACCTCGAGCTGAAGCCAGAGACCACCTGAGGGGCAGTGCAGGCCTGGGGTTTGGATGTTTCGCAGTCCGGTTACTGGGGGGCAGGTTCCTCGGAGCAGCCTCAGTTCGGACAGAAGACAGGCAGTGAGGAGACGGAGAGCCCTTTCTGCTCCGTCTCTCCAGGCTTTCTCTGAGCGCCTGCGGTTCACTTGAGGCCACTGAACCCCAGAATGCAGATGGTAGAGTGGGGAGGCCTCTCCTGCCTTTGTCTTGCTGTCGGGGCCTGTAGGAATCTTAGACGAGGGAGTTTTCTCTGATCGAATTATGCTGTTAGTAAAAATGTTGTCATCACCTCCGTGATGACAGCCCGCGGTGGGGCAAGTGGAGAACGGGATCCTGGGACCCTCGTTCGCTCTGAATCTACCCGTCTTTCCACCTAAAGCCCGTGACATGCTGTGAAACTTTATTTTGGATCGTTTTTTATTTTTAAGCCTAGTAAAATCACATTGCGATAACGTGGGTCCTACGGGGGAATATCAGTCAACCCTAAAAGTTAATCACAATTGCTGTGGGTATTTATGCCCATTTCTTCTTTTTTTTTTCTCTTTAATTTTATATTTGATATAATTTCAGGCTTACAGGAGAGTTGTAAGAATGGGACAAAGAATTTCTAATTACCTGTCCCCTAGGCACCCCCAAATGACGTTTTACCATATTTGCTCAGTTCTTCTCTCACCCACACAAACACAGAAGCACTGTTTTTTTGTTTTGGGGCTTCTTTTCTCCCCCCCTGAACTCTCTGAGAATTATTTGCACACATGTTAAATAAGTGTTTAGGGATAAAGAAGTTAATTTTTCCTAAGTACATTCTCTTACAGCACAAGTACCAAAATCAGGAAGTTAAAACCGATGATATTATCTAATCTTTAGACCTTTTATAGATTTTGCCAATTATCACAATAATGTCCTTTATGGCAAAAGAAAGTTTAGTTGCCATGCCTCCTTGGTCATCTTTAATACAGAGCAGTCCCTCACCTGTCTTTGGTCCATAACATGGATGTAGTTTTCAAGAACAGACCTGTCATTTTGTGTGTGTGTGTGGTACGCGGGCCTCTCACTGCCGTGGCCTCTGCCGCTGCAAAGCACAGGCTCCGGACACGCAGGCTCAGCGGCCATGGCTCACGGGCCCAGCCGCTCCGCGGCATGTGGGATCCTCCTGGACCGGGGCACGAGCCCGTGTCCCCTGCATCGGCAGGCGGACTCCCAACCACTGCGCCATCAGGGAAGCCTGAGACCTGTCATTTTGTAGACTGTCCCTCCATTTGGGTTTGTCTCGGGTTTTCTCCTGATGAGAGTCAATGTAGGCACTTTTGGCAGGAATACTTTAGAAGTGGTGTCCTGTTCTCCCGTGCATCTTCTCAGAAGGCGCGTGATGTCAGTTTATCTCATTACTGGTGCGGCTAACTTCAATCACTTGGTTACTGTGCTATTTCTGTTTTCTCCGCTGTAAAGCTAGCCTCTTTCCCTTTGTAATTAATAAGCATGTTGTGGGGAGGTGTTTTGAGACTATGTAAGATATGCTGTTGAACTTCACACTTTTTCATCCACTGGTCTCAACGTCCATTGATAATTCTCATCCAAATCTATTATGACTGTTGCCAAATGGTAATTTTCCAACGCCATCATTTCTTCTACATACACTTATTTGTTTACTTTCTACTCTTTACAAGAAGCATCCTTTTTTCCTTACATATAATAAGATAAAGTACTTTATCTCTCTATGTATATATAATGACTCAGGTTCTTATTTCATTTAGTGGGTTACAATCATCATTTATATTGATGTTCAAATTGCTTCATGTTCAGCCAGTGGGTGGCCGGCTGGCTACAATATTATCTTGTGTTTTTGAAATGTCTCTTTCTTTCTTTGAACATTTCCTTACTTTCTGACTCAACCTCCTTTTTCTCCCCCAAGTCATCCTGTACATGATTTTGTGTATCTCTCTCCTGAATACCACGTGTGGGTATGCACTGGAGGGGTAGGCAGTGTTGACTATTTCTAATTTGTGAGTAGGACACATATGTGATTGCGTGCTCGGAACATAGAGGTGTGCTCCTGTGCCCGTGAATTCAGAGGCTGCTGTCTTGGGCTTCTCTCGGGCCGGCCGAGTCTCCCAGTGTCGACCTTTGGGGTCCAGCTTGAGACCCAAGTCTGGCTCTTCCAGATGGACCATGGCTAGGGTTCCCTCAGTTCAGTAAATAATTTATGACTTCAGCTGCTATAGGCGTGGATTTCTTCTTTTTACCACTTCTTAATTTCTTGTGTGCATCTGGAGACCTTTATGGCGCTGGAGCGTGGAGTTCATCTGAGAAACGATCCAAAGGAGATCGTGTTTCTCATGACGACAGTCGATACGGCACAGATGTCAGCCCCCATGCTGTTAGGGGTATTTCGGAGTCATCAGTGGTCAACCCCTGTCCTTCCAGAATGGTCAGGGGGCAGTGACCAGAGGTAGGGGATTGCACTCTGACAAGCCAGCCTGTCACTAACTCGCACCTGCCCTGGTCCAGGTGTGCTGCTGGCTACTCACCCTTGGTAAGAAAAGGAAGCAGGTGCCCGAGGTAGACGAATTGGATGAGGGTGTAGATGTGTGTGTGTGTGTTTACCCCGAAGCCAAGGAGCCTCGTGGGGTGTATTTCTCTTTAGAAGTTTTGACTGCTGTGCCCTTAAGTAGAGTTATATGGAAGCTTGATTTATCTGCTCCAAAAAATACGGGCCCCTCAGAGCAGTTAAGCAAAGGAAAAAATGCCTTCGTGGTAGTTAAATTTACACTCTGTTAAAATGATTTGCGCACTTTGCAGTGAGCTGTGATATTAAATACAGAAATATACAGCACAGTTAACTCGGAAGAACATTTTATTTGACAAGATCAGTCAAATGCTCAGGTGCAGTACTGAAACCTTTGAGCACAGTTACTGGGATTTTACAATTCTGCCTAAAACATTCAAAAGCAAAGGGAAAGTGTGTAAGCAAGTACTTCTTCACAGGGCGCTCGATACTGGAAGTGTTTTTTGTCGCAGGAGAAAGGTTGTGGTTTCTAAATCAGTCTCCCTAGGTTCATCGGAGAAAATGCCTTGTAACTAAAATCACCATCGCAAGAGGCACTCGTCCTTATTTTGGAACTGATTCCATTCAAATTAACAACTGTTATCGATATTTTGGCCTTCTTTTGTCAATGAGAATAAGTTTTCCTCTGGGAACAAGCCATTTGGTTCATACTGGGCCTTTGCAGAGAATTAATAATTAATGGCATGCGAGTGCACGGCCCACCCTTCTGTTTGGAGCCAGGGCTGACTTAATTTTCCGTATACAATAAATAGGCTGTTTCAAAATGGTCTTTCCTCATTGTTTCTTAATATCTTATTGAAACCAGTCCACTATTCGTTTTGGGAGGAAAGCCCGAAGGGTGTGGCATCCACGAGACTGAAGGGCTGTATCCCAGGTTTGGATCAGTTAAGGCTGGGCACTCCCTTTCTGCGCTCCTCTGGAGGGGTGCCTGGCACCATGGAGGATGCCGGCTGGTGTCACTCAGCAGCCACTGTGGAAGGTGCGGCCTCTCTAGTTTTCCACCTACTAGGGACCAGACGACCTGACAAACCAGGAGCCCCAGTCACAGCTTTTGGGCTCTTGGTGGAGGGTGGGGAAAATTGACCCACCTTGGGCTGGAGCTTCTTCCCCAATTTTTTGATTGGTCTAGAAGAAATTTTCTGGCCATGACCCATAGTAGGAAAACAGAATTCAAGAAAGAACGTTATCAGTGGTAGGGGTCAAATTAAGTTATGGGGCCCGCTCCCAAGGTATATGGCTTCTCCCGCATGAACTAATGCTGGCTGCAACTCTAGAGTTGCCCCCAGTAAAGATGTGCTCCCCCTGCCTCCCCCCTGCCCAGGTAGTCACCACTACAGCCTGGCCTGCCTGTGCCCTTTCCCTTATTCCTGGAACTGACCCTGGTGGAACTGATCAGGACTTCGCCAAGGCACTCTGGGTTAAAACAGCTGCTGCGGAAATCAGAAGACTCCTGGGTTGGCTACAGAACATCTAGTTTGGGGTGATGGAGTGTCCTTGTGGACACAGCAGGCTCAGCGGCAAATAATTTATATATTCGATAGTAAGACCTTACTTCCGGCAGGCTAGGGACAAAAAAACTCTTCTCAGGCGATACTCAAGCTCTGTCCTTGCAGTAGAAAATGAGTCCTAGGTGTTCCCTTGATTGTTGACCTTAGTGCCCACGGGTGACCTTCCACAAGAAAGGCTCTGCTTTGGTTCTTGCAGGCGCTGTGATGATGAGGTCAGGGCAGGTTCCCTCCCTTGGGCTGGGGGATATACCGCATCAGAGTGGCCACCCCTGCCCCCAGCCACATATCCGGGGCTGTCACCTGTGTCTGGATTCAGACTTGGCCCTTTAAGCAGTAACCCAAGGTAACCAAGTGTTGAAACCACAGAATTCACAGAAGAGACTCCAGATGGTGGCCTCGTTTAGACAAGTTGCCGTAGAAGTGACCCAATGTGGATGCAGGGTACAAAGCAATGTTAAGACTGGAATACAGTTGACTTGGGCACAGCTGTTTCATGGGTGATTTCTGCCACTAACCTGGGTTCCCTTTCTCCCAGTGAGGCTCCCACCTGTCTGCCCCAGAGCCCTTTTTGTTGGAAATCCCAAGCACAGAACTTTGCACAACGTGCCGTTGCGCACAGCTTTATTCTTTGATCCCTTCAGAAAATTAAAAAACACCTGTCAGCATTGGCTGCCAGGCCTCGTGAAGTAGGCGAATCACTTTGTTCTCTGAGCCCATGGAGCTTGGAGCCAACGGCAGGGTGGTTTTCCTTGCCGGGCTCCGGTTCTGTCCTGTCGCTCTAATCATACCGATCAGGGAAGCGTTCCCTCTCCTACATGTGTCCACTCACCCACAGGTGCCTTCCTATCCCCGCAGATGCCAGAAAACTAAAAACTCCACTTGCTGTCAGCTTACACATGCTAGAAACACTGAACGAACTTTGTACCCTCCATCTCATTCCACGTGTCTTGAAAATGTGGCTTTTCTTTATGTATATAAACCTACATTCACAGCTTTACACAATCAATTGCTTGTTGTCCCTTTACAATAGCTACATTTTGGTGGTAGCAGTGCCTGACACCCATTTTATTTTTATTTGACTTATAAAGCCTTTGGGGCGAGTGCCTCTGTAAACATATAAAGGCTTTCATGGAGAGCGGGAGCCATGACTTTGCTGTTTCCAAAATGGAGGCGTGATGCAGCTGGCCTCCAAGCTGACCTGTTGGTTCACCCCAGGAAGTAAAAGTTTGGATGACATCACTGCAGGGTTATTTCTTGTTATTGTAATTAGTGGAGCAGCAGGAAGTAGAGAGACAGATGATTCTTGGCAGAAATGATCATTTAAAGGGGGAAGGATGAGAAGAGGGTCTGGGAAGGAAGAAACCTTTCTGATGTTCAAACTCTCCTGGGAAGAAATCTGGAAATCCGCAGACAGTCCTGAGAAATAAGCTGTTTCTGGCCAGCAGGGATGTAAGATTCTTAACCCCTGCTACAACTCAATTTCTCTTTTCTCTTCCGTCTCGAAGCCATGCTGACCTGGCTGGCATTTGGTTTTGTGAGGTTCATTTGTGCTAAATGTGTCTTTTACGTGTAGTCATTGGCAGGAGGGCTCGTAAAAGTGAGGTGGTGCTTTGTGGAGAGGCTCTGCCTCTCAAATCCGTGTGTTTCTCTCCTTGCGGACTGGAGGGGAGCTGGAAGGATGTGGGTGAGTGACGAAAGGAGGGTAGCAGAGGCTCTGGGAAAGGAGCAACATCATGATGGCGATAGTGGGCAGGGCAGAAGCTTCTAGACCTGGAAGAGAGGTTCACTCTTGCTCCATGTTGAGCTGCCCATGGTGTGTGAGCTGACCAGGGAGGGATGGCTCTGCTGAGGACACACCAGGGAGCCATGGAGGTGGGGCTGGCACCCATGAGTCCTGCCCATACCATCCTCCCTTGAGCAACCCAGGACTCCAGTCCCCTGAGTGGACGCGGCATGGCCGAGTCCTAGACACGCTGGCTCGGGGTCATCCTCTGGGCTGGGGCGGTGGGAAGTGGCCCAGAGGTGGTTGCTGCCACGTGTTGGGGATGGCGTCTGGTAATGGGGATTTGGAGCTTGGGGAAAAGAAAGAAGGCGGCCTTTTGTGGGAGGGGAGGGCAGGAGGGTCCAGCATAAATGGTGAGACTCTTTTTATAAGCGGCTCCTTCTGTACATCTTTTAAAATGTTAGTGAACATAGAATGTACAAACGGTGTACAAATCTTAAGTGTGCATCTGATGAATTTACACGCCAAATATACTATTTAACCCCCACCCCGAGGGCACGTTCTAGTGTTACCAGCCCCTCCGAGGTCTCCTGTGAAGACCCTTCACCCTCCTGTAAAGACCCTCTCTCATAGCTCCCTCTTCCCAAAGCTACTCTTTCCGATTTACCTTAGATTAGCTTTGTTTTTTACTTAAAATGGAATCCGTTTGTACTCTTTGTGTCTTTTGCTTTGTGTCTGTGAGATTCATCCGTGTTTTGTGTGAATGGTAGTTCATTTTTCCCTCCTGCGGTGTAATATTCCGTTGTATGAATATACTTCAATTTCTGTATCCATCCTATTGCTGCTGGGCATTTGGAACGTCGTAGCCTCGGGCCATCCCTGGAGTGAGAGGCCTCTCCAGTTCGAGCAGCGTTTCCTGTGCAGCTGTAACATCTCACCTAGTTAGCCCTCGCTGCTGTGAACCTGTAGCCATGAGGAGGAACTGCCCCAGGTGATGGGGGTGGAGCCAGTTAATATGTAGCAAGGGCCAGGGCAATAGGAAGTACTGCACAGGTGTGATTCGAGGGACAGAAAAACCACTGGAGAATGAGAATGAACAGATTGCTGTGTTTCAGAATGTACCCCCGGGTCACCCTTACTTCAGTGTCCAAAGGGCAGTGCTCGCCATGGTCTTTATGTCATGCTAGCAAGACCCCAAGTCATCCCTCTGGCTGATTGTAGGGAATCCCTCATCTCCCTGAGCTCTTCCATTATATTCCTCCCTATGACCACTGCTTTCCTAACGAAACCTCCCCCGCGCTGCTGGTGTGTGCTGTCAGTTACTTTGGCTCGTGGCTATTATAGCCTAAAAACGTTTCCCCCATATTTATTTATCTATCTATCCTAAAACTCCTGGCTGGGCAGGGTCTGAGTTATACAGAATATTAGCGATTCTTGCTGTATTCCATCTCATTCAGAATTACAAAGTGGCTCGCAGCCTTTAAGAAAGTTACAACCTGCGAGGGCTGGAAGGAACCTTCTGGAGGCCGCTGTGTCGCCCTCTTTGTTTTCCAGATGAGAAGACCGAGACCCGACATGTGGCTTCTTTCTAGGGATGCAAGAGCCTCTGAACTCTTGAGTTCTGTGGCTTTACGTTGCTTACTGGATGGCTCTTTTCATTAAGATTCTCAGTGCGTCATTGGGAGGGGTATTTTGGGGAGAACAGTTACCTTCCAGGTTTCCTTTTGGGGGAGTTAGGTGTGGAAAGGGGTGAGTCCATGGTGTATTGGAGGCTAATTCTCCCAAATGGTCAACCGTCCTCAAGACCACACCCTGACATCCAGCCCCAGCTCCTCCCCACTGTCACCATGGTAGCGAGTGACCTAGGCTGACCCGCATGACGCTTAGATGATGCTGCAGTCCCTGGGAATCATCAGTAGGGGACTTTGTTTTCCTCAGCCTGGGCCAAGGTGGTGTTTTGTAGATTGAACCCTTAGTCCCACAAACAGTGTTGAAGTTGTTTTAGAATGAAATTCTGTTGGAAGAAAAGATCATCGTCTTGCCAAAAAGTTCCACAGGGTAGAAGATATCTCTAGACTCTTGGCATTAAAAGTACATGTGCGGGGGACTTCCCTGGTGGTGCAGTGGTTAAGAATCCGCCTGCCAGTGAAGGGGACACGGGTTCGAGCCCTGGTCCGGGAAGATCCCACATGCCGCGGAGCAACTAAGCCTGTGCGCCACAACTACTGAGTCTGCGCTCTAGAACCCGTGAGCCACAACTACTGAGCCCACATGCCCCAGCTACTGAGCGTGCCTAGAGTCCGTGCTCCGCAGCAAGAGAAGCCACCGCAATGAGAAGCCCACACACCGCAGCGAAGAGTAGCCCTCGCTCACCACAACTAGAGAAAGCCCACGTGCAGCAACGAAGACCCAACACAGCCAAAAATAAATAAATACGTAAATAAAAATACATGTGCATGTTTTTTATGTAGTGCCTTTCTAAGAGCAAATGATCATCAAATTGGGCCAGAATTTTCTTTAGTTTAATGACAGTGCTAAGGAGGAGCTGTCCTCCCATCTCCAGCCAGGTGCCCTCCAGCCAGGTGACGAGGCACAGCATCATCACCGCGCCCGTCCCAGTGGCCTGGTGACTGTCGGAGTCCTGCTGAGCCACGGTGCCGAGAGGATCTCAGAATGGGGGCGAGGGGTTGTCCCACTCTGTCTTGAAGGGTCCTGGATGGAAGGACTAGACTGGGCTTCTGCTTGGTGGGACGTTGTCATCCTCCTGGCCCCATGGAGGAGCCACAAGTGACCCTGCACGTTGGGTGTTGCCTGCCGGCTGCAGTCACCTGCCCTGGTGAGAGAGACTGGTCCCACGATCACCCGTTGGTTCTCAGCCCGGACGCTTTAGCCCCGCAGGGTACTGATGCGATGCCTGGAGACATTTTTGGTTGTTATATGGGGGTAGGGGTGCCACTGGCATCTAGTGGGTAGAGTCAGGAATGCAGCTAAACATACCGTGATGCACAGACCGGCGGGGCACCCCCCCGGAAAGAATTCCCCCGCCAAATGTGAACAGTGCCAGGGTTGGGAAAGACTGAAGGTGAACTGATGATAGATACCCAGCATCCTGTGGTGTTGGACAAGTTTGAGGATTAGGGTCCAGGAGAGTCAGGCTGGAGGTTGGACTTAGGCAAGTCCCTGAAAACTCTCTGGAGCTATTTCCATGAGTGGACTGTGGTTGAGAACAGACTGTCCTGTGACCTTTCCCGTGTCCTGAGTGAGAGGGCATTTCACAGCCTCCCAGCCCGGCACTCAGCCCTGGCTGGGGTGAGTGTTCCGTCTCGGGTCACTCATGTGTCACCGAGGAGTGTAGACCCGTACACCGTGCCAGTAAGCCCGTTGCAGATGTCAAGTCATACTGAACCTGTATTCTGAAAGAAATGTAATCTTATCGTTTGAAAAAAAACAAAACTGTTGTAGCCATAATATTAGGTTACCCCTGTAGGAGTCAAGGCATTTGACTTGCCACATAAAAATTGTTTGCCGTGTAAAAATTGGTTTCCAATTCCATTAATAGGTTCACTTTATGTAAAAGTGCCGATATGAAAGAGATGCGGAAGCCATTGGAGAAATGCAATGCTTTTGAGCTTCTAAGTGGGTATCACCAACTTGAGATTAAGGGAAAAAACGATGTTGAAACTTAATGCAGTGGCCCCTGTAAGTGCAGAAACGGGATGGAGGCTGCAGGGTAATTTTTCAGGCAGGGTTTGACTGAAGGCCAGGCAAGCCCATGTGGAGCTGTGTTCTTTTTCTGACACAGTGTTCTCGGGCTCCGGAGGTGGATCTCAGCTGCTCGCCCTTCTGTCCTGACTCTATTTATTGCATCCAACAGTTTAAGTAATAGCTTTAACGATGATTGCCAGAACTGCAGGCAACGTTTCTGTTCATGTTTGGGGGCCTTGCTTATAAAATAAGTGGTCATGAGGCATCTATCAAGGGGGAATATACCAATCTCTGAGACCGGCTTTTTATTGATTTGAGCTTTCAGGCCCTTCGAGGCCAGTGGGAGAGACCTGTCACTCTGTGCCTGCTCTGTGTGTCCCTTTGGAGACTTCCAGGTGGTCACTTGGCATGAGCAGCTCCACCTGGCAGGGGGTGGTGGGTGGTGGTATTGGGGGGCCTGCTCTGCCCACGTACCATGAAGAGTGGAAGGCTGGTGTGGGACGGACCCAGGAACTGGCATCTGTTACTTTTCTTCTTGAACTCTTCTCCAGGTGCCTTTCCTTGCCGGACATGGGCTCCGTCCTCGTGTTCAGCACCTGGCCGTAAAGCCCGTGCCCAGGCCCCAGCGCGGTTGTGCGTAATGGTCCCGGTCCAGCCGCCCTCAGAGCTTGGAGAGGAGGCGCCTGTCCCGACCTCCTCTCTTGCCCCGAGTGCTCCAACTTCTGCATCTGTACGCAGCCAACTGTTCTGGCTCATTCTCCCCAGTAAATGTTGCCAGATTCCATTTCCCGCTTTCATTCTGAAGTCGCAGCATTGGGTGGACATCTTTGCAAAGGTGTGGGATCTGTTTTGGGAAGCGTTTGGCAGTGCCGTGTCCATTTCTGGGTATCTGGGAAGTTGATTTTTGCTGATCGTTTTATCGTTAAAGGAAACATTATTGGAAAAATATTGGACTGTTCACTCTGGTTTCAGAGATTTATTGTCTGATCTGCTAAGGATTTTATTTTGCCGTTATTTTCCTCATGGCTCTAGTCAGCCTGGCTTCTCTGAAAGACTCTTAAAAACCTGGCCGACCAGTCCTTTCTCTGGCTCCTTGGCTGGCTGTCATCTCCATTAGCTCTGTTTTAATTTGCGTCTTGTTAAGTTTTTACTGCCATCTTTCTGGTCTTACTTCACTTTTGGGGTGGGCGGGTCCCTTGTTCCAAGAATTGAAATGCAAGTCTTCAGCATGTTGGATTAATTTCCTGCTCCACATTGGCTCATATGCTTACTACACAAATGACCCATTTGTTAGTGGGCTTTGCCACTTCCTCCATCAGTGGCGTTCTGCATTTATTTCCTAGTTTTCCCCTTCATCCCCCTGAATCCCTAGTTGGCCCCTCTAGTCCGACGCCAGGGACTGTCTGTCAGCCTCCTGCAAGCTCTCAGGTTTGCGGACACCCCTTCCCCCTCACCTGGGCTCTGCCAGCCTGCTTGCTGTCGTCCTGTTGCTGCCTTATCCCCCTGCCAACCCCCAACACACACACACACACACACACACACACACACACACACACACACACAGCCCACAGAAGCATCTGGATGCTGATGGAACATTGCTTTAACACACAGAGTGAGTGTGCTCAGGAGGGGTGGAAGCAGGTGATCGCTGCCAATGTAGGATTCCTCTTTACAGGAATGCAGTGTCAGGAAGAGCGGGTAACTTGTTTTTCCTTTGATTGCAATGTTTTTAAGTCTATTTGACCTTGATATTTTTTAAAGTTTTAGATTTACAGAAAAATTGAGAAGATAATACAAAGATTTCCCATATGCCCTGCACCCAGTTTTCCGGATCATTAATACCTGACATTGGTGTGCTATGTTTGTTACAATTAATGGACCAATATTGATACATTATTCTTAAGTAAATGTCCATAGTTCATTTAGAGAGGGTAACTTTTTATCTTTCTATAGCACTCAATTCCTCAGGGTGTTTTGTGTTTTATTTTGTTTTTGTCTATTTTTAATAATGCAGTAAAGGAAATAATTACACATCTTTGGTTTCTGTTCAACTTCTGGAGGGGGGTGTGTGGGTATCAGGGGAGCAGGCAACCAAAATATTCTCTGTGAAAGTCTCCGTTTAAAAGGAGGTTTAGTTGGCAAAAGGCTCCATTTCCTCATTAAATAGCAAAACAAACAGCAGTGACCGTGTCGTAGCTTAGGAATTTAATACTGGAAAATAGAATTGCCTTCACGGAAACTTTGAGCAAGTACGTGCTGAGTGAAACTCATTGTTGTTGATGTTTTGTAGATGAGACTTATTCTGATTTTGGAATTTAAAACCTTACAAAACTGTGATGTCGTTGGTCTGCGGTGCTGGTGTTGCCAGCAGAAGGGCCCCAACTCGCAAGGGAGGCCACCCCTTGGTGACAGAGCAGGGGACCAGGGAGCCTCGGTCATGGGACAGTTGAGTGGAAGGGACCGCCCTTGCATCTGTTTGCGGGGAGGCTGGTGGGCACCCGCTCTGCCCAGGCCCTTCATGGGCATCGCTCCATTTCATTCTTGGGGAGCAGAGAGATGAAATGCCTCATCCAGCGTCAAGCAGTGGAGTCCAGAGGAAACCCGAGCCTCGTGCAGAGAGAGACGGGCCTGGTGTGTTTGCTGAGGGGGAACTGGGGTCACAGAGAGGTGCAGGCCCGGGGGCTCCCTTGTGGGCCAAGGGAGCCTGGCCTCCAAGCGGCGAGGGACTTGGTGATGTGAACACCTCCCCGAAACCTGGCTAGGCCCAGACTTCCTCCTCCTGCAGGGCCTGGGCCCTCGGGGCCCGAGAGCAATGGCTCAGGTCCCCTTCTTTGTGTGTGTGCGTGCGGGGGGAGGGTGGTGGCTGGGGGCACCCAGTACAGCTCCTCCAGCCAATCTGAGGAGCCAGTATAGCTATGGGGCCAGGGCCCTCGAGCCATGGGAGCCCGCCCTCCGTGGTCCAGGACGCTGGGCATTCCCGGCACCATCTAGAGATGAGCGTGGGACCCTCTGACGCTTACTTCGTACTGCGCTTCGTGCGCCATTGAAGCTTATAGCCTATCTTTTAGGAGGAAAGTTCTCATTTTCATTGATCACTAAACCTTAGTTATTTAAAATGTACGTAACATTTTCTTCGCACCCTTAAAGCACCTTATTGTTTTGAGAGAAGGAGGATGGACGGTTATATGAGCAAATTAACTGTTTCCTTTGGTTTCTATTACTCCCTCTGTGCATAGGTTTTTCTTGTTGTTTTGGTTTTTGTAAATGCAGGTGAAAGTTCACATGCCTGAATTTGGGGATAGTCATTCTGTGGTGCTTGCCCTCTGCCCAGCAGGGGCCCAGGGAACACTGGTGGACAGGACAGACAGAAATGTCCTCCGCGCACCAGGAAGGTCACTGGGGCGGGGCCCTGGTTCTGCCATAAAGCGGCCCAGATCACCTGCTGTCGGGTTGGTGGGGCAACCTTGTGGCTGACGGCAGCTGTTACCCGCACTTGCTTTTCTGCTGCTTTGCTGAGGTGAGACGCACCTGGTCGTCAGGGGTAGCAGGCGTCCCCCTGCTAGGGTAGCAGCGCCGCTGATGTGTGGGTCCTGAGCGAGTGGGCGGTGTAAGGCCTGACCAGACACCTGTCGGACGCTGATTGGGCCTGTAGCTCGCTGGCTCCTGGGGGCTGACCCTGCACTTGGTGGCTTCCGAGGTGAGGCCAAGGTGACCCGGGACGGGGAAGGCAAGCGGTGCCCCTGCCCAAAGTCCGCTCCGTGTTTTAGGACACATGCATCGTATTTTGGTGGCTACAACACGGGGCAAGTGTTGAGATGGTGAGAAATTCGAGACACATATGGAAGCAGTTTTTTTCCTTTTTAAACGAACATTGTTTTTTAGAACGCTTTTAGATGTACAGAAAAGTTGGGGGATGGCATAGAGTTCCCACTTACCCCACACCATTTCCCTATTCCTAACACTTCACGTTAGTATGGTGCATTTGTTGCAATTAATGAGCCAATATTGATATGTTACTCACTGAGGTCCGACCTTTATCCAGATTACCTGACGTCTTTCTTCTGTCCCAGGGCGGGCCCCATCCAGGACACCACCTGGCATTTAGTCATCGTGGCTCCTTCAGCCCCTCTTGGCTGTGACCGTGTCTCAGACCTTGCTTATTCTTGATGACCGTGGCAGTTTTGAGGCGTGTGGTTGTGTATTTTGTGGAGTTGTCCTTCTGTTGTGGTTTGTCTGATGGTTTTCTCAGGAGTAGACTGGGTTATGGGTTGTGTGGGAACCATTTCTTGTGTACCTTTTTTTTTTTTTCGCGGTATGCGGGCCTCTCACTGTTGTGGCCTCTCCCGTTGTGGAGCACAGGCTCTGGACGCGCAGGCTCAGCGGCCATGGCTCACGGGCCCAGCCGCTCCATGGCATGTGGGATCTTCCCGGACCGGGGCACGAACCCGTGTCCCCTGCATCGGCAGGCGGACTCTCAACCAGTGCGCCACCAGGGAAGCCCTCTTGTGTACTTTTTAAATGAAGAATGCTTTAAAGGTAAAACTTTGCCAGCAGGTGATGAGCTGCCCCATGGAGTTGGTGTACTTGGGTACAAAATGCTGTCCCTCAGACCTCGGCGTGGACTGGGTCTGACCTCGCCACCGCCTGGGTACGAGGACTTCCAGGAGTTTAATGGCCTTGCTGATGTTCAGTTCACCACTGACTTTCCATGGAGTCCGAAAGACTGTCCAGGGAGGTAGAGGCCAGTCACTGCTTACTGACCATGGACATTGTTCACAGGCACAGAGTGGTCTCTTCTGGAAGCTTCTGGAATCCCCTCAGGTCACCCTGAGGCCTAAGTGAGGTGTTACTGCAGGCCACTACAGTATATCAGACCCTTCCTTGTCACGTTGTTGAAATCCCGGAGAGGTTGTTCCTTTGATGCGTAAGGAACCAAGGAGTGGTTGGCTCAGGAGACAGGGTCACACAGCTCGCCAGTAAGTGGCGAGAGTCAGGCTTCTCTCCTCCCTGTGCTCAGGACTCACCCTCCTCCATCATTCAGACCTCCAGTCGTGGACAGAAGAGGTGCCACCCAGAGGTCGCCCACGTTTCTTGCCTGTCCCCAGGCCGCCTCCCCAGCCCCTCCAGTCCCCCACACCCACATGCGTAGCAGCATCACCACACTTTCTAGGGCCCTTTCCCGTATCTCCCTCCCCCTTGAACTGCACCCCAAGGGCAGGGTGCCCTGCTTCCTCATCCTGTCTACCCGACACCATCCAGCACCATGTGTGCACCTGGTAGCAACTGACAGGGCAGAGAACATTCTGACGTGAGGTTCTGCAGACTGTCGTGCTGGCCCTGGTGGTGCTCTGCTCGGGTGGGGTCTTGGCTCGTCGCTTGGTAGAGGGGCGGCCAGCTGTGCCCGGCCGCTGCGTGTTAACGCAGGCTGCAGTGCAGGCTCGGGGCTCTGACGTGCCTCTGTCAGCCTGGATGTTAGAGGGAGCTCGGAGTCAGGTGGCTGATGAGGCTTTTCTGACAGCCTTACTCAGCAAGCCCAGCAGGACCAAATATAGAGGAGGAAAAGGACCTCCCCTTCTTCAAATGGAGGCTGAATGAATGTTACCTTGAGTCCTAAGCCTCAGGGGATTTCACCTCCACTGGGGCTGCCCACGGAGCCAGCAGGTGTACTGCCGTGCGAGCCTCGTCTACCTTTGCTCCCCGTTTCCTCTGGGCCCCCACTTAGTTCACAGCTCAGGACCCACAGAATTAAAACCCCGGCAGCTGGTTGCCCAGGGGCATGGATGTGGCATCCTTTAACCGGATCCAAGCCACCTCCGTTGTTCAGCTCCTCTGGCCTGAATCTCCCCCTGGGGGCTTCCGGAAAACCGCGGTGAGACCTGTAGCCTCGTGGCAGTGGTTCCTTCTTGTATTTTTGCTGAAGTTACTTGACAGCCAGGTATGAGTTGAATTAAAATGTGGACTCTCCCTTGGATTGTTTTTAACTTTGAAAACAGTGTGGTTATGCCCACAGAGAAGTGTGAAAATCTGAACTGCCCCCCCAGCGAACCATCCTCGGGGCAGCAGGCCCTGCGGAGCTGTGAGCTCAGCAGAGTCCCACAGCTGCAGGGTTTCCATGTGGGTTCTGATGATGGCTTGGCCTTCCTAGAAGGATCAGACACCAGGGTCAGAGAACATTCCAGATTGGAGCTCTTGGCAGGGAGAGTGGCTTTTCATGTGCATTTTGTTTGTGTTAACGTGAGACCCGGTTTCCCCTGCCAGCCGCTGAATCGGTGAGATCCCTGGGTGTTCTGTGAAGCCGCCTCCTGATTGATCCACAGTTTATGTAGCGAGCGGCTCCCCGCCCATGACACCGGGGACAGCTCAATGTATTTCTGGTGGCGAACATTCCGTCACTGCTCCGAGGTACCTTCACGTCCTCGGAGCATTTCCTGTTGCACATGAAACAGTTGTGGTTACCTTTGGGGGGTGTTGGACTGGAGGATAATCGCTAGAGAATATCCTCTGCTCAGTGGTAAAACCAGTGAGGTAGGGAAGCTTTTGAAAGTAATACCCTAAATACGCAAAACTTGGCCAAGAAAGAAGAAAAGAACAAAACCAGCTTTGAGCCAAGTGACTGAACCAGAAAGTTTTCATTCTTTTCTTCTTCCTGTGACCTTGACCGCAAACCCGGGCTGCATCCCAGCTTCCTCACTACATGGGCAAGGAGGGGTTGAGAGTGGCAAAGGGACAGATTGGAGCCGCCAGAAAAGGGAAAAATCAACAGCTTGGATACTAATAACTTCTCTGATTTTTGGGGAAACCAGCCTCTGCTTTTTTTTTTAAAAAAAAAAACTTTATTATTTTTTGCTGTGTTGGGTCTTCGTTGCTGCACGTGGGCTTTCTCTAGTTGCGGCGAGCGGGGGCTGCTCTTTGCTGAGGTGCGCGGGCTTCTCATTGCGGTGGCTTCTCTTGTTGCGGAGCATGGGCTCTAGGCGCACGGGCTTCAGTAGTTGTGGCTCGCGGGCTCTAGAACGCAGGCTCAGTAGTTGTGGCGCACGGGCTTAGATGCTCTGCGGCATGTGGGAGCCTCCCGACCAGGCCTTGAACCGTGTCCCCTGCATTGGCAGGTGGATTCTTAACCACTGTGCCACCAGGGAAGCCCCCAGCCTCTGCTTTCTTGTTTCACGGTCTCCTTAAGAATAAGATTCTAAAAATGGATTCAGAGCCTCCATTGTGAATATAGACAGAGATGAAACAAAGCCTGCTTATTCAGTGGGTTGTGACACTGGTGGGTTTTTTTGTTAGTTAGTTAGTTTTGGCTGCATTGGACCTTTGTTGCTGCGCGTGGGCTTTCTCTAGTTGCGGTGAGCTGGGGGCTACTCTTCTCGCTGCGGTGTGCGGGCTTTTCATTGCGGCGGCTTCTCTTGTTGCGGAGCACGGGCTCTAGGCGCGCGGGCTTCAGTCGTTGCAGCGTGTTGGGCTCAGTAGTTGTGGCTCGCGGGCTTAGTTGCTCCGCGGCATGTGGGATCTTCCTGGACCAGAGCTCAAACCCGTATCCCCCTGCATTGGCAGGCGGATTCTTAACCACTGCGCCACCAGGGAAGTCCCGACACTGGTGTTTTTTAATGTAACTTAAATTTTTGAATTTAATTTGGGGTGCTTCTCTCTTGAGAGTGAGAGCTTTCAAGCTCTTTGAAGAAGGATCAGTGACTCTTACAGTGTTCTCCTTGAGAACCCTCTTCCCCCAAGCATGACCCCAAAGTTGTTTTTCCTCCAAAGGCCTCACTTTGAGGAGTTTGGAAGAAGTGCTTGCATGTTCCACTGATTGTGGAAACTGGAAAGTAATTTACCTGTTTGTGTCTGGTCCGATTCAAATTAGAAGACCAACCCATTGTGGTCCAACAAGTGTGGGACTAGGCGAGAAAGGCAGTAATAATAACCCACAAAGTAGTGGGTATACCTGGACCCCCAGGAAGTAACTGAACCTGGAACAAGGAAGAGCCTGGTGTTGCTACCATTTGGTTTTCGCAGCATTGGTTTGCATCTGATGGTCTGCTGCACCATATAAGCTATTTATAGTTTTATTGCCCCTGCTGAAAATAAAAAAGCGATCGGCAATGGTTTATGTCCATGCATTCTAAATACCTGGGTTCCTACAGTTAGGTGGAGTTGGGTAATGAAATATTACGCTGGGTTCTCAACGTCAGGGTGCTGAGGGTTCAGGGTGCCAGAGGGCAGCACCCCTGGGAGTGGGTGGGGCATGGTCCTGGTGCAGGCGCACACCCTGGGTTCCCACCCCAAGCCTGTGCTGGGAAAACTGTCCTTCCAGACACCCTCTGGCTTCGAGAATCTGTGTGACACAGCTGCAGGGGGGCTGTGTCTGCTTAGTGCCTTTGTTTACTTTGGAAGTTTGTCCTACGTGAATGAATTTGCAAAACTTTCATTCCCAGTAAAGCTGTCACTGATACAAAACGCAGCAATAACTCAGGTGATGTAGTTAAACCACTATTGAGTTTGTGCCATCCAGGAGTTGATGAATCGTAGAGCTTCATTTGGTAGGAATCAGCAATTTTATGCGGCAATTAATTTTTACTACTGGTGGGGGGAGCTAAGGGCCTAGATTTTTACCCCAGTTTTGTGTGTGTTGAGAGGAACTTAACAGGGTCGCCTCCGTGAGAAAGGATTCCTTTTGAGGGCTGCCCAGGGAGCTGCCGTGTTGGGTGCGCTCACTGCCTCTTACTAGTTCCTTGTGTGGCCAGAGCCAGGCTGCGCGCAAACGTTCGCTCCTCATTGGGGCGTGATGGGCCGTGTGACGCGTGTGTGACGCCCATGCACGTGGCTTACTGACTGGCAAGTCACATGAATTTCTTAGGCACCATGTTTCTACCCACTTGAGCAATCCTCCACCCTAGTTCCACGTCAGAAATAAAGATGTGCTCGGAGTGACACGTGGTCAGCTTTCCTGATCTCTTCCCAAGGAGGAGAATGATGGGATAACCTGCTCATTGTTCTGTCTGGGTTCTGCCCATGTTGGGCCACAGAGGCCTGTGTGTGTGGCTAGAGCCTGACTGGGCCCCGGGTCCACCGTTCCCACTAGCTGTGGCTCTTGAGCAAAGCTGTTCTCTGCTCTGGGCCTCAACTTCGTCATTTTAGATAATGCTCATAACGTATTTCCTGAGACTGTTGGGAAGAAGGAGTTAATGCGTGCAGAGCGCCGAGAACAGCACCAGGAACTTGTGGAGGCTGGTCCAGCTCTGCTCCTGGTGACGCTTCTAACAGCTGCAGTGGCCACGAGGGGCCCAGGACCCGCTGCGGTGTGCGTGGAGCCCAGGTGTGCCGGCCTCAGCTCCTCCTGCGCTGCCAGCTCACCACTGCTACTGGCTGGGGGTGTCGGGCCTCACTGCTCTGCTTTTGTGGACCGTCTTCTCCTCTCCCACACCCCTGTCACCAGGTGGCTGAGTTCCAGGCCACCCCGGCAAGGACTGGGGTGTATCTTCTCCCATAGACATAAAGAGAATTGGTGTTCGGTTTCAAACACTGGCTGTGCCTTGGGTCTGGGAGCCAGCAGGAGAGGGATCCTTCCCCGGGCTGCTGGGGGTGGCACCGGAAGCAGGAACCACCCCCAAGGAACGAGTGGGTGCGCTGCACCCCGCGTCCAGAGTGAGAGCATTTTCCCTGAATGGAGTGTCTGGTCAGACGGTTCCACCAGAGGGGGCCGTTCCACTGGAAGTCCCGGCAGGAAATATTTTTACCCTGCTTGGCTGTCCTAGGAGACAAAAATAAGATGTTTGCTTTAGCAATTTACTTAGTCCTGAAAACATTCCTAGACAATGCCAAGGCCTTAGTTGAAAATAGTATGCTCAGTTTATTGGGATGGTCCCAGGAAGGATGTTTTGAGTGAAAATAAAATGGCACGTACCAGGGCTGTTTGCTTCCACAGGAATCCCATGAGAGTTCAGAATTACGAGGGCCTCGGGGAACGTGGATCCAGTAGGGGGCTGGCCGTGGGGTGCCCTTGGGCACACCTCTGGGGCAGGCCGGAAGGTTCTAGAACAGGGAAGACACATCTACCGGTGTGAGGCAGAATGTCCTCCCCTTTCACCTTTGCGCACCCCTGCCCGCATTGCTCAAGGGGGTCTCCCGACTGGGCGCCACACTCCTAGGACTAGACTCTGCCCCCTGGGTTGGGGGAGGGGAGCGTGGTTCACATCCAGGGGCAGCCCTTCCTTAACTGTGAGAAACTTCTTTATCCATCTGAAATCTCTTCTGGCTTCCTCACCCTCTTGGTCACCGTTCTGCCCACACAGGATACATTCAGTCCTTCTGCATGACTGCCCTGCACATAATTGCAGGCAGAGATCACGGCTCCAGAACTTTTCCTTTTCCCTAAACATGGCCACTTCTTTCCACAGGGGAGTTTCAAGTTGGTCCCTTGCTCAGAACCAGTATTGCAGGTGGGCTGTGACACACACATATGGAATATCACAGCCAGTGGTGCTGAGTAAGAAAATTGCATTTCCATTTAAAGGCCACTTGTGACCTTTTCTTTAAAAAAAAAAAAAAAAGTACTTGAACTCAAATAATTTCCAGTGACTTATTTTATGACCTTTGCCTCCGAGAGGCAGCAGATAGCATGCGTTGCTGGTTCGTTTCGTAAAAGGAGTAGCCAGCAGCCGGAGTAGGCAGCGCGGCTCCAGCGTACTCGGGTTCCTTTGTGGATTCCTTTGGCAGTGTTTCGGTGGAGTGTAAAAATAGCACACGAGGCCCTAAAATAAATGGCTGCGTGGAACGCTTGTGTGCATCAGCTGCGTGCTGTCACATATGTTCAGATTCTCCACACTGTTCACTCCGCAAGAGTGACTTGGGTAAGTGGTTCGCGGCGGCCGCCGTGCAGCAGCTCTTCAGTTATGAGGAAGAGGCCTCCCCGCCTTTGGCCCCTGGTGAGGAAGGACCCAAGGGTCGGTGGAGCCCAGGCAGTAGAGCGTGTTCAGGCGGGTGACAGCCTTGTGGTTCACCTGTGAGGCCTGGGCAAGCCTGTTTGGATCCGGAACCCCATTTCATCCTACGTGTCTCCCCCAGGAGTGCAGCAAAGTCAGACCCCACACAGGCTCCCAAATGCATCCTTTCCTGGTTCTGCAGCTCTCAGGCTGCCGATGGGCCCAGAGGCTGGCAAATTCTCTGACCCCTGGAAACCTCTCCCCAGCTGGCAGGGCAGGACATCAGAGAGGAGGTCCCCTCCGTCGCAGGGTTCCCTCCAGCATCGGTGCCCTCAGGACGGTTGGCTGGCACTGTCTTAGGGTCCAGGATTCTGTGAATCAGGATGGATCCATGGTGGCAAGTCTTGGGTCCAAACTAAATTTTATGTAAATCACATTATTTTTTCGAAGTTATGTACTCTGTTTCCCCTCGTTTTTCACTACGGTTGGCCACATACCTGAGACTGATTTTTTTTTTTTTTTTTGGCTGCGCTGGGTCTTCGTTGCTGTGCGCGGGCTTCTCATAGTGGTGGCTTCTCTTGTTGCAGAGCACGGGCTTTAGGCGTGTGGCCTTCAGTAGTTGTGGCACATGGGCTCAGTAGTTGTGGCTCGCAGGCTCTAGAGCACAGGCTCAGTAGTTGTGGCACATGGGCTCAGTTGCTCTGCGGCATGTGGGATCTTCCTGGACCAGGGCTTGAACCCGTGTCCCCTGCACTGGCAGGCAGATTCTTAACCACTGCGCCACCAGGGAAGCCCCGAGACTGAATTTTAAGTTCTCATATGAGATTGCATGCCTCCTAATCTTCATGGAGCAGCAGCGATTTTCCTCTCCATAAACCAACAGAATCCTCCAGAATCCCAAAACAACTAGCATTTTCTGCTTAAGCCTGGACTTAAAAAAAAAATCATCTTTGGGTTAGCAACTATGTAGAAAAGTTACTTAATGCAGCGTACCGGACAGTTTTATATAACTGTAACATGCTGAAACCTTCTGCTTTCCCTAGCAGCAAAGAAACATTTTTGAAGGTTGTAGAAGATCAGCAGACCTTGGGACACGGAGGGTGGCGGTGGTGGTGACGTCTCTAAGAATCTGGCTGACTCGATTCTGTGATCTCTCTGTATGCATTGTGTGTTTTCGCGTTTTAGCAAGGGTGTAACTATGGTACGTGCTCACACCGTGCTGTGTTCGTACAGTCCTCCTGGTGCTTGGTGGTTAATAAAGAAAAGGCAGGAATTAGTGGGAGAGGAATGGAGTTGGCTGTAGTGGGAAAGGCCTGGCATATGGGAGAGGCCTTCTAGGCACAGCAGTATGTGTATAAATGTGGGTTTTATTTTACGCATAGGGTTAGCTGTATCTGTCAATCGCAAAGCTTTCAGTACGTTTCTTTGAAAGTTTTCTTGTGCCTGTACTCTTTAAAGTGGGTGTCTTTGGGAAGAATGGAAACGGTAAATTCCTGGCTCCTTTTCTGCCTGGTTGGAAGAAGAAAGAGGCTCTATCTTTCAGACGTGGATGAAGCCAGGCACCCGCTTTGCCTCTCTGCCCGCTGCCCAGGGGTTAAGTTTGGGTAATAACCCGGGAGTTTCTGCCCAACAGTCAGGGCTTCTGTGGAACCCAGCTCTGTAACTGACTATAAAGGATTAACAGAACGCTAATTCCAGAAAGCCTCCACGTTTTATGTGATTCCGATGAGAAGCCTGAAACGGGCCCTCAATTCATGAAGAGCACCAGGCCTGGTTCCTGCAAGCGGCCTGGCCGGCGACCGGCTCCTCCCGAGACCCTCCTCGGAGCCTGGGGACAGGAAGCGGGCCGGCCGGCGGCCCTGTGTGCCCTGTGTCAGAGCAACAAAGGCCAGGCCAGCCTGTCACCCGAGGGAACAGGACGGGGTCCTGAGGAGGAATTGGGGGTATGTTGGATCTGGACAGATCAGACCAAGAGGCTTTGGAGGCTGGGGTTTTGTCAACAAATGAGCTTGGCCCTATTTTAAGACATGTTATGTACCAAGACTTCCTGTTTTTCCAAAGAAACCTCTTGTTTTTGTTTTTGCGATGATGGATTTATTGAAACATTTGCCATTCAACTGACCCACGTTGTTTTCTAACCGAAAAGTAGAACTGGGGGTTTTGTAAGAGCGTCGTTCTCTAAAGATTCCTGCTTCTTCAGGAATATTTTGGCCTCGGTGGCCGATGAGCGAGTGAACAAAGAGCTAATTGCCAGCCAGGGTCCTGGATGGATTTCAGAGCTCGGGGGTTGGCCTCTTGTTTCGAGGGGGGCGGGGCTGGTCAGAGGACAATTGAAAGGGCCTTTTTGTTCCTCTGGGCTAAGTTAAGCCATGTGCCTCTCTTTCTAGGAGTGTTGGTCTGGCCAATCAGAGCCACATCAATCCCACTCACTTCCTGCCGACCTTTCGACACCGACAGATGTTTTTTCTTACAAGTGTCATTAGGCCTCTCTACTCGCTGACCTCATCAAATTGTATTGAGGCCATTTTCATAAGTTTTGTTTTCTAAAAATCCATTTAACCCTTGGTGAGTTCCCCTCTGAGAATAAGAACACTCCGCCTCCTGTTTCAGCCCCTCTCTCTTCTGTCCCCGACCTGCTGCGGGTAGCTGAGCCCACCCTGGATCCCACAGAGCCTGGCAGATCCACAGAGGGCAGCAGTGGCTTCCACCAAAGGGTGTAATGGAGACTCACCAACCAAAAATGCAGTGAAGGACCCAAAACGTCCCTGTGAGGGAGGCTTCCAGAGTCTTCAGGCTTTGTATCAGGGTCTGTGCCGTGATCACAGCTCATCAAACTTCAGGGGCCACAATGTGGCTGGGAGGCAGGTCCCCAGTAGGTACACCTCACCTGTGTGACCTGGACAATCCATTCCCTGTGGCGGGGTTGGCAGGGATCAAGCTGGGGGACCCAGGCCCATGGAGGTTTCTGTAGCTGACACCCCTCGTCCAAGATAGCAGACCACCATCTGACCGGAGGCTGGATCTGTTCCGGAGGCAGGAAGGCGGTGTCGGTATTTTGGCCTTTACACAAAACTGACATAGAGAGTAGAGCCGGGAGAGAAGGAGTTTTGAGCCATGGTCCCTGACTTCTTGCAGCCCTGGGTTGTGACTTTGTCTGAAAGGGTTTGGGCTTCCTCTGGGCTCACTCTTGTGAAAGTGGCCCGGGGTGAGGGTTGCACCTTTGTCTCCTGTGAGCACCTGGGAGGTTGGGGACTTGCTGGAAGCCTCGCCCAGAGCAGGTGTGGTCACCACCGAGATGAGTAATTGTGCGGGGCGTGTTCTCCACGGTGTAGATGCCTTAGTTGTTGAATTCAGTGCAGCAGACCGTGTTTTCGGGCTGTTGGTGTGCATGTTGCGTGAGCACTCGGAGCCGTACCTGCCACGCATCAGGCGCTCTGCGAGTGTAGCTGCTGTTAAACTAACACGTGGCAGTGAAAATGATACAGTGGGAGGCCCCCCCGCGTGGTCCCAGCCCCACTTCTCCGAGGAGCCCTGCTGAGGGCTGGGTCCCTTTCCCTCTGGACTTTGGCGAGTTTACCGACCAGCTTTCCTTTCTCTGTTTGGCTCATCTGTGTCTTGGCTTCCTTATGGGGCTGCTTCCTCTTTCAGGTCTGGGGGCTCCCCCGGGAAGGGGCAGGGCGTGTTAGATGTGCTTCAGGACTGGGGGTGTGGCTAAACACGACGCAGGCCTGCTTTCTACCTGGCTGGCGTGCCTGCAGCCGGCTGCTGGGCTTCCGGAATTTTGCACCAATAATGCCTCTGTAGAGCAGCTGGGGTGACCTGGGAGTTATAGGGGGTGAGCAGAAACACAAGCTAGGAGTTGAGTCTCGGGCTGTCTATCTGTGAGGGAGGCAGAATGTTCCAGAGATGCCATGGTTCCAAGAAACCGCCACGGGCCCCACGAGCCTGTGTGGCCGTGTGTCTGTGCCCGCGGGCGCGCTTGTGTTACACCCCATGCCTTTTCTGCCCCTTGGATTCCGGGCAGGCTTGCTGGTATCTAAGCTCCCCTCTGCCCTTTCACATGGCGGGAAACTCTGAAACTCTTTGCCGACTGCCTTTCATGTTACCTGCCTCCTTTTTCGTCTGATTTGGATAGCTCAACTTAAATAGTAGTTGCAGTTCAAGGACTTTTAAGAACAAGAAAGCAAGAGGGCCTGTTTATCCAGTGCATTCCCATGCAGAGGGTGGCCTTGAAGGCTGCATTCCTTTTTTTTTCTTTTTTTTCTCTTTATTATTTGACTTGATCCAGATAAATAGTTTTATTTTTAAAAATATGGAACACGGGCTTCCCTGGTGGCGCAGTGGTTGAGAGTCCGCCTGCCGATGCAGGGGACGCGGGTTTGTGCCCCGGTCCGGGAAGATCCCACATGCCGCGGAGCGGCTGGGCCCGTGAGCCATGGCCGCTGAGCCTGCGCGTCCGGAGCCTGTGCTCCGCAGCGGGAGAGGCCACAACAGTGAGAGGCTCGCATACCGCAAAACAAACAAACAAACAAACAAACAAAAAAATATATATATAGAACGCTTCACGAATTTGTGTGTCATCCTCGCACAGGGGCCATGCTAATCTTCTCTGTATCCTTCCAATTTTAGTAAATGTGCTGCCGAAGTGAACACGAAGGCTACATTCTTAATGTGGGGCCCCGTCTTGGATAGAGCTTGTTAATGTCCCGTATTTATGGGTGTGCATGAGTTGGAGTGGAGATCCCAAGGTGCCCTAGTTAACTCTGTGCGCACTGAGCACAGCCCTGGAATTTATTGAAGCATCTGGGGTAAGTGAAGATCACAGCAGACTTTCCGTTCTCCAGTGGGCACGGTTGAGCTGCGGAGAATGGAGTTTGCCCCAGAGTTTGCAGAGCTGGGTACATCACAGACACACCTCGTGTCAGCGTGGGCCGCTGAGGATTTACAGCATTTAGATGGCTTTCTGTTAGCATTCTCTGTCCTGTAGGTAATAGAAGCTTGGCACCACTGCAGTACAAATGTATCACCGTTTTTGTCTTTCCTGTTGAACTGACCATATCGGTGACCACGGTAAATTTATTAGACTGGGTTGTCTATTACTGTGTGACAAACTACCTGAAAACTTAGAGTCTTAGGACAGCAAAACCATACCTCAGAGTTTCCTAGGGTCAGGAACCCAACACAGCTCAGCTCGGTGCCCTGGCCGGGGTCTCTCATATTGCCGTCAGGGTGTCAGCCTGAGTTGACACCGCCCCTGAGGGCACAACTGGAGGAGGCCACGTAGCTGGTTGTTGGTGGGATTTGGCTCCTCGGTTCTTTGGGCCCCTCCACGAAGCAGCCACAAGATGGCAGCTGGACCCAGGGTGGGGGGCGATGCCCAAGATGGCAGTGTCTCAGCAATGCCCCCCACCCCACCTGCCTGTTGTTATTATCAGATCTGTTTGTTAGAAACTGAGAGTACACAGGACACAGATACAAGGAGGTGGGGATTGCTGGGGGCCATGTGTGTTGATTCTTTTTCTGGCTTCCATAGCAAGGATGGAATCTGCCCCAAGCAGAGAGGGGGCCAGTCGTAGGCCTCTTAGGAAAGTCGTGGCTCTGAAATCCTCCATGGACCCCTGGCAGCTCACACCCCCTCCCCACTGTTCCCTGGGTGCCCCTATGCCACAGTGGGGTGCTGTGCAGAACTGACATGTCACCGGGGTTCTGGGTCTGGGTACCCCCTGCGGGAGCTGGATGGGCCACAGAGGCGTGTCCGTGCTGCCTTCGTGGGAGTCCTGTGCAGTATCATGTCCTGGGCTGGGTCCTCGGTTCCTCGTGCTGCTGAGCCTGTGTAGCATGAAGGGCTCCCTGGCCAGCGCCCCTGCCCCACGGACAGGGCATCCTCTCGACTGCATGCTGGGTTGTGTGTGTTCATATAGTCAGAAAAGACTTCTGTTCAGAACTTCCCAGGACCTTAGGAAGCGTGGAGAGGTACAGGCTGCCCCAACACAGTTTTAACAGAGGCCATTAGAGTCACAATGTCCAGCCTGAGTCCAGGATCCCCGACTCTGAAGGAGAAACACATCTTGTCACTGTGGATGGCATTCAGATCCCTAATGGAGCTTCACGCTAGACTGTTATCCCTCAGACCCTGGTGTTCAAGGCACAGCCTAGTTACCTTCTTGCTGGCATCCCGAGGGGCCGTGCGGATTCCTGGGCAGATTCCCGCCTCCTCGGAAGCATGGTCTGCCGGTGCCTGACCAAGGAGAAGGGACAGGGCAGTGTGGGACCACCCTTCTCCCCACCCCTGGCATCAGGATAGAGACATCTACCCTTTGCTAACACAGAGGACACAGTGGCAGTGTGTCCAGAGCAATCTTTGGGTTTGGGGAGCAGAACACAGTTTAAAGCAAAGTACGATTGGGACAGTTTTCTTTGTGTCTCTCCCTTGAAAACACAGGTCTCTCTGTCTCACGGGAGGCCACTCCTCAAGAGTTAAGGGGGTTGGTGTTGGGCCCATAGCCCCTTCCTTCCCCCCTGCAGCCAGGCCCCAGTGCCTGGCAGAGCAGCCCCTGGGGTACAGCCATGGGCATGTCCGTATTTGTTGCGTTTTGGGGCGCATGGCTGGGTGTGGTTTGAGTTGGCGCTCCATGATAAAGCCAGGACCCATGACGAATCACACCCCGCAGAGGCCGCCTCTTCTCCACAACCAGGCTTCCCTCCAAGGCGGTCCTGAGCTTCCCTAGGCATCATTGGTGCAGGATCCCAGAGGGGTTTCTGGGAGTGGCCACCCCAATATCATCAGTAGGCGTGACATGGTTTGCTAGGGCTTCATAACAAAGCACCACCAACTGGGTGGTTTAAACCACAGAAATATACTGTCACACAGTTCTGGAGGGCAGAAATCTTGAGACCAAGGTGTCAGGCTTGGTTTCTTTTGAGAGCTGGGAGGGAAGGCTCTATTCCAGGTTTCTCTTCTTGGTTTGTAGATGGCCGTCTTCTCCCTGTGCCTTCATGCAGTCTTCTGTCCACATCTCTGTCTACATTTCCCCTTTTTAGGAGGGCCCCCACTCACACTGGATTAGGGCCTTAGTTTAACTTGACTTCCTCTATAAAGACAGTCTCAATAAGGTCACTGAGGTACTGGGGCTTAGGACTTCAACACGATGGGCAGTGGAGGGGGGCGTGATTCAATCCATAACGAGGCAGTATGGCTGTGGGCAGCTAGTAGAAAATGTGTGTTAGGCCTTTGGGGGTCCGTATACTGACCTGAGCCCACCGATGAGCAGTTTGGACTCCTAAGGCAGGAAGCACAGTGCTGCAGGGAGGGGGGCAGTCAGGAGCCTGCCTTTCCCCAGAAGGCCATCTTGTGTCATTTCCATGGGTTGTCTGGTCTGGGGACGTGAACATAGTGTCCAGACGTCTGACTCCCTGGAGCCTCCTTCCCCTGTCTGTTCTTGGTCCATATCTCTTCTTGGTCTGGTAGGGCCCCCGTAAGTCAGTTCAGAGCAGATTTTTAAATGCCCATCACCTTGTCAAGAGTTCTTTAATAGGATTTCATGTGAAATGACAGTCAGCTGTAATTGTCTAAACAGGCGACTGTACTCACAAGTGCCCCATCCTCCCTAACCATCCCAATGTTCGCCCTGTTGTTGAAGAATCCGGTTGTTCATGACAGGAGTCACACCTAGAAAATTCTCACAGGGAGCTTTGCTGCCTCCTCTCCCCTGTTCCAGCAACCCCTCTGCACCAAGTGAGATTTTAGCCATAGCACAGGACATTCGGGGCTGCAATCAATGCAAAAATGGCATCATTTACCCACCAAAGCCTTGGAGGCCAGCCAGGAGTCCACAGTAAAACAGGTGAAATAATTCAAGAGGACTGTTTAACCTCAGGAATACCCTGAAATTAACAAAAACAAAAGGAGCTGGTTAGCGGCTCCCTTCTTTATTTCTCGAATTTGATCAGCAAAGATGAAATCCTGTGACGCATGAGTGTCACCCGCTTCTCCTCCCCAACCCCCAGCCCGGCCTCCAGCCGCCCGCTCCCCTCCGTGGCCGGCGTGGATGCGAACAAAGCCGGCCTCCCCCTGGGTTCCGTTATATTCCTCATCCTCCGCATTAAGACCGTGTTAAGCGAGATGAATGGCCGCAGGTTGTACTTCGTATTGTTAAATAGCTACATAGAAGATTAAGATTTTCCTTTCTATGACTCAGGTTAAAAAGATAAGGTCTGGGAAGAACCGCTGCTCTTCCATCGAAACACTTTCTGGAGCTTGGGATGTCTGATTCCCGCCTCACGTTTCCAGAAAACTCTTGTGTGAGAACTGTGGGCTTCTGAATGCCTCCATGGCTACCGCCCAGTGGCTCTCCTTGTACAGAAACATTACGACGGAATTTGGATATTTGTAAAGACCCAGACGCAGAATATCTGTCGTCATGAAACCAAGTTATTACTCTGTTCCCAAGGCCTGAGGTGGCTTTCCTGCGTGTCTGCTTTTGTGCCAGCGGCACCTCCTTGAAATAAAGGATGCACCGCCCCGCCCCCGCCCCCCCCCCCCGTGGAGCACTCCTGTCCCTTGCCATGCCCTGGAGTGATGCCCTGGGACCTGGGAGGGGATGAGCTGAGCTGCATGAGAGTCCTGCCTGGGTCCTGGGAAGCTCTCTCTTCCCAGCCGGCCTGCGCACCTCAGGCTAGGCTGCAGGTTCGGAGCAGGGTTGCTCAGAAGCCCTTATTGGGTTTGGTTCTTGACTGGTGACTGTGTGACCTGTCCGGTACTGAACTTGGGAGGCTGGGTCCCTACTCCCTCCGGCACGTGGTCAGGTTTGGAGTGAGCTCTTCTGTTTGTGTTTGAGATAATCTCTCCGGACACTTGGTTTCTGAAAACAGACAAAGAGGCCCAGCAGTCCGTCCTTCGCACTGATGATAACTTTATCTCTACTGGACAAGTTTGAACCCCCTCTCCTGTCAGCCCGACCTGGGCCTTACCTGCTGGCCTCTCTTAGCTTCTCCTAGGCCACCAGGTAGCCCACGTGCCTCCCTGGGTTGTCCACCGTGAAGTGGGCTGTACAGAGTACCCTCCCCCCGGGAGGTCAAAGCGAATCCCACTTACTGGGGTTTGGAACAAGATGGGGAGGGGCTTGTGGTGTCAGCTGCAAAGCAAGAAGGGCAGAGAGGCTCATCCGGAAGGCTTCCTGGAGAAGGCAGAATCCCACCCCAGGATCTCTGTGTGGGGTCCTTCCAAAGGTATCTCCTGCCGCGTCAGATCTAGACTAAGCCGTGTGGTCCAGTGGCATCTGTTGCTGTGGCACCCTTGGCTTTGAAGTGGTAGTGAGAAAGGATGCTGGTCCTGTGGAGGCGTGGGGGTTGGATGGGGTGTGTGTGTCCCCTACTTCAGCGCTGATGGACTGCACCAGCCCCTCCCTTCCTTCTCCACCCTGAACCATTTGGGTGCCCTGCAGGTGTGGAGAAGAGAGCTGATTTACTGCATTAGCGTGTCGGCTTCTTAGAACTTGGTGATCAGAAAAGACTAGACAGGTCAGCTGTCCCTCTGCGGTGGTCAGCCTGGCAGGTAGAAGCCAGCATCCATAAAGGTTGCGACCTTCAGGTTCAGGGGCCCAGAGACAAGGCCCCACCTCCCAGCCGGTGGCCAGAATCAGTTCCTGAATAAGGTTGGAAAAATCTGGTTTTTTCCACCTTCTTCTCCAAATTAATGTCTACTGAAAAGGTTGTGTATCCTGAGGTCATACACGTTTCACAACAAACGGATCCCGGGTTGAGGAGAACTGAGCAATCGCATTAAGCAGGTGTGTGTGGTGCCCCGGGAGCTGTGGTTTGTAATGGAAACCCTGACGCCCTTTGCCCAGGCCCACCTCAAGCCTTTCCTCTCTTTATAAGTTACGGCTCCGCCAAGTTGTTTTCATCTTTCATCACTGTGGCTCCTTCCTCGTTGGTGTATCTTTACACAGGAAGCATGGATATAATGGAAAATCATCCTTCAGGTGGCCCATGGCCTCTCCTGGATCAGGACCCCAAGCCCATGGCTGAGAGCCTCCCTTCTCCGTGGCCCGCCTCTCCAGCGCCTAAACTTCAGCTCTGAAAGGGCAAACCTCAGTTGCCAGCCTAGGAGATAGGCAGCAGGAGGGCAGCCACTGTGTTCCTCTCCCTTGGCTGGTCGTGTTGCTGAAGGCTAAACACCTGTTGCTTTAAGGGAGATTGGAGGTCTCTTCTGTCCCTTTTGCATCCTGAGATTGAGGGGACATGCAGTGTGTCATCCTGAAGCCATCTCAGACCTTTCCTTTTGGGGGTATCTGGTCTCACTTTCTCCAGGTTCTTGCAGAGTCCAAGTCGGGATTGAGATGAGCAAGGCGAGCCTTGGCAAAGCGGCTCAGGTCTTTGCAGCCTCGGGAAGGCCGTGCAGGGTGTGCAGTGCCCTCTGCTGGCCAAAGGGCCCCATCGCTGGGCACCAGGCCTCCTCTGGGTGGACCTGCTCCAGGGAAGGGCTTGAACAGAAGGTGGGCCCTCACCGGTGGTTTCCACTGGCTTTGGTAGTGAGTCGAGGCTGCAGAGCTCGCGCCGTTGCACGTTTCCAGACTGCACAGTGTCGAGACACATGGGCTGGGATCTCACAAGGACAGCAAAGCAGTTGTGTCCCCTAAGGAAAGTGGACACTCCGAGTAGCCAGTCTAGGATTTAGGGCCACCCAGTAGCAAGAAATCAAGAGGCAGACGTCTTCAAAAATCTCAGGGGCTTCCCTGGTGGCGCAGTGGTTAAGAATCCGCCTGCCAATGCGGGGGACACGGGTTTGAGCCCTGGTCCAGCAAGATCCCACATGCCGCGGAGCAGCTAAGCCCGTGCACCACAACTACTGAGCCTGCACTCTAGAGCCTGTGAACCACAACTACTGAGCCCATGTGCTGCAACTACTGAAGCCCGCGTGCCACAACTACTGAAGCCCACATGTCTAGAGCCCGTGCTCCAAAACAAGAGAAGCCACCGCAGTGAGAAGCCCGCGCACCACAACGAAGAGTAGCTCCCGCTCGCCGCAACTGGAGAAAGCCCACATGCAGCAACGAGGACCCAACGCAGCCAAAAATAAATAAATACATTTTTTAAAAATCTCACATCAAGGTTTTCAAACATTTAAGATCTCATCATTGCTGTTTGTTTGATAACCAACTAATTCCTTTAAATACAAGTGCAATTCATATATGTTAGAATAAGCCAAATAATCCAAAGTTGCCTTTAAAATGTTAAATCTTCTTTACTCCCCGCCTGGCACCTCCACCTCCATTCCATAGACTGTTTTAAAGTTTAGCACAAGTTTAACATATAACCTCCAGTTAGCTGTCTCCCGGTGGCTCCTGCCTTGGTGGCCCCCAGGTCCAAGCCCCTAGTGGCCATCAGTTATGCAGGCTTTTATTCTGCACTGGAGCACAGCTAATGGATGTGGGCGCACAGGCGTTTCACAGTCTGCAGACATCACCTTCAGGTGACCTTTGGGGCACAGAGTGGCCACCCCAAAATCCTCACCACGGCCAGCGATCCTCTGCAGGCATTTTATGAGACCTTCCCAAACTTTCCGACGTTCTGGATTCTTCCTCTGTATGGTGTTCACTTTTACTTGCTCAGATATAAACTTGTTATAATAATTTCTTGCATGTGATATGTAAAAACGGATGAGTCATCTGGTCAGGATGGAACTTCCTCTGTCCGCAGAGAAATTGAGGATGCTCATCCCTTCACCCTGTTCAACCAAACTTAGCTACAGATCAAAAGTGCCAAAGGAAGAAAGGGTCAGAAAATTGGGAAAGGAGAAATTTCATCCGTGTTTCTGTGATTCCTCAGTCTCAGCACAATGGAAATAAAGGGGTCACGTAACACCTCTTAATCGGGACGAGAGTTTGCTTATTTGCCTTTTACCTCTTTTTTTCATTTCGTTTTGCTTTTATTTTTAAAGAACACTTTAGTGTTAGAACGAATATATTTATTTTTAAAGCATATTTGTAAGTCAGGTGCTTTAAAAATGTGTGAAAATCCTTACCCCAGAAGCATCTTATTTTCTTCACCAACACTTAATTTTCATTATGACACAAATAAAACAGCCAATTAGGAAAATCATGAATTGTTTCTGCCCAAGCCCTCTGTTCTTGATGAAAGCTTTTAGCAAGCGAAAATATTTAGAATTCTTGAGTTTTGCATTTAACACCAGGAGATGTATTTTCTAAATCTAAACCGGGCAGAAGGATTCACTCAGAAATTGTTTGCTGGCCGAGGAGATCGTCCCAGGAAGCGTGGTTTTCACATAGGCAGCCTCCAACCTCACCCCAGCACTGGGATTCCACCTGCTAAAAGACTTGCTTTCTGTGTTTCATGGCTGTCACGAGCTCAACAGAGATTACAGAGTCTTCATTTTTCATTTCTCTGTCTCCTTCAGATTGGTGGCAGATTTTGACCTGGCCTGAATTGTTGAATTGTCTATTTGTGTGTGTGTGTATGTATAATTATTTTTAATCTTCTGTATATTAATCCAGTTGGGTAAGCATGTTCATATGTCCTAGTATAGAAATGTCATTGCTTGGTTTCGGGGTCCATCATAACATGGTGTAAACACTGGCTTGCCCTTTTCAAATCCCATCTGAGTTGTGAAGCCTGCCTGACCTCTGCTGTTGGAAAGGGCGGTGGCCCGGTGCTAACAGCTCTTGAGCTATTTGCACTTTTCACTGGGACATTGGTGTTGCGTCAGCCCCAGGGGATCAGAGGGTGGGGCCCATGGATCAGATGGAGGGCATGTGACCAGGGTGTGACCTTGTCACCCTAGGGTTGGGCTGCTGGGCATTCCCTGGGGAAATATGAGCCGCCTTGCCCAATGGGGGAGGCTCCAGGAACCAGAGTGAAGCTCCGGTGTGTATTGAAGGGTCTTGCTGGTAACCCCTGGGGTGGGGGAGGGGAGCCGTCCCTGTGCACTTTTTAATGCCACTAGATGCCTGAACCATATGTTTCTCCTCCTCCCTCCCAAACCTAAATATGCCCCAAAGCTACTGAGCTATAATTAGGGAGCAGTAGTTGTTTTGGGACATTGACAAAATTGACTTCAGTACATTTCCCATAACAGATCTTCCCCCAAAGCTTCTTTTTCTTCCTTAAAGTGTAGTTTTAATTATTTTGTTATTAACTGGGGTATTATGTCAACCATTTAACCAAAGGCTAAGCCTGTGTTTTTCCCACGGATGCCTCCCCCCTGTAGAACGTTTCTTTTGTTCCATCTGGATTTTAATTGGTCCTTCAGGTATGGTTGACAAAACAAAACCCACATCCACCTGTTCAGAGGATTCTACCCAGCTTGTCATCTGTTGTTCACCTTTGTTTGGCTTCTGAAGATTCTGGAAGAAGTTCTTTTCAGGTAGCCTGAAGCCCTGTGGCTTTATCTGGGACGAGATGAAGAATCAAGAGGGTTTTGTGGTCATTGGTGGGCCAGCGTTCTCAAGGCACCATGCAAACGCACTAACCCAGTGGATCCGCTGGATGACACCCCACCTGCAGGGTCCCTGCCTGTGGCAACAAGTGCTTGGTGTTGCCTTAACCTGGATGGTGCCTCCCTGCTGGGTCATTCAGAAGCTGGTAAATGGCCCTGTTGCCACATCAGGAGAGCCTTGTAGGCTGTGGTAGAGGAGACCCAAGGAGTTATGTCATTCCTTTAGGGATCCCAGGCTTGGAAAGTTGGGAGACCTCGTGCACCAATGCTACTGGGGCTGCAGGAGCTTCTTCTACTTGCCTTGGGTCACGGGGCAACCTCTCAGACTTTAAATCTCCCCCTGACCCCCACTTGCAGGTTTAACAATGGAACGTATTCTGAAGACTCCTGGGGTTCACTCGGAGAACTTCGGCAATACTTGCTTAACTACAATAATATTAATTTATTATCATATCGTAAAACTTAGTTTCTCTATTGACATAGTGTTTAAGTAGATTTCCTTGAAAGAATTGAAGGCTCTCCTCACGTTTAACTGGTTTTAGGGGAATTTTCATTTTGAAAGACACCGTTGAAGACATCGTTTACTTTGTGTAAATTCCTTCCTCTGCCTAATCTTTACAAAGACTAGGAACCAGAATAAAGAAACTGAGGGGGTCTTAAAAACTTACCTGAGATGTTAAGCATGTAAATTAGTGACGACTGAGTTTCTGTGCACTGCAGTGCTTTGGTCCTGGCAGGCAGGGCTGCTAACGGTAGACCTAGACCATGATTGATGAGGGCTAACCTTTTGTTTTTCACGACCTCACTTTGGGTGTTTTGCATTTGTTTGTAAAATGAAGTCTTCCTTTTTGTTCTCCCTTTTCTTAACTCTCATGCTTCTTTTTGAAGCCCACAAGTGGACAAATCTTCCATACCTGTATCTTCTTTCTAGTAATCAAGAATCTCTAAGTAGCTTTCTTATGCAAGCATCTTTCCCCTTCTGAAGTAAGTTGAATTCCCTGACACCAAATCTTTCAGCCCTAGCTCACACCCCTCATTTCAAGCTAACAAAACTTTAGGTAGACCTTTCTGTGGTTTGCCCTGTGATTTTAGTATCTCTCTTTTGGGAGAGAAGGTAGTGTTTTTTTTCTTGTCAGGTTTGACAGCGGTACACCCTTCCTACTTGTGAAAAGACCTGAACTGCCTTTTGACCGTTCCTGAGTTCCCCTCGAGGTTTACCTCCAGCCTCAGCAGGAGGGATGCTCCTGTGTGACTGGCGCCCGCATCCAGGGGGGCCTCTCGCCGGAGGAGGGCACGAGTGGCGCTTAGAGGCCTGCCGTTGGGCACCAGATGTTCTCCTGCGTGTTCTCACCTGACCCTCACGGCCGCTTTGGAACGCAAAGCAACATCATCTGCATTGTGCAAACATGGAGGTTCTAGAACTCTCTTGCCACCCACAAATGCGGTGTGGAGGTTTACAGGTTCAGCCAGAGTGAGACCGTGTAATACATCCCCCTCTGCTTTTTCTTCCCTATGTGGACCTTTATCTATTTGTGGTTGAACATTGACCAGATAGTGTCAATGGATGACAGTAGTGATAACTTCAGTGGCAAAAAGTTCGTGATTTGTGAGTGGAGACTGGTGTAAAGTAAAGACAGAGGTGGGCTTCCGTTGGGGGGCCCCGCCGAGGGCTCCCAGGGCCAGTGCGGATAGCAGGGTGCCGGCATTCTCGGCGTGGACACCAGCCAGGGACGCTGCTCACAGCTCGGCTCTGAGGAGGGCCTGTCCCTGTCCTTAGGAAGAGGGTCATGTTAATTAAGTCCTGGTAAATAGCTCGCTCCTTCAGAGGACCAAGGAGGAAAATGTCACATACACTGACACATTCTTGCTTTCTTTTTAAGCAAGAATGTCATACATTCTTGCTTAAAAAGAAATATTGGACGGAGGGGGGGAGGGATCGATTGAGGGGAGGGGTTTGACACTACGTGAATTAGTCCGTGGTCACTGCTCTAAAGTCCAGACCAGACTCGCCCGGTGTCCTCACGACTCTGGATGCTGTCAGCATGTTCAGTCTGAGACAGGGGTGGGTGCCGCAGCTGGAGGGGACCCCGTGGAAGGGCCAGCCACAGAGAGACCCCACCCCACCCCCCAAAGCCACACAAGTCAGTTGCCTTTTTTTTTTTTAAAGGACGCAGACAATTTGTGTAAGCTGATGCCTGATCTTTCCTTTGATTGCATAATCGAGATTCTACTTATCAATTTTTCAGGAAGCCATCTAATTATACAAATTAAAATTCAAAGGAAAGCAAAAAGAATGATTATGCCTCCTCACTCGGGGAATTGGAGGAGGAGGGTGTGAAGCCCGTCTTGCCTCGGATGATAATGCTGTCATTTCTCATCTCCAAGGCACTTCACAAATATTAACTAATTAATTCTCTCACCCTGGATGTGGCGGCTAACACAGGGTGTGTCTCCACACCAGAGCCAAGGAGGGGCCGTCCGCTGATCAGAGCCCGGGACCCGAGCAAATCAAATTTGCCAGCCAGCCTCTGAGGGTCTCTCTTGGACAGAAACCCTTGGATCAGAGGTCCTGCTCCTCTGCCTGTCTGTCTCAAGTTGACCAGTAAGAAATCACCTTCCCCCCTTTGCATGATTACCTTTCATACAGCCCAGCAAAAGTGAAACCAGAATTTTAGAAAGCTGCCTGCCCCGTCAACCCGGTGCCGCTCTGGCTTGCTTCAGGACGGCTTCATCTCCTCGCTTGTCCAATAGGGTCATTCCAGGTGTGGGGAACGTCCCAGGTTTGGAAAGGGTTTGGTGTCTCTTGGATGTCGCATTAATTATTTCTGTGAGTAGAAATTGTGCTTTTTCTTTTTCCCTAGCTCTTTTTTAAAAAATCACATAATTATTGCCATAAATCTTTTCAGCCTCATTGCTGAGAAATTAGTCTTTAACTTCCGGGAAGTCGCCTACCTTTTCATAGTCAGACCTGCATTCCGGCCTTTGAGAAAGTAACTCCCAGCGTTTTGCGTAACTGATGATCATACGTAATAATCCTCATTATTAACCCTGGAGCCTCACGCTTGTCTCCTAACCTCCTCCTCATTTGCTGGGTAACTGAGGACAACTGTGTGTGTGTGTGTGTGTGTGTGTGTGTGTGTGTGTGTGTGTGCGCGCGCGTGTGTGTGTGTGTGTGCGTGTGTGTGTGCGCGCGCGCGCGCATGCGCGCACGCTAGTAGTTGTTGTTAGAATAACTGCAGTAATGAGTCAAAAGCTGTGGGACTTTGGGGGGTTACAGGTGATGATTTGTGGCCTCAACTGGTACATTGGCTGAGCAGGAAATGAAGGTCAGGGTCTCCCAAACACACAGCCACGACTTTATCTGCGAATTGGGCTCCCCATTCCTCAGGCGGCGTGGCATGTGGATTTCCCTCTAGAGAGGCCCAAATACCCCAGCCCCAATGGGTGACCCTTCCTCCTCTGCCTGAGACGCCACGGGTGTGGGGCAGCCGATGCCAGCTGTGGCACTGGTCAAACCTTGGTTAGGTGGTGCATGCCTTCCTGCCCCGTTCTCAGGCGGTGGGGCAAGGGGCTTGTGTGGTGCTGAGCGGTGGCCAAAGGGCAGTTTTGAAAGGTTTTGTGAACCTCCTGGCAGAAGGCCTTGAGAGAGTAGTGGCAGCTGGGTGTCTGCACCTCGGTCCAGAGGCCCCTGGGATGTGTTCCTAGGTGGTGTGGGTTGATCTGTGACTCCGCCCCTCTGCGGTTCACAGAAGTACAGGACCAGCCCCACTGGCTATAGCTTGGTCTCTGGTATTCCAGTACAAAGTATTATGACTCAGGCTGGTCAGTAATTGGTGTTTACAGCCCCGAAGTCAAAAGCAAGAGATCCAGATGCTGCCATTTACCACTTTCAGGATCCAAAGACAGTTGTGCGTGTTCGTGTGCTTCCCTCAGAGGCGGGAGACTGTCCCATGGACTTGGAGCAAATCCAGCTCCAGCATTTGAGGAGGAGAGCAAGCGCCCGAGGGCAGGTCCCCTTGTAGCAAGCGGCAGCCACGCCCGAATGACCTGTCGTCCTTGCCCCCAGGGTGTCCAGCGAGTAAGGCTTCTTTTCTCCTTGTTTCAGGGCGCGTAGTGGCGTAATGCCCGCAGACTCCTGCGAGGGCCCCTAAGTTCTTAGAGGACCGCTTTGCCTTTTGAATCAGAGAGGTGCAAAGTTCGATAAAGAATGGCCCTTGTGGATAAGCACAAAGTCAAGCGACAGCGATTGGACAGAATTTGTGAAGGTAAGAGCCAGCGTGATTGGCGGTTTTTCACCAAAGTCGCGTAGACCTGCCCTGGAATCCTGCAGCTGGTCTCCTAGCCTGGCTGCGACCCACACCCCACCCCCAGCACCTCCCACCGTCCCACACGCTCTGCCCGTGTCCTTGGTGGTGTCCTTGGCGTGGTCAGTAGGCCTGACCTTCAAGTAGGCTGAGGCCCGCTTCCAGGGCAGGGGTGGGGCTAGGACAGAAGTTGGGGGAAGCAGGCCCCGAGGTCCATTTTGTCCCAAGATCATTTTGCACAAGAAAGACACTGCATATTAGGACCATCTTTTTTTTTTTTTAAAACTTGCGGAAGTTTCTGGACTTTATCTGTTTTGAATTAAAAGATTTACCAGCACAAATTCTGAGATATTCCTCAGGAGCCCAGCATAGCCCCTCATGATCTGTTCACGTCCCTGGTATCTTTGAAAAATGTCTGGAAGTTTTTTATTCATGAAAGGAAAAATAAACAGGATTAAAATCTAGTGGAAACCCGGGGACAAAACTCTGAGATGTGATTGAGCACCGTCCTCTCCTCGTTAGGGAGTGGTTAGAAATCCAGCGCCAGTGGACCTGGGCTTGGCGTGAAGTGCTCCTAGCCGGCTGGTGTCCGTGCTGTCGGCTGGGTTTGGCTTGGCGTGGTTACCCGTGACCTCACTGCAGGGTTTCTCTCAGGAGGGGAGCCGCTGGGCGGGGTGGGCTCAGCAGCCCGCCCCCGACCCCCGAACATGCTAGCACACCAGTTGGCCAGTTCACTCAGGCCCAGGAAAGCATCTCCCAGGAGCCGTCCATATGGAATTGTTTGTAGATGTGGCTCAGGCTAGCGGTGTGGAGGCATTAAAGGCGTGTTCTACTGTGTGACTGTCTGCCCTGCAACAGCTCCGACCTAAAAGAATTTAGGAGCACTGACTGTCCCTCCACATCCCTGGGATTCTGCTGCAGTGTAAGGGGTTTGGGATTCAAGGATTTTTTTTTTTTTTTTTAATATTAAAAAACTTTTCAAACCTACAGAAAGCCTGATAGAATAGTACAACGGACACTGGTATTCCCATCAGCTGTATTTACCCGTTGATAACATTTGTTATCGCTTGCTTTCTCCTTATAGAGATACGTGTGTATGAATGGATGGAGGATGGATGGATGGACTTGCCCAGAACCATCTGAGAGAAACGTGTAGTGCAGCAGTTTATCCCTAAGTACCTATGGCATGTGTTAGAGGCTCCTTTCCTGCATAAACACACCACCGTCATCACCCCCAGGAAACTGGGCCTCATTACAGCATATTATCTAACATAGACGGCACATGCACATCTCCCCCACACGTCTGTTTTAGCCGGTTTGTTTGCCTGTGTGCAGAAACCTATCAAGGGACATAGGTGGCGTTTAGTTGTCATGTCTCTTTGGTCTCCTTAGTCTAAAATAATTCCCTGGTCCTTTTGACTTTCAGAAGCATTGACATCATTGAAGAGCCCAAGCCAGTAGGTTTGTACAATGTCCCACAATCTGGGTTCACCTGATTGTTTGGGGGTTTTTAAATTGTACTTCTGCCCTCCTGTGGAAAGGTGCTTCATTTTTGGTACTGAGTCCCCAGTCCAGAAAGCCCTAGTGGATCGACTTTCCAAGGTTAGTATCAGGAATGTCTATGGGGCCGATTCCACCCCCCACCCCCAACCCCAACCCCAGTATTTATCTAGAGGTAGCACATCTGAGACAAGAATGGGATGGAAGCACCAGGGGCCTTTGCTCTCCTTGTCCAGGGTGGTCGGTGACAGCAACACCATTGGCGGTTCTTTCGCACCCTCTCTCCCAGGCCTGGTTCACCAGTCCCCAGCGTATTTTTTATAACAAATTCCAGCATCTCCTTTATCCATGAACGGTGTTCCTGAGACAGTTGCAGTGGTTTATCTTTAATTTCTCAATAGCCACTATCAAGATACATGCATGACATAGAGTTACTCAAGTGTAATTTACAATCCACGATCCCGAACAGTCACTTGGTGTCCCATGAAGTTTAACAGCTGCTCCAAGATGCTTCATTGGTGCTCCTTGTATTTATAAGCTGGTTTAGTGCCGTTAATGGTCAGGACAGGTGGTCAGGACATCCGTTTCCCAGGTGCTACCAGCGAGGTACAGAGCAGTCGGTGATTTGCGCCCAGGCAGTCTGCTATTCTGTATTTGGGCTTTTGCCCTTGAATCGGCACGTGGATTCCGTTATTTCTTCCTCCTGAAAGCCTCACGCACCTCCGTCCCTGGCTTTGGATGCCCAGCAGTCTCTGTTCTGTAAACCTGAACTAACTGTTCTTGAATGTTCTCCTTGGAAGTCCAGCAGGCTCAGCAAACAGTTCTCTCCTTCCCGCCGCCCACACCGCAGGGACTTCCTGTATGTCTCTCTCTCTCTCTCTCTCTCTCTCTCTCTCTCTCTCTCTCTCTCTCTCTCTCCCCCTCTCCCCCCCTGCCCCCCCCACCCCGCTCTCTCTCTGTTTTTGTTTTCTGATTAAAGCCATGAAGCTGCCCTGCTCCGCTCCAGGCTTGTAGGAGATTTTTCTTCATGCTCTTGGGTCTGTGGGAACACATATTCCTTCAAATTCTTCCCTCCCGCCTGCTGCCAACCCCAGTGCAAATCCCTGGCTTTGGGTCCCAAGCCAGACAAGGCTTCTGATGCCCTCCAGGGTCTACCCCCCCAACCCCCACCCCTCGAATGAACCTTTTTTCTTCAGCTGAGCCAGTCTGGTGGGATCTGAGCATCACCCCTGTGCCAGTACTGCTTCCAGAATCCCTACCTGCCTCCCAAGGCCCAGTCCCTTCCTCCCTGAAACCTTCCACAGCAGCCCTTGGGGTCTCTTCCTTCTGAACCGCAGTCCCCTTGTGACCCGGTCCATCAATCTTCATGTGCCCAGAATCTATCTGCACCTTTGCGCCTCTAAGGGGATGTTTCTGCTCGAGATTAAGCGAAGTATAGAGGATAGCTTCGCTTCTCGCCACCCAAAGTCTTCGGGACTCCATCCAACTCCGTTAGAATAATGGTCTTTCAAGCTGACTTAAAAGCCAGATTTTTTTCTTAAAGCAATCCTTCTGTTTTGATATTTGTTCTCTGATCTTTCCTGATGCCTAATATCAAATAATCCTAGAGTGCTGTTGTGTGAAGGTTTTGTGGAGCAGAGTCTGCGGATAGACTGGTCAGACCAAATTGCAGTCTCTTCTTTTTGTTGTATAATGTAGGTCTTGTTTTTCCCCTGTGTTTAGTCTGCTGGCATAATTGAAATATTGCATTTATGAAATGCACCAGACAGAGAGTTTTAATACGTAACTGCATCATGGCAGAGCTGGTTTGATTTGCCCCAAGTATTTGTTGGCCAGAGAAGAGGGCTTGCTATCCCTCATCACTGCGAAAGTAACCCAGAAAAGCATTTTCTGGAGCCTAGGTTTGTAGAACTGTAATATACCACAATGGGCTTGCTGATGACTTTTTGTTACAACACCTTATTGTGTGTTATGGTACAATAAATCACTAAACACCGTTCTTTCCTGTTGCTTTTGAAAATGTAATTTGGAAAAAAAGTAGATATTTCATCTTCATTTTGCTTGAATGTCTTATATGTGTGGAAAAATGGTCCTGAGGATTATATCAGCTGAGCTGTAGTCAGTCCCCTTCATCACATAATTCAGGAGAGGACTTCTTTCCTCTGCAGGAAAAAAAGAAATGGTATGAACCTCCTTTTAAATAAACAGTCGAATTCAACATTCCTTACCTTTGGGATGTTCTTATGAGAACAGAGAATAAAAGGCGGTGAGGAAGATGGGTGGGTTGGTTGGATGGATGTGGGAGAAATAGAGGCCAACCTCTATTGTCTATTAAATTGTCTAATAAACCGGTGTCTATTAAACACGTAGTTATAAATCCTGGGAATCTTTGTCCCCAAGAGGACGAGAAAAGTCAGAAGATGCTGCAGGGATGAGGTGGAAGAAAACATTTTTCCCAGTGTCACTGTGCTCTTCTTAGTGGGATGAGCTCGCCATTGTGAAAGTACATCTCAGTGGACCGTTCCCCCAAGAAAGTTCATTCATGGTCCCAGAATATTCAAGAAGCAAAGATGTTGTCTAAGAGCTTCTAGGTCGTCGAGGTGGTGGAAGTGGTGAGGGTGTCCAGGCCAGCTGTGTGCTCCCTGCAGGGAGGACTGGGGTGAGGGGCGGATCTCATTGCCTGGCTCACACCCATCAGAGCCCACAGGGCAGGACTGACCTGTATTTCCCCACGGGAAGAGCATAATCTGTAGACTCAGGCCAGGATCATTTTGTCTTTTATTTGTGTGCTTTCTGTTTCACCCGTCTTAAAAGAAAATGCATTATAGAATCACTACTTGTTTTGTTTTTTAAAGCACTCGGAGCACCTTACCATGAAACGGCGTCGAGACCATCTATAGGCAGTCCACAATTATTTCTAATAAATGTCTTTAAATAGCCCCAAAATGTAGATCTTAAAAATGGGATTCATGATGTTGCTATACATTATAATTATATGTTTGGATGAGGCAATTATGTACATTTCCAGTAATTACGTGATTAGTGATAATTACATTAGCTATGTAAATATACAATAGTCAACCAGACATGACTTAAAACTCTGTAGTATAAACGAAAATAATGAAGCCACGTCGTGCTCAGGTAAAGGATCAGAAAAGGCGGGGGACAGTCACGTTGAAACTTCATGGACATTGTTTGTGAGGGAGAAATATCGGGCCCTGGTTTTAAGATAAATCTGGAGCGCGGCGCCTCCCCGGGGTTCCCGCTGTCACCTAAGGACTGGGCCCCTCGAGCACCCACACCCGGCCCTCAGCTTTCTGCAGATGCGAGTCAGGTTCCAGGTTGTATTATTTCTCCATTGTTCCTCATCTGTGAAATGCAGATTTAAGTTACTCTTTGCACTTGTTGACTTGCCGATGGGCTCTCACCTCGGTTGGTGGATTTTTTTAAACTCCCCACATTTTTAAAAGCAGCCTGTTAAGGCAGCTCTGTTTCCACTTTGGGGTTTGGGGTGTGGTGACTTTAGTCCATGGCCGGGTGTGGGTGTTTGTCAGTGTCTGGGTTTTGTTTTGCAGCTGTTGCTCTGGCTCTCGCGCCCACCGGGGAGGGTCACGCTCTCCCCTAGGTGGGCGACACCTGTCTCTGTGCCCCTTGGGATCACGCCTCCCGAGTGTGAGCTGCCTGCCTCGTCTGCTTTGCTCAGGGTGCGTTTCATTTTGGTCATTTGCAACTTTGAGGAAAGAGGTCTGCTCCAGGCCTAACAAACGCCTCACGGGGTGCCAGCACCTCCAGGCCAAGCCTCCTTTGTCAGAGTAGGTCTGAGGACAGCAAAGTGACCTGGCTTTGCAGAGCTGGAGGCCCGCAAATGGTGCCCCACATGCATTCAGAGGCTGTCCCACACAGCTCAACCTAATCACAAGTGTTTGGGTTGACCGTGATGCCAGAACTCCAAGATGTGCTTTGCTGCCAGCTTCCCGCCCTCTGAGCCCTTTTCCAGAACCTTACAAATGACAGGCGTGGAGTGAGCCTCCTGTCCTGACTGACTTACACTCAGCTCACCAAACCGTTATTTGATGAGCGTCCTGAACATTGATGGACTCCCTTGCTCTAGAGCTCAGGCATGCCCTCTGTCTCCAGAGAGACCTCGGGTGGCCCTTTTGAAAGGCGGGCTCCCCTTCCAGGTCCGGGGAATGACCTCCTGGGTACCAGTAGTGGGGCTGTGCAGTAGCGGGGGGAGCATGTTCTGGACATCGCTGTGCACCTGCTCGCCGCCGTCTCCACACTTTCTGTCCTTCTTGCGTGGACAGCAGAGGGGCTGGAACACCCATCAGCTTGTTTCTCAAGTCCTGGGAAACGAGGGTCCTCCCTTCCTGTTCGCACTCTGGAATGGGTGAAACAGCGTGGACGATCAGTCCTTTCTTGTCCTCAGAAGGTCTTTAAAGCCGGTCTTCTTACTGTACAATCAGGGCCCCAGGTGAGAAACAGCGCTGCGGGCCGGGACAGTGTGGGTCCCTGCCAGGCAGTGTCGGACGTTGGGGGCTGTTGTCTTCCTCTGCTGTCTCTGCTCAATGCCCACTGTGCCCAAGTCCTTGCAAGTGAGGGGCTGTGCTTGCTTCAGCCTGGACCTGGGCTCAGAGGCTGGGGCGGCCATGGGTCGGGGCTCCCTGGTGATCGTGTGCACCTCTCTGTCCTTTTCTCCATCACAACATACTCTCCTTGAGGGCGAAGACTGGCTGTTGCCACCAAGTCCTGTTCCTCGTACAGAGTCCTGTTCAACAGGTCAGTTTTTACAACCCGTGAGTCAAACAAATGAGCTCATGATGAATGCAAGAAGGACATGTCAGGAGGGGACAGGGCTCTGCCACCTTAGTGAGAAAACCATGGGATGTCTCTGCAGGTGGATTCATTCCCTGGATTATCTGGTACTCTCGCCTTTGATAGGTGGCAGATTTCTTTGGACTGGGGACAGAGTGACAGCGGGGGGGGACTGAGGAAGCTTCCTGGAGGTGGGTTATTTGAGCTGGACCCTGGCGGGTGGAAATGACTGGGACCTCAACCAAGGTGAGAGGAAGCCATTCCTGATACTCAGAACCCAACAGAGATGAGGAGTCATAACACAGGAGCGTGTTGGGGTGAGAGTGGCAACGTCAAGGGGAGTCGGGTCACCTGAGATGCTGAGACTTTGCAGGAAGAGCTGTTATTGGAGGGAAGCAGAGGTCATTGAGCACCAGCCTGAGGCGGACTTTGCGCCAGGTGCTGTCAAGGATCCAGGAAAGCCTTTGCAGGTAGATTCTGCCCTGTGCTTTGCCCAGGCCCTGCGTCCGACCTGGGGTCTCAGCTCACACCTTCTGCTTCACCGGCACATTCAAAACATGCCATAAAAGAGACTTTTTAATCCCATAACATGTGGAAATCCAGCCTGATTTTCATAATGCGGCTCTCACTAAGTTTTATCATCCAGTCAAGAAATCAAGTCAGGAGCGATGCGCAAGCCTTTGTTTTCACTGAAAATGGCTAAATCGTGAGTTACGGGAGGCCTGGGGCTGTTCAGAGGGCAGCTCATTGGGTTGCATGGCCCCACCTCGCAGCTTGGGTTTTCTCTGGAGGGCTGTGCTGATAATGTAAAGCCTCCCGCTCCAGGTTGGAAATTAGGAGCCCAAATCCTGCATCCGAGAGCCTGTGATGCCGCGTCGATCCTGGGATGCCTGAAATGTCTGGTCGGTTACGGTAATGTTGTCTCTGTGCTCACGTCACTTAGACGGAGGCTGTCTTAAAGGCCTGCCAGACCCTATTTGCTGTTTTACTAGTGTACTTGGGGTTTGTGTCCCCCTCTCTGATTCAGACTAGCCAAGTAAGTTGCTTTGGTAGGGGACACTGTGGAGACAGAAGGAAAGAAAACTTTTTTAAAGGCAGAAAGCTGTTTTTAAACATAAATTCTAAAGCACTTGACAGAAACAAAAACCCAACACAGCCTGTACATATTTAAAAGTAGGAAGTGGGATGTCATGGGCCTATTTTTGGCCGTCTCTGCCGGAAAGCAGAGTGTAACCCACTAACCTCAGCAGTGTCCCCCAGGAGATGCTGCCCCGTGGGGGGCAGAGGGCGAGCGCGCTGCAGCGGCCTCGTCCTGGCAAACAGCAGGCGCAGGGAGGCATCTCGGGGGCTTTCTTATTTCCGCCTTTGCTTTCAGAGCTGCCTTGGGCTCCTGGCCCCAAGGACTGAAGAGCCAGGGGATGGAAAGCCTCAGGCTAGTGTTGGTCCGGCACGGGGAAGGCTGGCCAAGTAATGCTGCAGAGTCTCCTCCTAAGAAGGGGTGAGCATCCCTTGCCGCCAGGCCGGCGGAAACGGCACAGCTGTCAGGGGACAGGCAGTCAGACCCAGTGACCTTCATGGGAGTCTGGCCTTGAGATTCGCTGAGTCCACCATATGCCTGATGGTTGTTGTTGTTATTTTCTTTGTTTTAAAGAAAGAAGTGAGGACTAGACCCCAGAGCAGTCCTTCTATTTCCCATTCTTTTCAAGCAATTTCCCAGGTCGTCGTGTTGATCAGAACATGACATGCTTGTGGGCAGTCTGCCCGAGGACTGCTCGGTGGAAGGGACGGATGGTCGTCTGCCTCCTGGATTTCCTTCCCTGCTTTTCTGGAACTGTCTAGGTCATCTCAGAGTTTTCAGGTCTCTACAGTCGTGAAGTGATGCCTCATGTTGCCCGGGGAATTCGACAGTCGGCTCTGGGGGGTGTTGCTTATAGCCTTGAGGTTCCTGTTCAGACGATTCTATAGGGTCAGCTTTACCTTGAGTTTATTTTGTCTGCAAGAGAATTTGGATTCGCCTGTTCCTCAGTTTTCAGAAGGTGGCTCTTTCCTTTATGCAATTTTCTGTAGTGAGACTCTTTGCAGGATTAAAAAGTTAAGTCTGAGAGACTCATTAATCTTTCAGATATTGGTCCTATCTCGCTTTATTTAGTCAACATGAGATTTTTCAGAAAATCAGCCCTTTCCTAAAGACTGCGCATAAGCTTTAAAAAAAAAAAAAATCTGCCAGAGTGTTTAGAAAAGTGCAAGTCCAGTTACAGGTGTTTTTACCTAACACAGGAAAACATCTGTCATAATATTTGGCGGATTGCAAAGCTGAGGCTGCGTGGGTTTGGGTGGCTTCCAAGCAGAATGGGTCGGAAATTGATGGAAACGAACCTGGGCCTCCTCGTTCTGGGGTGGAGGGTGACGCCTCCCTGAAGCTTCTTCTGCTCACTGCTGTTCTGCCCCTGGCATTACACCTTCCACACCTTCTCAAAAACCTGCTCCTTGTTTCTTGGGGGCCATGGGGTATGCATGCTCTTAGGTAGTCCTGCTGAAGTGGAGGGCTCGAACTGCTTCAGGTCATCCGTAATCTGGGTGAGTTACCAACAGCTACCCCGCGGCAAAAAGATTCGGCACAGATGACTTCTGAAGGGACATGTCTGCACCACAAGTGGCGTTCTGTAGCATTAACGCCACCCCATGTTGTGTTTCTTTATGACAGGAAGGAAGAAGAAGGAAGCATCGAGATGGTATAATACCGATGACGCCTTAGGCTGGTGCCGTCTGTTGGCTCAAGTCTGGGGGCCCTGACTCTGGCGAGGGCCCACTGCGCCTCATTTCGAGAAGTTGAGGCAGTTGTCTGTTTAGGAGTTACTTTCTGATACTCAAGTGGCTAATTTTATAAGTGACATTTATATTTGGGGTTTGGGGGAACCTTAGGAAAATAACAGAATTACTTTGTTAAAGAGGTTCCCCTTGTCCAGCAGCAGCAGGACTGTTACCCCGGGTCGGTGCAGGGAATTCCAGAAAGCAGAGCGTTGGCTTTTGGAGTTTGAGCTGGGTCCTGTGCACCGTGGCCCTGGCCCGGGTACCCAAGCTCTGCATCCCAGCACCTGGGATGTGACATAATCACTCCTGCCTGTAGAATCGTTTATGGGCAAAGCACAAGGCTGGGTACAGACTGAACAAATGTTGAAGCCCTCCAATGAGGATCCTGTAAGGAAAAGATGATGTCAAAGATGCTCTGTTTTCTGGTCACCTCGAAGGGTCAGGCGGGACCGCTGCAGCCCTTCCTGCCCAGCTAGCCGTGTTCTCTGACCAGTGGTGGAAGGAGGGAGGTGGCAGGGAAAGCGACAATGGGATGGAACCCCCACTAGGAGGCCTCAAAGGCCCCTCTTGGCCAAAAGAGCCAAGACCGGGAGAGGGGGTGACAAGGCAGCGTGGGCTGGAGCTGCCGGAGGGGTCATCAGGTTAGTGTCTTTTCTGGGGTGAAGGTGTGTCCCGCCTGATGCGTACACCAGGCTTGTTTTCACACAGTCTTGTCTGCTTGTCCTCCTTCTTAGAAGGGTTACCGCCGAGACTGCCCCATCTTTCTCCACCCTCCCTTTTCCGGAGGGGAGGAAGCTGCGCCTGGCTCTGAACAGTGCCCCAAAGAGAAAACCCGTCTGCCCAACAGAGCCTGGAAGGGATCTGCTGTAACCAGATAGTGCTGTTTCCATTGAGTTTGGGGCTCTAACGTTTTCCTGTCCTTTTGGATGTATCTTCTAAGTGGACACATCCTCAGGCTCTTGGTGAGATGTGTAAATATTGTCTTGTTTGTGGCCAGGCCCGTTGCCTCTGTCTCCTCTGCCCGGGCCCTTCAGCCCATGATGGCAAATGTGCCAGCAGAGGCATTAGAGAAATTGGCACCAGCAGGCTGCTTTCATACATGGAAACCCAGCGTTTTGCAGTGTGCCTCGTTCATTTTTCTCTTTTTTTCCTGTCATGCATCCTAGGAGACGGAGGGGACTGGGGGAGGATTTGAGTCTCTTTGCCATCTGCCAGGGCTTTTTCCCAGTTCACTTGAGGCCCTATTGGCATTTTTGGGTCAGAAATAGAGGCCATGGTTTGTGTTCAAGCAGCAGACTGGGGTCCCTGTGCTGTGTCCCCAGGCAGCGCCTGGACCATTTCCTCAGTAGTCAGTCAGTAGTCAGTCAGTAGCCAGTCAGCTCTGGCTTTTGGGGACCAGTGCTCTTTGGGGAGTAACATTGGTTTAAACAGAGCTTGTCCCAAAGTTTAATATATGTGCTGCTCAGGACGAGGGGGCACTGCCCTTTGAAACTGTCTTGCGTTACCGTGTGCCTCTAGTTCCCAGAAATGGATTTCTACCCACTTTCCTCTTCACAGTAAATTTTCAGTATTGCTCATTCAAAAAAAAAATTTTCTTTTTTAAACAGTTAATTCTCTTTAGCTAAAGATTCTATAGTTGCATCTTAGGTTGAGGGACGTATGGGTGAAGACGAAACACTCAAGTTTAATGGCTGCAAATATGCACATTGTCCCATTTTTTTAACGTTCTCACTGCACACAGCCCTTGTAGCCTCACGATTCCCAGCTTTTGTTTCCGTTGTGAATTCTTTGTCGTGGAACCTGCAGGTGGAAGATCCCGGTCCAGTCTGTGGTGGTGCTTCTCGGGGACCTGCCTGTATGTTTAAGAAAATGTTTTAATGCTCCTGTGTGGAGCTTCCCTTTATCTAAATACCTGCTGTTCTTTGCATTATTGCACCTGAAGTCCCCGGAGGGCTATGTAAAGTCTTAATCTATGGGAACATGGAAAATGATCCGCGAGATCTGAGCCAGGCCAAGCTTGCTAGAATTCTGCTTTCCTTGCAGACAGATTTAAACGAAGACACGCCTCAAATGCAGCCTCCTCCCTCCCAGCTTTGCTTCATAATGTTGGGGTCTAGTTGTTGACCTCTGTTGCAGTCTTACAATGATAAATTCTAGATTACACGCATGGGTTGTTTTTCTGTCACCGTTGTTGTTTTTCCGGGCAGTATGAAAGGATCCGTGTTTTACGATAATACGGTAAAGAATCCATTTGGACTCGAGCAATGTAATAACTCGTTTGATTCGTAACCAGAGTCATCTCAGAGCCAGATTTCAATATTGGCAAAGCGTCGGGCTGCAGACCTGGCCCATCTCTTGGGGAATCTCATGCTCTAGAACTGTGCAGGACTTTTTCTTTTTATCCCGCCTGCCTGTTCACATTTAATTTGTTCTTAGCCGTGTGCAATGGATTAACGTTTCATCAGGGTAGATTAAGAGTGAATCGACATTAAAGCAGTCTTTTTCTATTTTCCTCCTGTCACTGTCAGGCGATCAGAGGCAGTGGGGGCATCTTCGGGAGGGGGCAGGAGTACTCGTCCAAAAAGTGCCCTGGTGAGGACGGGGGAGATAAGCCGGAGCTTCAGCGTGAACATAAGTCCCAGTTGCGGGTCGAGAGGCCTGGTTGGAGCCCGCAGCCGGTTTCATCAGTCTAACGAGATGTCACATGGAACAAAAGCTTTCGGGGTTTTATTTAGCTCCTAATCCGCACGCTGAGAGAGCCGAGGTCCATGTGAGCGCACCAGCCGGGAGGGGGGCCCGGCGGGCTGGATGCAGCCTCCTTTCTGGGACTGAGCCGTAAAGAAAAGACCTCTGGCGCTACCATTGGAGAGTGAGGCAAAGTTACCGTGAGTGTTGTGTTTTGTCTACTAAGGTTTCGGAGGATTAATAATTTAGGCCATACTTTGAAATAGAAAACCCACAGTTGGTTGTCCCTGCTGTCTTGGAAGGGATAGAATACAGCCGGGTCTGGGTTTGATGTATGTAATTGAAGATTCGTAAAGAAAGGCTTCCTCCTCTGCCTTGGCCGTAGTCATTTTTTTTTTTCCAATGCCGGTTCCCAGCAGGCATATAAATATCGGTCGATCTCAGAGCTGGGATGCTGCCGGGTGGTACGAGGGCCCCTGGGAGATCGCTGAGGCTCTGGGGAGGAGAAGCTCCCTGACGGACAGAGGCGGAGAGGGACCTTGGTACGAGCGGCCGAACCCTGGGCTGCAGGATGTCACCATGCCCGGGGCCGCCGAGCCCTGCCGCTACCGGGAGGCCTTCTACAACTCGGTGGCCGGAAGGAAGAGCTCTGTTCCCGACTTTGCCTTTTACGACAGCAGACAGGCGGTGATGTCAGCTCGCAGGGCCCTGCTGCCGCGGGATTACTACAGCGACCCGGCCGGAGCCGCCCGGGCCCCCAGAGAGCCTCAGCACCATCACGACCCGGGAGCTGGCCAGCCGCTGCCCGGCTATGGAGCGCCGGGCAGCAGGATGACATGGGAGCCAGTGCAAGGCCGGGCCCCTGTCCTGCAGGACACCGGTCACCTGTACCGGGATCCTGGAGGTAAAATGATCCCTCAGGGACAGCGATCGCAGAGCGAGGCCCCATTGCCTACGCGGTACTCGGGGGAGCTGGCCGACAGCAGGTTTGGGGCGGAGGCGCCCGCCTACCCTGCCAGCCAGGTCTACAGCGATGTGGGCGAGAGGCCTATGGATTCCGCCAGCGCTGCCAGGCAGGCGGCCCCCACGTGCCTGGTCGTGGACCCTGGAGCGGCTGCTGCTTCCGATGCCAGCCTGCGAACAGCCCCGGGCGCCCTGAACCGAGGCTACGGATCTGCCCGGGAAAGCGTCTACCCCAGGACGCCTTATGAGAATTGCGAGGCCGACCTGTCCGCCTACCGGGGGCCCGGAGGCAGCAAGAGGAGTGCGATGCCCGAGTTCCTGGCCTTCCTGAGGGCGGAGGGCGTGGCCGAGGCCACGCTGGTGGCCCTGCTGCAGCAGGGCTTCGACTCCCCGGCCGTCCTGTCCACAATGGAGGATGCAGACATCAAGTGTGTGGCGCCCAACCTGGGCCAGGCCCGCGTCCTGAGCCGTCTGGCCAGCAGCTGCAGGACGGAGATGCAGCTGCGCAGGCAGGGCCGGGGAGGCTCCCTGCCCCGGACGCGCTCCAGCAGCTTGAGCCACCGAAGCGAGCTCCACGGTGATTTGTCTGGTCTGGACGCCTCGGCCCTGCGGCCCCAGCCGGCGGGGCCCCTGCAGGCGACCTCCCCGCAAGCTGCAGACCCCACTCGCCGCCCCTCCAGCGCGCCATCCCAGCATCTCCTGGAGACCGCAGCTACCTACTCTGCCCCGGGGGTGGGCGCCCAAGTCCCCCACCTTCCCTCCAACTCTGGGTACAGCTCTCCCACCCCTTGCGCCCTGACAGCGCGGCTGGGCCCTACGTATCCCCTGCAGGCCGGGGTGGCCTTGACTAACCCGGGCCCCAGAACTGCCTACTCCACAGCGTACACGGTGCCCATGGAGCTGCTGAAGCGGGAGCGTGGGGCGGTGGCATCTCCCCTGCCTAGCTCCCACAGCAGCCCCCAGCTCCTGCGGAAGCCCAACCTCCCCCCGGAGCCCTCCACCCTGCTGCCGGCCAGCCAGAGCCTCCACACGCCCCACTCGCCCTACCAGAAGGTGGCCCGGCGGACGGGGGCCCCCATCATCGTGTCCACCATGCTTGCACCAGAACCAAGTAATGCACCCCCTTCCTGCCTTTCCTCATTTGGGACGTGGAGGGGACAGTGGGGGCAGAGATTTGAGCACGGGACAGTAGGTCCTCGTGTTCCTGTTGCTCTCTGGCCAAGCCCGGAGAGACCAACCCTCCCCTGGACTTGCTCTCGCTTACACACACACTCCGCCGAACCGGGCGCCACGGCCAGCTCGCCAAGCGGCGAGCGTTCTCTTGGGTGAAATAGATTTGTGGTTCAGGCTGACCCACTGGGATGGCATTGCCTCCCCTTTTCTCTAGTTGAGCTCAAGCTGATTTGTGGATTTCCCTTTACAGTAAGGAAACACACTGTGTTTATGGGAGAAACCCAGAAATCATTCCGAACAGGATGAAACCCTCAGCTCACGAGCGGTGGCAGTTTCTCCAGTTCACGTTCAGTGGCTTTGGAGAAGGTGGGATATTTGTCCAACACCTCCCATAAATCGTTCATCGTTCACTTGCCGTTAGAAGTGCATTATAGCATGGAAACGCACCTCTGAAGGGTCTACACAGTATCAGAGGTAGAATTAATCGCTGCAGAGCTAAAAACGGGTGTGCTTCCAGAATTGTGTGTTAAACAAAGCAAGATGTTGAAAGCCCTTAGAACTCCCTGTTTCAGAAACAGACTTAGCCTCACATATTGGAAAACACGGTTGGGAATTCTGCTTACTTGTAGGGAAGAATATATTTCCAAGTTGAGGAAAGAGAGAAGGATCCTAGCTGTTCTCTTCAAAACACGAGACGAGTGTGATTGAATGCATGTGTTACCCTGGGCGTCTGGATAAAGTTCCAGGTGGGCATCCTCCGAGCAACACTTAAGAATTTTTATTTCGACTCTGGAATCTTTCCTGGCCATTTAAGCTGTAAATCAACTTTCTTCCTTTCTTTCCCCCGTCCTCCCCAACATAGTTTAGAAAACTGAATCTTTTTTTTCCCTGAATAACTAGCATTATAGGGTGGAGATGGTGGGACGAAAATCGTGGTAAAAATAAGCTGTACCTTTTTGAAAATACCCCTTAACTAGCCACGGGTGGGGGCTGGGAGCCTGATCCTGCAGCTCTGAGATACTGCATTAGGCTTATCTGTTACACTGGTGAAGCCGCTGATGATTTGGCGACTCATAGACTGAACTGGCTGTTGCTTTACGTGCTGACCTCCGCACACGTTTCTTTCTTATTTCCAAAGGGACGCTGGTTGGATTTTTCTGTTGTCTCTCCCTGTAGATTGTGGTTTTGTCTCATGTGTGGATTTTCTTTTTAAGTCTTATCATAAAATTTATTTGACTTTTTTTTTTTTTAATCAGTGTGTGACAGGAGGAAAGTCAGACAATATTTCCCAGGCCCTGTGTCTTCCCCTTCACAGTCAAACATTCTTTCTTTGCAACCAACTAATTTGCATGGCGATGACATTTGTTGCTTCAGTAATTTCATCTGATAATGGCTGGGCTTGCAAAGCGGATCTGAAAACATATTCCTTAATTATGTGTTGCTAAGCAACGGGAGGGTTTGGTCATAATCACAGAAAGATTATCTCCACACTGAAGTCCTGGAAAGGTTTTGCTTAAGGAGGACCTGTTAAATTGCCTTCTTTTCTTCTCTTTTTCTGTTTATTTTGCACTGCCTTCTAACAAAAACAGTCACTGTTATTTGGGTACGGGGGTGAGGGATCTTATTTAAGTTGTTTGGAGTGTGATTGTTAACACACGGTTTTGCAGACCGAGGGATATTGATTTTTGTTTCATTTGCATGGCAGCAAGCCAGTGCCAAGAAGTCTGCAGTCGGAAGTCTGCCAGCAACAAAATTTCTCTGTCAGATGATCTGTCCCGTAGCAGTGGTTCCTCTCATTCCTTCTCGAACGTTCAGTGTGTCATCATAGCCCTCCCCCGAAAACAGTGTGTCAGCGACCAGGGTAGGAGCTTGGCTTCCCCGGGAGCTTTGAGCCTGGGTACATGGCATTTTGTGTGGCAGATTTCATGAAGTCAATAGCCAGATTGGGATCTGTCGGAACCTACAGTCCATAACATACACGGTTAAGGAAACCACTGCAGACCTCGGGTCTAGAAACCTGAAGCTCACAGGGGCAGCCCTGCCGCTGCGGCTGCTGAGCTGAAACGGGAGACTGCGATCTTTAAATCCAGATCGAGCCGCCGTGGACATTTGCGGCACAACCAGCATGAATAAATCTTCATTCTGGTTTACGCTTAACTCACGTGTTTCCCTCTGATCCGGAGGGGCAGGGGATGCCAGGAGTTGGGCTTATCTCCTCTCTCCCTTTGGAGTGGTGAGCTGAGTGTTTGCAGTGGGCGGGTTGTTTGTTTTTAAGTGCTTGGTTTTATTTTTATATGCTTTGGGTATTTTAATTTTTTCATCTTTTGTACATTCTTAAAAGTGACTTACCGTTTACAGTTATTACAAGATATTGGCTCTATTCCCTGTGTTGTACAGCACATCCTGGAGTAGATATTTTAACTTATATTTGCTTTTCTCGGTCCATGAACTACCTGCTTCATCTTGGTTGGCTTTGTTGCTATAAATACCAGGCTCCTGTTTGCTAGTCCGTGGACCGGGCAGTGGAGGGTGACCAGGTGAGGATGGGCCCCAGGGCAGCCCCCAGCCCCCGTGATGCGGGATGAGTGGGGCCGCATGTCAGACCCACGGGAGTATCGGTACCCAGTGGACCTGCTGTCGTTTACACACTGACCTGCTCGACTGGGGCACAAGCTGCGGAACCTTCTGGCAGCGGCTCTAACCCAGCGATGCCCCCTCCCCCCCATGTCACATGGTGTTGACCTCGGCCAAGGATTTGCCGTCGCCCGAGTCCCCCCTGTGCCGGGTGCAGCCGGGTGCATCGCGTGAACAGTGCTGCAGCCATCTTCACGGTTTTGTCCTCCGCAAATACAGCGCCACACACGGGCTGCAGGGGCCTCAGAGCTTCCAACGTGAGAGATGCAGCCCCAGCCCGCTCTCTTTCTGGCCCTTTTCAGTTTCCCTCCAGGCATTTTTCTCGATTAAGTACATCCGTGACCCCCATCTAGTTGCCGGGGGCACTGCCCAAAGACCCTTCAGGACAGGACAGGACAGGGGTGTCTGCAGCCCATTTATACTGGGGGTGTGGGAGAGAGGCTGGTGGTGTCACAGCGTTATCTGTCACCAGAGCTGGTCACTTGCGTGGCAGTGTTGGATGTGATACTGATATCTTGGCACTGGTTTCCAGCACCGTGGGAGTGCGTGCCGGGTCTCCTGGGTAGGAAGTCCCATCAGAATCAGAAGGAGGATTGTTCCTGTCAGGCCCACGCACGCCTGGTGATTCTGCCCGTGTCCTTGCCTTTGGTTTTGAAGGTCCCTCTGCAACGAAGATCTGTGCTGGGGAATGGGGTCCAGACGATTCACTGGTTCTGAGGGTCATGACCCTCAAACCATCAGCCTGGAGGAGGCCACCATGAGGCCCCAAAGACACCCTCCCGCCAAGCCACCTGATCACACCCATTCCCCACCCCCAAAGCAGAGCCCGCCCAAGAAGGGTGGGCTCAGCCAGACCCCTGCCTGTCAGTATGTGGGGACCGTGCCCCTGAGCTGGCCCTGCAGAGCAACGGGATGGTGACACCAGCTCTTCCGTTGTCAGGATCCTGCAGCCTGCCCAGGGAGATGTGTAAAGGAAGTAGACCTCTCCCGGGCTGCGGTCCAGGGCAGGGTTCCTGAGCACAGACCCCTGGGGGCTGGTCCCCTCAGCACTGCTCCAGCCCCTGCCGTGTTCTGGGCTTGGGGTCAGATGTTTGGTGCTCACAAGTGGATGCACCCCAGCCTGGGCTTCAGGTGCATCCCCCCACCCTCCGCCCAGTTAATAAAAGAACAGTTACTGCAGTGTGAACCAAGGGCCAGGATAGGGACGCACGTGGGGAGCCTGCAGCACTCGGGGAAGCATCCCCGAGGAGCGTGAGTGCGCTGGCAGGGGAGGCTGAGGGCAGAGCTCGAACTCCAGAATGACCGTCAAACTGCAAGCGTTGCGCTGGGGCGAAGGGAGAGGACGCTGTCCAAACCAGCCCGAGGGTGGTTGTATGCGTAGGTGTAGCCCGAGAAGGCTGTCGCGGTCCTGGCTGTTGCCCAGTGACTCCCTGGAGCGGGCTTTCTTGAAGAGTGACGTACCTCCACGGTCAGGAAATCCTAGCCACGTGGCGCTGGCAGGGGACTCGTCCAGGGTCACCCAGCAGGACTCGCCGCCTCCTCTGGCCGGGGCCCCCCTCCCCAGCAGTCTCCCTTCCAGATGGAGCCCGGGAAGGAGCCACGTACTTCCAAGGTGCTGACAGCTAGGCCATTCCAAGTAAAACACCTGAAATAAGTCCAAGGTCGATAAAATCGACAGGCTTCTGGTTTGCTTTTGCACTTGGAGGGTCTTTCGGGCTGGCCGCTGGGTGCGGGTTTAGAGTCCAAGGTCGCCCTTTGCTTGGTTCACGCTTCTTCCCTTCCTCACTCAGCGTGCCCCCCTTTGCTGGGCCAGCTTTGAAAGTGGTGCTTTTATCACTGTCATTGTTCCTTGGTTACTTCTCAGGCCGGGAGGCAGGACTCTGGCTTTGGCGCACTCGGCTCAGAGACTCTGGGCTTATCCCACAGCGATCTGTTCCTCAAAGCGGCCTGCTCTGACCTTTTGGGTGTGGACTTGGTCCTTCTGTCCATGGAGGACAGCATCTAGGTAAGCTGTGGCCTGGTGGCCTGGAGGCATCCCAGCTGCTATCTGTGCCAGGGCAGAGGGCCACGCTGCCAGGCCTGAGTCACAGAAAAGCTTAACGGGCCTTTCACAGACCTGGGTATCTGGCCCCTTTGGTCAATTCGCCTCTTCGGTGGCACCCCACCCCTAACCCTGATGGCTCAGACCCCCTCTGCAGGGGTGTGTATCAGTGATCGTACAAGGAGTGTGATCTTTGGGACTTGTGTTTGGATCCCAGTTCTCTGCCTAATAATCTGGGAATACCCCGCCCCTTACGGGTGAAATGGGCTCCCGGCCACTCGGAGGCTCTGAGGTCATTGTAGGTTTTCTGCCTAATGTGATGTGAGATGCAGAGAAGGTGGTTAATGAAGCTATTCCTTGCTGTGCTTTCCTGCGAGTTAGTTTAAAGGAACTGATCGGTGTTCTCTCAGAGGAAGATGGGGCTAAGACTGTTGCTGGACACCGGCCAGCTCTGCCCGAGCTCCCGTCACCAGACCCTCTTCGTGTGGCCTGAGCAGCACCAGGTTGCCGGGCACAGGCCGGCCATGCCCTCTCATCTCTAGATGGGCGTTTGGTCTCCCAGTTTTACAGAGTGGCTCTGAGTAATAGAGAGCGGGGCCACACTGGCCTCTGCCTTCAGGAAGTGGACTGTCGGATGTGACATTGGTCTCTAGGTGACAGTTCTGTGTATTAGTATCTCTTTCCAACCCCAACTCCTCCAGGGATGATTGCTTAGAAGAGGCGGCAGTCTCGTCCACAGCGCCAGTTAGATTTTCCAGGGGACACAAGTGCCCGGGCCCGATGCACAGGTGGGGCGAGCCTCGGTGCATTTATCTGCCCAAGAAAAGGCAAAGGCAACAGACCCCCTCGCCACATTACTTCTTCACGTGACCCTTGCCCTTGAGTGTCCACTGGACACTGGGCTTCTCTAACTTACATTCTCCTGGGTGGACCTGGGTGGGCCATGGGGCCCAGGAAGCAAAACCCGAAGTCCTCACTGGCTTTTGGTATCAGACACCTGATTAGCAAATATTTTCTCCCATTCTGCAGTTGTCTTTCTACTTTCTTGATATTGTCCTTGAAGCACAGAAGTTTTCATTATCATGAAGTCCGGTTTATTTTTTTCCCCGCTGGTTGCTGTGGTTTTGGCGTCATCATCCAAGGTCGTGAAGATTTGTGCCTCAGTTTTCTTGCTAAGAGTTTTGTGTGGTGTTAGCTCTTACATTTAGGTCCTTTTGAACCATCCTGAGTCGACTTGAATCTGGAGTAAGGTAGGGGTCCCACCGCATTCTGCTGCCCGCGGATACTCAGTTGTCCCAACACCGTTTTTAAAAGAGAAAAACCAACATATACTAACATGGAAGATTTTCAGGTGTTTGGAACCTATTTCTTGTCCCTAAGATTACACAAGGCAAGAATTCTGAAGCTATTTGACAGGCTCTTTGCTAGTACATGGGTTTATTTAAGTTTAGGAAACGGGAATAATGCTTTAATCCGTAACTGATTAGCCCTCGTTAGCAATATAGAAGCTATATTAACTTAAGTGCTGCTTAAGTTAATGTGCTGCTGGGTGCGTTTTACCCACCTCTGAGGCTGGCTTCCACAAAGGACTTTTTTAGTTGTTTTTCATGTAAAGGGGGAAAAAAACCCAAGACTGTGGACTTTTACTTGCTCCCTCCTGCTCAAGGAACAGGAAGGTACATGGCAGTTAAATTTAGCCAAACAGTGGTGCTCAGCATATGAATAAAACACCCTTTGCCAAATTGTTCGGAGAGCATAAAATCAAACCTGTAAACACTCGTCCCCACTGAGAGGGTGGGCGGTTCCTGGGGATGCGATCTGAGTGCGGTTGAGAACTGATCCCAGGAAGAGTTTGCAAATGTGAGCGGAACAGCTTCTTGTTTAAACGTGGGAGAGCTGGGTGAGAAAACTCTGGTGCAGAGTTTGTACTAGTAAATGAGGTCTCTGGGCTGTGCTCCCGGGGACGGGAGGAGAGCCCGAACTCACTCTGATGCCTGTGTTCCAAGCGCAGCTGTGTGCAGTGCTGGTGAGGCCGACGGGGAGCGAGTCCTCCCGATACTGGCTTGGTAGGAAAAGATCGCCCCCCGCAGGGCTCAGAGGGAGCCCCTGGCCCCAAGTTGCCCCCAATACGCCTCTTGCTCTCTACCAGGACTGGGGCTGGAGAAGCCAGCCTTGAGCGCATCTAGGGCTTAACCAGCCCAATAAATAAGAAGAGTAAATGTCACCGTTCTGCAGCATTTGACCACAGTTGTCTCATCTGAATTCCCAGGAAGACTGTGGGCATTTCCCCTTTCAGGATGAAAATTCTGAGGCTCAGAGAGGTTAGCACTCTTCCCCAGGTCACACAGCAGGACAGGGATTTGGGGCCAGCCTGTCTGACTCCAAACTTGTGCTTGGTCGCTGTGTCATGATGAACCACTAAGCACAGCACGTTAGGACAGCATGGGAAATTCAGCAGTGGTATGAAGTCAGGGAAGGGCGGGGGACACCAGCCCATGCTGGAAACCAGGGTCCATGTCAGCAAGAGGAAGTGAAGAGGGTGATTCCAGAGTAGGCGTCCCAAGGTGCTCTGAGGCTCACTTCCCCAAGTGTGACATTGGGAAGATGGACCTACTTACCCCCTCAGAGAGCTCTGAGGACCACATTCCATGGGCTGGCCCAGGCTTTGCACATGGGTAAGCTCAGTGCTTGTGTGGCCCCAGGGGCACCTACTGGTGCTTGCCTGTCCCTAGCTGGTGCCCTGCAGGGCTGCACTTGGATCCATGCTGTTCTTTTGCAGAGCCAAGCCCCTTTCCTCTGTACTGTGCTGCCCTCTGGGAGAGTCAAGGAAATTAATTCTTCTGTGTGATTAAATGGAATGTAAAATGTTCTTTGGTCCTAAGAGGATTAAAGCCTGGCTATCAGGAAGAGCTCTAACACACACAAGGGTAAAACTGAGTGGATGGAAAAATAAGAACAGGAAAAGATGAAGCTGGGTGATAAGGCCAGAGCTCGACACTCTCTGCAGTCCTGTGCACAAGGATAGGTGAGAATTTCACTCTGAGCTTCCTAGCAACCAAAGTAAAGAGGGAAATGAGATCTCTTGAAAGATTCACATTGCTCCTAAGATGGGACCAATGAGCCCTTTGCTCAAAAAAATCCTTTTGCTGAGCAATCACGAGCTGAATTTCTCCCGCCCTCAACAACATGTCCAAAGATTCAGCATCTGCTATAGATGTGCAGTGTTCCCTCCCCATCATGCCTCAACCTACACCCTCCCATTCACAGGCTCTACTACCTTGTGACAACTTCCTGCATCTCATCTAAAAATTTTGTTAAAATTTTTACCAGGGCCTTATCCAGTCGAAGTTGATTAGCTCATGGGTGCAGGCTTGGGGCCTGGCTGGGCTTCTCCTGCAGCAGACAGCTGACTGCCTTTCCAGGGTGTCTGCTGCTTCCTTGGCCCAGCCCTTGGTGGGCATTGCCAAGTCCACAGGGAAGTGGCGATTCTTCTCAGTTGAGGGGGCTCTGCCTGGGGAGCTGAATGCTCTCGCCAGCAGCCCAGCCTGAGCCGGTCCCCTCCATCTACGGTGCATAAAGCTCACCTCTCAACCTAACCGGCTTTTCTGCTGGGGAGTCGTCTATTAAATGCTTTATATTTGAAGGAATAAATATGACTTCGTGATGGGTTCTAGTGTTTTCCTACGTACTGGGCTTTGAGCCTGGATCGCTTTAGACATAAAGTTATAGAGGAAAAGAGTAGGGCGGGGACGTCCAACCAGCTGTTGCACTTGGGAGAATTGGCTTCCTGGCTGCTCTGGGGCCTAAGGGCAGCACGCTTGGCCTCTGGCCTGCCGGACAGCAAGCCTGTTAAAGGGTCCTTAGGAGTCACTTTCCTTTTGGGTTTTAGAGCCACAGGAAAAACTGAGTTATCTGAAAGCCTTGCGCTTCTTCCGTCTCCATCCCGGCCTGGTGGCTGCCGTAGCTAAGAAGCAGGGCGGTATTTTGTTTTTATGGGCCCTTGGTCCAGGCAGTACAGTTAGAAAAATAAGCCTGAGTGAGCGAGGCTCTTCCAGTGGCCTCTAGGGAGAAGGGCATCTTGTCTGTTCCTTAGGGGTCCTGGTGGAGTCGGTCCATCTGATTCCAGGTGGCTAGCCAACCAGAGAGGCAGCAGCCCAGGAGGGCTCAGGGCGTGGAGCACGCGTAGGCCTACCTGCTCTCCTAGTGACGCGTGTGCCGTGGCCCCCTGTCGACCTTGGCCCGGCGAGCCTGGAGGGCCAGTGTTGTTCCACTGCTGCTTCCTGTGCTTTGGAAGGAAGGGCCCTTCCAGGCACCAAGAAGAGTGGGGTGTCCTGGCTTGGTTGGCACCCCCTCCAAGGGGTTCCCTGGCCCCGGTCTGTCCCGACAGTGCTGAAGCCCACCTGCTGGGTGCCAGGCCCCTCCAAATGCTCACCTGGAGAGGGGTTGGGGCAGGTGATTTATGCTGTTAGTGGGTTGACTGCAGCCTCCACTGGTCCCACCAGCCCGGCATGAGCCCATCACAAACAAGCTGGTGGCGCCCAGGTCAGTGTGGGCCTGCAGCACCTGCGTCTGCCAGACTCCTGGCATCCGTTTGTTCTTTTCTCATCTTTAGTTCACTTTATTTGTCTTAAACATCCCCTTCTGTTGTTGCCATGGACACATTTTTAGAACTTGAGAAATAACTCAGGTGAAATACCCAGTGGCCTCCGCTGGCGGTCCCCATGCCGTGGGCAAGGCCTTCCTGGAAGTCCCCGAGGCTCAGAGGCTCAGCGCATCCCTTCTCAGCCCCCGGCCAGGGGGAGACACCGGTCTGGGCTGCTCGGCTTCCCCATCCAGTGTCGGGGCTCCGGGCAGGGCGTGGATTTCTGAACACCTCCCGCTTGGGGGAGGCTATGGGTGGAGAACAGACTTTGTGGGCCTCGCATGTGGTCCTTGGAGTTGCTGCTGAGTTTGGCGTTGATAAGAGAACCAGCGATTGCTCCCCCATCCAGGACGATGCTCTCAGGGCGGCAAAGCACCGTCTCCTCTTCCGAGAGGAGACAGTGACCCAGCAGTGCCAGCACGGGTGGCTTTTCCTTTGGTGTTGGCCACACACTCACGAGGATGGTCTCCTACCGCAATGCCCTGGTGTCCGGCACCATTAAAGAGCTAATTGTTGAATGAATCTCTGCGCAGTAACGGAAGAAGGTGGCCGAGGAGGCTGTCTGGGCAGGGCTCTGCGCGCAGGCCTAGCGAGATTGCCCAGCACTTGTGGCGAAGGGCGTGGACCGGGTTTTCCCCAGGCTGACTGAAACCTCAAGGAAACAAACATGGTAACTCGCTACACACTGCGGGTGTTTTCTAGCAAGATGCTGCCGTGAGGAGCTCTGTCCTCTGACGAGGCCTGATGGCCCGACCGTCTCTGCAGTTACTGTTTAGAAGGGACAGACCGTGTCCTCCCTCCATCTAAGGTGGTGACTGGGTGTGAGAGGCCCACGACACCGAACAGCTGTGGGTCACCTGGGCCCCGGCTCTGTCTTGTCCACATGGCCCAGAGCTGGTCAAAGCTCAGTCCTCTGAGCTCATCCAGCCCCGAGGCCCTGAGGCTCCAGTGCCGCAGCCCTGCCTGGCCAGAGGCCACTCCAGGTTGCTCCTCGTAAGGACGGTCCCGGAGGGCACGTGGAGTCCTGGCTTAATCCTTTCAGGGGCAGAGCAGAGGTCAAGGGCCAAGCTGACATCTTCTGGACCAGGTTTCTTATCAGCCGGGCCCCTGGGTGTAGCTGGGTCTTAGGACTTTACAAAGTGAGTGTGTGTCCCCGAGAGTGGCTGGGGGAGGGGCCGTGTACTCATGGGTCACTTTCCCCCTGTGGGGGCTTTGACTTGCCTGCATGTAGCCTTCCCGTCTCCATGGTTCTGCGGGCTCCAGGGGCGAGCAGCAGACCGGAGGGGCTTGGGGTGGGCCCTGGGCGCGGCTCAGCTCGGGAGGAATGGGTGGAGGGTGGGGGGGCTTTGTTTCTTCCCTGGCGCCACAGGGTTACATTGCATGGCAGTTACCACCCCGGCGATTGACCCTTAAGGCCTCAAAATCCAGAGTGACCCCCAAGGGGGAAGGTCCGTCTCTACCACGAGAGACAGCAGACGATGCTTCTTGATTTATGATTTATGAATTCCCAGCCGAGCATCTGTAATTGGTAGGCAAGCCAGTGCTGGGGTCAGAGGGGGCACCTGGAGACCTGCCTCAGCCTACTGAGGTGAGAGCACCTGTCTGTCATCACAGTGGGTGGGTCCCAGGGCCGGGCAGGTGGCATCTGTCGCTCTGTCAGCGTCAGGCGTGTGCAGTTTGATCCCCAGGGAGATGTAGGAGTGACATGTGATCGTCCGCGGTGAGCCCTGGGGTTGAGGCTGAGCCGCTGAGGTGAGACGGACCTGGCCCACCACGTGGTCACTCTGTGACCTTGGATGAGCTGCTCTCACCGCACGGTCTCTGCTTCCTCGTTGGCAGGAGAGCAACCGCTCTCAAGGAGTTTGCCTAACACGGGGTTTGAATAAGTGCAAGAGAAGCACCCAGCGCAGCAGCCCTTCTAAACAGGCGAGAACCCACGGGACTGGCTTCACCTCTTCGTCCTGGTGCCCCGTGGACAGTGTCCTCATACCTGCTTGCCGTCTCCCAGCTACCCAAACCTGGGGTTGCCTGCGTGGGCGGGTTTGGGATGTGTAGGTGATTTTATTGATGCAATGAAAGATTGCGAGTCAATTAAGGAGAAATGTCTGAGGGCAGCGGAGCCAGCTGCGTGACCTACTACTTCACAACCTGAGGCTGGTCTCGGGTGTTTCCCAGCTCCCAGGCACGTCCCTGTTCATTCTGGTCTGATGACTGTGGTGGAGGGACCTCTGGGCTGCAGAGCGCTGTTTTAATCTGCAGGTGACGCTGAGCCATGGTGGGGGGGGCGGTTCTCTCCAGCGAGCTCCAGAGCAGCTCAGGGCTTGGAAAGCCGCCCTAGAGTTCAGAATCTCAGGGTTCCCGGCTCATAAGCTGGGACCAGAGTGGAGCGCCACCACGGGGGAAGGGCAGGCCCTGGACGCCCACCTCACGGCCAGTCTCCGCCTCCTGCTGTGGCGCTGGTGGCCAGTGGCTGGGGGTAAAGGTGGGCCCTGACCAAGGAGCAGTGGTGAGCTTGGCTGGCTGAGCCCTGTCTTCGGGTCAGTGCCCTTGAGGAACACTGAGACACAACGTTGAGGATCCTGTCAGTGAGTGGCCTGGGAGCCCCCTTTTGCCCTTGAGAAGTTCATGGCCTATTAGCTGTGGTCTAGGGCGAGGTCCTGAGGCTCCTCTCTTGGACAGGCTCAGAGGAGCTGCCATAAGGAAGGAGGGCCTGGGGGAGGCACAGGCCACTGGGGTGCCTTCTGACTCCTGGCAGTCCCGGTGGAGACAGGGCAGTCCCGTAAGAGAATGAGTGCCAGGGGATTCTATCGGAGCTGTTTGTTGGAAAGGAGGTGCAGAGCATGTGTGCTCCCGGCCAGAAGGGGCAGCCAAGGTTGTCCCCCGCCCCAGGCATAAGCTCCCGGTCACTTGTCCCTCCAGGGACTGTCCCCCTGTGTTGAGAAGCATGCAGAGGTGTGGCCTCACCTGGACGGGAAGCCACTGGGTCCTCGCACCTGGGGATCTGCTGTTCCCCAAGCCCAGAGCCTCCAGCCCTTGCACCCAGGCCACGTCCCTTTATCCCTCCGGTTCTGCAGGGCCACCCATGTGAGGCTGGGCCTTTGAGGGAAAGCAGACCATATATCACGTTTCCCCCAAAGCAGAAGCAGGGCCGAGCGTCCTCGGCTGCTTTGAAATGTGTTCCTTGGCGGCGTATTTGCTTTTCGGTGACTCCCTGCATGGTTCTTTCTGGCCCGGTCAGTTGGGAGGGAAAGAACCTGGTCTGAGTGGGTGCTGTTTGCCCTGCCCCCAGTGGGAAGCACCAGCTTTCCAGACAACATCAGGCGCTTCTTCAGGGCAGAGGGCTTCACCAGGAACACAAGAGGCTCCCTTGGGACTCGGGAGGGTGAAGGAGCCCAAACACTGACGACCAGGAGCCACCCTGGAAAGGGCGCATCCGCGCGGCACGGGGGGCGCGTGGGCTCCAGGCAAGCCCGCCCGGCCAGCGTGCAGGTGTCTAAGAGAACGGGTTTAATCAAGAGATAAAGGGTTCTGGTTTTGTTTTTAAGCTCTGCTGGGCAAAGGAAAAGTATCGCTCGCTTTTCTCTGTTCCGGTTCCCCGGTGTGGTACGGACCCTGCACCGTTCAGGCTGCCGGGACAGTTTCCCTGGGCAGCTCTGAGGAGTCAGTTAAAGTACAACAAATGCTTGTCTTTCTGGAGGTACAGAAGTTGTACTTTTTTTTTTTTTTTTTAACTAGATGATGTGCGTCCCACAAGTCTAGACCTCTGCTTAAAGGACACACCTCATGCGTGCACGCTGGGCTAGCAGTGTTCACCCAGCAAGCCTTGAGTGGGGAGGGGGCAGCGGCCGGGGCTCTTGGGAGCCTGGGAGCCAGCTGCCTGCTCGGCCGGCTCTCTGCCCAGCTCTTACCTGAGCTACATGGCCTGAGAGCATCTCACTTGGAGGCCGTGACTCGTTAAGAGCCATGTTGTATTTAGGAAACTAATCTACTTGTCAGCGCACTCTGTAGCCATCTGTGGACCGGGCCTCCAGCTGCTTTTGCAGAGAACACTAAAATCAGGGCTGAGGAGTGGCTTCAAACCAGCTGCCCCCCCGCCCCTGCCCCCATGGAGCACACCCAGCCTGCCGGGAGCCCCCTTAGCGTGGGTCACCCCCAACAGCCCAGCCCCTGGGTGCTCAGAGGGCCTGGTGAGGCCACATTTCCCCACACTTGTGTTCTTTCTTAATAGCTTTGTTGAGACGTATAACTCAGACGCCTGTACCATTCACTGAACGTGCCAGTGTCGTGGTCATTAGTATATTCACAGCTGAGTAGAGGAGCCCGGCTTCCGAAGACCAAGTAGCATTCAAGTTGCGATAGTCGTAGTGAGGAGAGGGCTGCGTGTGCAGTGACCGCTGGGCCTCCTTCCTACCTGGCTGTAACACTCATCACGGGGGCCTGTGGGCAGTGCCTGCACAGGAATACTTCAGAGATAACTCGGGTTCTGCTCCAGACCACCACGATAAAGCAAATGTCACAAATAAAGCAAGTTACACGCACTTCTTGGTTTCCAGGTGCGTACACAAGTTATGTTCACACTATACTGTAGTCTGTAAAGTGTGCAACAGTGTTGTCTTTAAAAAGTGTTCGCACCTTAATTTAAAAATATGCAGGAAATGGTGACAGTAGACTTACTCAACACGGGGTTACCACAAACCTTCAGTTTGTTTTAAAAAAACAAAACAACAACGCGGTATCTGCAAAGTGCAGTGAAACGAGATGCACCAATAGTTGCTGATGCACACAGTGGCGGCACGGCCATCTGCGCTTTCGTTACAGAGTATTTCACTCCTTTTTATTCCCCAGTGCTGGTTTTAAGCCAGGTTGTTCTGTCTTCAACCTTTAATCCCGCTGTTTTTCTAGTACTTGACTTGGGGCTAGCGCTCAGTCAGGGTCGAGTGAAAGTTTCCTGCTGGGCAAGGTTCTAGATGGCTGGGTGTGTTGGCACTGCAGCGCTAAGGTTAGCTGGCCTGTGCCCACCCCTCGGGCGCCTCAGGAGCCCTGTCACCTTCCCAGGCCTTGGTGCCCTACGTGCGGAGCGAAGAATAGAAAACTTCCCTCCAGAGAGGGAGAGACTGACACGAGACTCCCAGTGACCAGGCCGTATGATTCAGCATCAGATAGGGCTTCTAGGGTGTTCCAGGGGAGAAGAGCTGGGGGTTCATTCAGGAAAGTGAGGAGAGAGCTGTTTCAAAAGGCCACACCAGAATCCTGAAACCACAGTTGCCCAGGCCTTGGAGAAGGGCCCTTGCGAGTGCCGTGGGGGAGAAGCAGCCTAACCCATCACTGGGGGAGGGAGAGAGGGGCTCCGGCCCTGACATAAGGATCCTGTGACAGTGAATTCATCATTACTGAACTGTCCGCAGCTTGATCCCTGCTTGGGGCACCTACCCTGCACAAGTCCATCCCCTCTGGGATCTCTCACCTTGATCTGTCCTGGCAAGGCCTGGGGCCAGGCCTCGGGGGGTTTCTGCGGCACTGGCGATGGGTCCCTGCTGGTGGAGGACAGGTGGGCTCACCGCCTTGGCCTGGCCTTGCTGGGCACGTCAGCTAGCTATTGCTTTGTGGCCGATCACTCCGGAACTTCCTGGCTTCTAGGCAGCTGAGCTCAGCTGGGACTGGCCTCCTCACCTCAGCTGGGACGGCTGGGCCCCAGCCCCAGGGTCCTTCCTCCCAGGGCCTCCCAGCTCCCAGCTAGTCTCAGGCTCCTGTGTGAATTTGGATGGTGTGACGCTGACCCCGGAGGCCCAGCCTTGGAAGAGGTGCCGCAGCACCTCTGTCACTCTGTGTAGGTCAGACTGAAGTACGAGGCCAGCACATTTCCTGGGGCTGGGGAGGTGGATCCCCCTCTTGGCGGGGGGAGCAGCAGAGTCACATTGGGAAGGGGGCAGGTGTCACAGGCCATCGGGAACAGTGCCAGGTACAGGTGAGGTCCTTGCTGTGAGGGGGTGGGTGCAAACCCAGGCACCTGCCACAGAGCCGAGCCCCCCTCTGGGGTCCCTCTCCCCTTCCTCTCCAGAAGTCCACCCTTCTCAGCAGAACAGAGGGCTGTCCCGGAGTGACTGAGGAGGTCTGCGGTCTGCTCCTGGCTGTGGGGACCTTGCGTCCTTCCCCTGGGGCCTCCCTATGTCTCCCTGCTTCTTCCCATGCTCACAGTATTGGTGGAATGTGTGGAACATTGACCTTCACCTTCCTTTACCCATTCCAAGAGGAGGTTGAGCACACTTAATTAAGCTTGGCCAGCAGATGTCAGCTAGCCTTGCAGGGCAGCCCTCAGGGCATTGTGGTCAACAGGGACTCTGAGGCCCAGAGTGCTGGGATCAATTAGTGATGCCTGCCATGAGCACAGAAGAAGAGTGGTTGTGTATCTGCATCCGTTGTCCAGGTTTGCTTTACTTCCTCCTCTTCCTCAGCCCTGAACACACCAAGGTTCATCATGGCCGTTCAGCTCCAGCCTGCATTGAATTTCAGGATGTTCCGATTTCACCTGGACTGTATTAGACAAGTTGATTTCCACATCTCGGCCCTGATTGAAACGGACTTCACGCTGATTCTGTTTTAATTTTAATTTAATTTTATTTTTTGGCTGTGCCGCGTGGTTTGTGAGATCTTAGTTCCCTGACCAGGGATTGAACCTGGGCCCCCGACAGTGAAAGTGCGGAGTCCTAACCACTGGACTGCCGGAGTATTCCCTCATGTTCCAGATTTGAAGTACCTTTTGAGGAGAGCTGTTTCTTCCATAAGCCAGATTCCCTGTGTGTTTAGAGGTCCCTGAGGGAGCATCCACGTCTGGTTCCTCTTTGGGTCCCTAGAACCAGGCCAGGCTCTCACATGTCAGAGCTTGGAGGTAAGGAATTGGGAAGGAATGAGGATGGATGGGGTCTCAGGGTCCACTTGGAGAGGGCAGCCTCGGCCTACACAGCTGACGAGCAGCTGGAAGCCCGTGGGCCGACGTCCACTTGAGTAACTGCCCTTTACTTCCGCCCTGGCCAGGAAGCACGCTGTGATTCTATCAGGTCCTAAAGCCAGAAACTGCTCTGGGTCCTCAGCCTCCGGGCTGGAGGTACACTGTTCCTTGGTCATCACCTCCATCCCGAGACGTTTCTGCCCAAGATCCTGGGCCAGCAAGAAAAGGCTCAGTCCCCCTCGGGCCAGGCAGGGCACAGGCAGGAGGACACCTCCTGGAGCGGGGAGCTATTGGATGCAAAACAAGACGTGAAAAGCGAGGCAACCTGAGAAAAATCGGGTTCTCTGCTGTGCGGGGAGAGCATATCTGCACTTGACCGAGTTTTTAAAACCAAACTGCGGCCTGGCCACATCCCAGATTGGCCCGGAGGTGTGGGAGGGAAGTGGACGCAGCTCTCTCGGCCTGGGAGAGCTGCCCAGGCACACCGCAGAGAGGATAGTTTGTCAAATGAAAAGGCAGATAGCAGTGTGGGAACAAAGATGAGATTTCCAACGGTAACTGCATTTTTTTTTTAACCTTAAAATAGTGCCACGCTTAGCACACATTTTTTTTTAAATATCTTTATTGGAGTTTAATTGCTTTACAATGGTGTGTTAGTTTCTGCTGTATAACAAAGCCACTCAGCTATACATATACATATATCCCCATATCCCTTCCCTCTTGCGTCTCCCTCCCACCCTCCCTATCCCACCCCTCTAGGTGGTCACAAAGCACCGAGCTGATCTCCCTGTGCCATGCGGCTGCTTCCCCCTAGCTATCTGTTTTACATTTGGTAGTGTATATATGTCCATGCCACTCTCTCACTTCGTCCCAGCTTCCTCTTCCCCCCGCCCCGCACCCCGTGTCCTCACGTCCGTTCTCTACATCTCCCTCTTTATTCCTGCCCTGCCACTAGGTTCATCAGTAGTTTTTTTAAGATTCCACATGTGTGTGAGCAGCACACATCTTAGGGTGAATCACTGCCTTGCGGCCGCTCTCTAGACCACGCATTCCCCTTCACCTGCTCACATCGTCCCTCCTGTGAAAGGCGAGGGGAGCTGCTGTGGGGTGGGCACCTCCCCGGGGTGTCTGGGACAGTCGTTGCCTTCCCTCACTTTGCAGAACTGCTTTCTGAACCAACTCCAGCCAACTGCAGAACATGTGTTGTTGACAGTTTAGAGCAGTTTTTACAACATGGATAAACATGTTTACAAAGCAAGGGAGATGTCTCACCCCAACATGAGGCTCCGCAGCCTCCTTTCCCAGGCGGGATTCTGCCACCGCAGGCCCTGGGTGGTTGGGTAGACCCCTCAACACAGCCACGTTTCCGAGTTGAAAGCCGAGTCTCGGACAGGGGCTCATTTATGTCCCAAGGTCAGCGTCTGGTTCCCGGTTTGGCCCCAGTCACGAGTTGCAGCTCTAGGTCATGGAAATGCAAGCCTGTGAAATATGCCGCTTATCGGACCCTAGATCTGGTTCTGTGTCTGGCCTTCTGGGGATCAGACTGCTGAGCCCAGCCAGTAAGGGTTGAGCTGTGCTGCTTTGCAGGAAGTGGCCTTTGAATTGGGGGAGCAGCTGCGTTCGAGGGGAAGCTGTTCTTTGGGTGGCAGGAGACACGAGCAGACCCTTGGGAAGTGGTTCAGGCTAGAGGGCTGCCGCTGCGGGCCTGGTGTGTCCTTCCCTGCCCACTCCGGACCACACCGGGCCTTGTGTGGCTGCGTCTCCTTCTCCCCGCGTGGCCGCCTGCACGTGAGGATGGGCGCCGGGCACGCTGCCTTCCAGGCCACCGCGCTGGTCCTGGGCGCTGAGAATCCGTTTGATTGATTGCGTCCAGAGCCTCGTGCTGAGTGTGCCGGGCAGTTCGCCGTTTGTCTCAGGTCTTCCTAAGGCCTGCACGGCTCTCCCATCTGTGGACCTTTCCAGGTACTTGTTCTGGCGTCAGCTGTCCAGACGACTGGTGCCGCCCAGAGGATCCTGGCAGCTGCCTTTGGGCAGCAGTGAAGATCTTTGGGTGGACTTGGGCTGTGTGGTGGGAGGTCCTTTTCCCTCAGTGGTCCCAGCCCCAGGTGTGTGTCCTTTGGGGGCCTCAAGGGGTAGTCCCGCTGTACTTGGCCAGCCCCAGTCAGGTGAGCAAGGAGGTGACCCTGCACAGGTGTGGCCATCCGTACATGTGACCGTCATCCCGTTATCGCAGCCAGCCTAGCATGGGGGTTTAGAAGCTGCTGTGGTGTTGGGATGCTTCATAAAATCTGGTCCATTGTTAAAAGAGGGCTCTCTGGGGACTTCCCTGGCGGTCTAGTAGTTAAGACTTTGCCTTCCAATGCGCAGGGGGTGCCGGTTCGATCCCTGGTCAGCGAGCTAAGATCCCACATGTCTCGTGGCCAAAAACCCAAAACATAAAAACAGAAGCAATATTGTAACACATTCAATAAAGACTTCAAAAATGGTCCACATCAAAAAAATCTTAAAAACAAAAACCCACAAAAAACCAAAGAGGCCTTTCTGCCGGCTGGGTCAGTCAGTTATTGCAGACGCTTCCCCTTGGCGTAAAACTGCTCAGTAACTGAAATCTGAAAGCAGCAAAATCATGTCCCTGAGACAGTTCGGTTCTCGAGTTGCAAAAAGCAACGGAAACCGACTCAGACCTGAGAAAACGACGCATGGTTCTGTAGGAAGGATGTCAGCTGAACTCACACGGTGTCCAGAAAGGCCAGAAAATGGGTCTCAGAAACACCACAGGGCAGCTTTGCGTGGCAGGAGTACGTCATCCCTTTTAGCCAACAGCCGCCCTTGCAGCCTGTGTCGCCTAGGGAAGGAGCAGTTCCAAGACGAAATCTGGTGCTGTTATCCAGATAAGGTGGCATCAAGGCTGGGTGGCCAAAAAGTTACCGAAGTCCTCCCTGGGGCCCACCCCTTTCCACCTTGGAATTCATGAGGCCTTTGCACTTGGCATTCACTGGACCGCTGGCCACTCTTAACAAAACTCCGGCATCTCAGCCCGGCATCGTCTTTGTTTTCCACTGAGTGTGTCTAATCGCACAATTATTTGTGTGCAGCTGCAGCTCTAAGCAATACCAGGTCCGGGGCAGACGTCAGAGCTGGCCTGGAGCTGGGGCTCTGCGTCCCTGCTTGTGCCAAAGGGAGCCTGAAACCAGCAAGTAATTGACACCAGGGGAGTCGGCTGAGCTCTCTGCCCTGCAAAGTTAATGCTGGACAAGTTGTTGAAAGCAGTGCACTGGCACACTTTCCTAGGTGTGTCTAGTTGCAGCTGGAATTATTCTGAAATGGATAGACCGAGTTCATCAACGGAAAGGGGACTGTAGAAAGGGAACGGTCATTTTGACTACAGGGCCACCAGGACCCTCTGGCCCTCATTGGCAGGTGTTTCCTCGGACTCTGCGGGGTCCCTGGTGCTGTTTGAGGCAGTTCTCCTTGTTCCCTTAGCTGGTCTCCTTGACTGTAAAATGGGAATAAGATCAGCGTTGTGTGATTCTTACCAGCCTTGGAGTCTGTGGGGCTTGTTTCTTGGGGTCCTGGCAGTGTCTAGTAGTTGGCAGCCTCGCTTTTGATCACAGACTCGTTTTTTATGACTTCTCATTAAACGTTGTGCCTTGCTTTTCTCCCCTAAATTCCCTTGACCGTAGAGGAAATAGGGCTTCTCCCTCCAGCCTGAGAGCCAGCCCCTGAGTTGGTACCCCATTTTCCATAGTCTCTGAAAGGGTCATTTGCCATCTTAATACCTACAGCTCTTAATGCATAACGTGTCAGTTCTGTTCTAATACACTAAAATGTTTTCAAATTGTTAGAAGCACTGAAGGATGTTGATTAACGTGAGGCGAGATAAAAAGTCGAATTGCAAGTTCATCTTCCCAGCATTTCCTGGGGTCTTCTGGGTACCTCTGTCCCCGACTCCAGCAAGACGGTAGGGACAGACGGTGCTGGGCACGGTGGCTTGAAAGTAATTGGATTCCAAGGTGTGCAGGTGGCTGAGTCCCTTCTGGAACTGAAGGAGCATGTATATACGGTATGGCCTCTTTCTTTGTAGAAGCAGACCTCGGCAGTGACCTGGCTAAGCTGTCTCTCATCCTCAGGGCTGGGGGTCTCACGGGGTCCCCATAAAGCCCGATCCTCAGCAGCCCCACGCTATAGTCCCTGCACCTCATGCAAAACACCTGTGAATCTCGCCCACTCCCACCACCCACCGAGCTGTCCCCACTCAGCATCCTTCCCCAGCCTGAGCACCTCTGAGCAGCGTGATACCCGTTGTTTCTCCATCTCCTGCCTTACCATAAAGAGCTTGCAGCCGGTATCCAAGCCTCAGGCCTCAGGCACCTTGGCGTCTTGTGGACCAGCCTCAGCTGCATTCTGCATGCCCAGCCTGAACGAGGGCAAAGGGTGGGTTTCACCAAAGAGAAAGGCGACCCAAGTCGGGGAGGGAGGCGATCGCTAGGCAACCCGGAGTTTGTTTCCCAGGTAACGGGATGCATGCAGTGATGCTGTGGATGGACATGTTGTGGTGACGGCCGCTCAGCCTCTCCAGACGCCTGCCTTGTGCCCACTGTCGTTTTCCCATGTGGTTGCTTTTTAATTAACAACTCGGATTTCCAGTCGTGATCATGAACTTTAGAAACGTTGTCTGATTAACCCTCCTGCCAGCAACCCCCAGGGTGAAGTCAGGGTGGTGTCACCCTGTGGGAGGGGCAGCCCGGGGCAAGTGAGCACATCTGCTCATGGTGTCCTGCAGTGGCCCCACCTTGGGCTCCGTAGGAGGTGTGTGGGGCGGGGGCAGAATCCGGAGGGGGAGAAAGGGTCCTTGGGGTGTGGTCATCTCACTTGACCGAGAGGGCAGGCGTAGGAGTTGGCACCAGCCGCCCCACCTTCCTGCTGCTTCCTCCGGTGACGTACTTTCCACCTTGTGCCTCCATTTCCTCTTCTCGGAGGGGGACGGTGGTGCTGTCTCAAGGGTGAAGTGAGAAGGTGGGACCCGTGCAGAATTACTGCTCCCCCCTTCTCCCTCCGTGGGGTCTCCGGGGCTCCTGTCTGAAGCTGTCAGCCTTGGTTTTTGGGGGAACCTTCTCCTCCTGTGCACACAGCACCTCAGCTCTTGTGGACCTGTCGGGCAAAGCAGGATGCTAGCAGGGCGCTCGCCAGCCCCCCAGCAGCCTGCCAGCCTTGGTGCCTGCGCCCCGCCTGCTGTGTGAGTTGAGGGCTGGTTAGGATGCGGGGTAGGGGATCCCTGTTCCCACTCACGACAGAGAATGTTGAGGCTCAGCTTCACTTGGGGATCCAGGTCCTGAGGCGGCAGTGGGGCTTTGGCTGTCACTTGCGGGCTGGGAGGGCCCATGAGCACTTGCGAGGCCCAGCCTGGGGCCGCCCAGAGGTGGCCTGCCCGCCCCCGGTTGCCCCAGCCTGTTCTACTGAGGCCAGGACAAAAGCCTCTTCTCTGCTCCGCATTCAGAGAGATGCTTGTCCCCCGGTGCTGCAGCTGCGGCGTGGGAGCGCGCCGTCTGGGGCGGCAGTCGTGCGGGCATGCGGCACTGAGTGCGGGCTCCAGTGGCACTGTGGCCACAGCACCAGACCGGGGGGCTCCTCTTTCAGCATCTAGCCCAAGCGTGTGGCTGACTGGGTCCCGAGCCCTGGTGGCTGAGGAGGTGCCCCACCCAGTCTCAGGGCTGCCACGTGGGGAGCCCTCCTTGCCAGCCGTTCTGAGCTGGGAGGCAGAGGTCCCGCAGATGAGCGTGCCGGCGGCTCCCGCTTTGGCCTGCAGGAGCGCGCTCAAGCCCAGTGGCCAAGGTGGCCCCCAGAGGAGAGGATAAGTAGATTCCCTGTGTGGGGAAGGAGACACAACGGGCTGAGCCGGGCCTGGTGCAGTGGCCACGATCAGAGTTTATCTGAACACCTGAAAACCTCCCGTGCATGGAAAGCTGTCTTCTTGTGACTTGTGCTCTGTTACATCAGACACTTGTGATTTGATGAGAAAACGGGAGGTGCCCTGTCCCGGCCACCTCAGTGCTGCGGTTTCTCCCGAAGCCCAGGGCGGGGGGGGTCACGGTGATTCAACATGGGGGCCAAACTCCAAGGCCTTCCCGTGTGAACTTGAAAGGAATGGTTTAGTGGAGGAGGAATTGCCCTGGGCTGGTGCGTGTGCCGCTCGTGTGCCCCTTGTGACGGGTCCCCACGGCGGAGGGCGGACACTCCTCCCTCGTCTGGGTTGGAGGCGCTGCAGCTGCGCTGGGCTGGAGAGCCAGCACTTAGGCAGCGTGTAGGGAGGCCCACCCCCGGCCTTTCCCCACCGAGCTATGGGGTCGAGCATCCTTTGTCTCCATCAGAAGCACCGAGACGTGAGACGGCTCTGGCTGGTCCAGGCTGCCGGCAAACCATGCTTACTCTCTGGTCCTTTGAGAAATTCCGTTTGGTCTTTTGAGTCCCCGGCAAGCTGCTTGGCCTCACACGCACACCTTCTCTAGCATCTTGGACTGGCTTCCTCTCCTCACCTGGCCCAGGTGAGAGGACCCCTGAGCCGTGCCCAGGGCGCCTGTCCCCCCAGGGGTCTCCTCCAGGAAGCTCCCATGGGATGCTGGTGCCTCAGTTGTCCCGTTTCATTTTGGACCCTCTGGTGCCTGTGCGGAAGGGCAGTGGGAACAGGGAGGCACAGCGGAGGGAGGGGCCGAGAGGTGGAGCCTGCTCCAGCCTGGGGAGCCGTGGGCCAGGCCCCACCTGTGTCCCAAAGGCCTCTGGGCCTTGGTGGTCTAGGGGCACACAGGTGGTGCTGTCCGTGGTGGCAGAGGCAGGTGTGGGCCTGACCGGGTCCCTGGGCCCGAGTTCCATGTGGCGGTAGAGCTTGCGCCGCAGCGCTGCCTGTTAGCTCCATGTGTGCTCGCGGATGGAGGCATCTCAGCTCCTGCGGCGAGGGAGCCGCACAGATGTTGCCGCTCAGTCTCCTTGGCTTGTCCCAGCATCCTCCCCGGAGGGGGAGGCACACGGACGGTGGGGTGCGGTACCTCACTGGGAAGCACGGCCGGTGCGGGAGGCCCGGCCCCTTGCTGCGCTGTGCTGCCCCGGCCGCTTCCCTAACCCACCCCTCTCGTCCTGTCCCCACCTCCCAGGTATCCGCCCCCAGATCATGAACGGCCCCCTGCACCCGCGCCCCCTGGTGGCGCTGCTCGACGGCAGAGACTGCACCGTGGAGATGCCCATCCTGAAGGACCTGGCCACCGTGGCCTTCTGTGACGCACAGTCCACACAGGAGATCCACGAGAAGGTGGGTCCCCTCCTCACCCCGCCCGCCGGTCTGGTCCCCCAGGTCGGGTGGCAGCAGCTGGCATTCCGCGAGCAAGTGCTTGGTGCCGCTGCTGCCCTGATGGCCCCCCGCCTTTCCACCCTCAGGTCCCCGCTCGCCAGTCCCTATCACCTCCGTGGGCCTCCCTGACCACGCCTCCACTCCCCCCACTCCCCTGGCGTCACCGAGCAGGCCCCCGAGCACAGCCGGGGTGCCCTCGCCTGCGGGAAGCTGTCAACACCCAGGCCGCGTCCTAGCTGGCTGTTTTCCCGCTGGAATCCTCTGTTGCGTGTTCAAGGGCAATGGGGGCCTCCAACCTGTGCTCCGCTCACCCCGTCACAGGTTTTAAATGAGGCTGTCGGCGCCATGATGTACCACACCATCACCCTCACCAGGGAGGACCTGGAGAAGTTCAAGGCCCTGAGAGTGATCGTGCGGATAGGCAGCGGCTACGACAACGTCGACATCAAGGCTGCAGGCGAGCTCGGTAAGTGCCTGGCGGGTGCCCAGTGAGTGTGTGCTGGGGCAGAGGCAGCAGAGCACACAGTGCCTGCTTCCAGCTGGAGGAAGGGGGTTGGTTTCAAAGGGAACCGAGCCAGGCACGCCTCCGAATAGACAGGTAGAAGCGTCCTGCTGGGTTCAGAGCCCTCACCTTGGGACCTGCGGGGCTGGGCCGGGCTGTGTCGCTTGGGAAGGATGCTGAGCCAGACCAGCCCCAGGCCCTTCCCTGCAGAGGGGACAGTGAGTTGCCGCACCTCTGTGTCGGTTGGCCAGGACCCATCAACCTGAAATGAACTTGTGCTGGGTGCACAGCTCAGGGTTTCTGGGTCTCCTCCAATCCTGGGATGGTGCTGTCTCCCCAAGGGCTGCTGTCCACACAGGAACCTTCCTAGGTCAGGGCCAGTGCAGGTGGACCACTGCACAGCCCCTCCTGCCCATCCCTTGCCATTAGGGGTTTCCAGAGAAGAGCAGAGGCAGCAGATGGACACCCAAAGGCGGGGCTCCTGGCCACTTTCCAGACCCCGGGCCGCAGGCGCCCTGAGGCGGGGGGGCTTGGCGTGGCGGCCTCCCTGTCCCGGCACCTGGCGTGGGCTCTGAGTGTGTGGACCGTTTGCAGAGGCTCAAGGGGCCACGCTTTGACAGCAGGAGTCCCCAGGCTGCCCTGCTGTCTTAGGAGGGGCCAGAAGGGTCCTTCTAGACTAGCCCCTCTCTGGTGACTGTCCTGGTGTTTTTGAAACATGCCGGCCCTGCAGCCAGTGTGTGGGGCTGTGATCTGCCTGGTGCCCTGCAGCCATGAGGCTGAGAAGGGGTACCTCAAAACAGTCAGGAACCCAGGCCTTTATGCCCCTGCCTGCTCCCGCCCCAAGCCAGCCTCTCAGCCCCACGGAGCCAGTGCTCCAAAGGCAGGCCCAGTGTGTGCAGTGCCCTGCCTGGGCAGCTCAGCACCGTACCTGACTGTGAACACCCACAAGCATGTGGTGTGACGGTTCCGGCCGCAGCCCAGGGCACCCCAGTGGGCTGCAGCCTTCCCCCCACCCCTTGAGGTCCTAGCCTGGGGGCTTGAGTGAGGGCTGCGGATTTGTTTTAGCAGTTAGTTCCCCTGCTTGCATCGGGGCTGCACCCAGTTCCTGAACCACAGGGTAAGTCTTGTTGGGTGCGCGTGGCGGCGGGCGGGGGGCGGGGGCAGGCCTCAGGGGGCCTGTTCTGAGTAGCGCTGGGTCTGGTCTGATTCTTCGTGATGGTGCCGGGCTGCTCTGCAGAGCGGCGGGTGGCCTGGTAGTTGTGGCTACGGCAGGTTGGGCTCGCCTCCCAGGTGAAGCCCACGGATAAGGCAGGAGGTGGTCGTTGCCCCGCAGGTGCTGTTCTAACCCTCCCCTGTCCCGAGTGGGGTGCTGTGCAGTGGTGGTTCAGAAGATTGATCCCGGTTTTTCTGGGTCACCCCTGGCTGGTCTCCATCGTCTCACCCCCTTCCTTGGGGGGGGGGGTCGCTTGACCCTGTACAAGAGGAGAAGGGGTTATGACAGCGGTGGCTTCCCACGTGCACCCCAAGCCTTTGCTTCCACCTCAGCATCACTCTGATCCCCTCTCTGTCGCCACGGAGAACCTTGGGAGGATGCGAGTCTTCAGAAGCGTGTCTACTGTAAACTCAAATTCTCCAGTTTTCCCTGGCACTGAGAGGAATGTTTTTTGAAAACAAATGTTCTTTGTGCTCTTGATAGAGCTGAAATCTCAAGTTCGAGCCGTGACAGAGAATGTGGCTCGACACCCGGGGGGGTTCGCGATCCTTTCCCTTCACCTACCTCCCGTCTCTGCAGCATCTGCCCCTCGTGACACCGCCACCCGCAATGTGTGTGACGTTGGGCTTCCTTGCCAGGACCCGGCCACCTCTCTCGGGGGGCCAGGGAAGGGGGGATGCGGGGGGAGATGGGATTGGAGGTGCCCGCGAGGGAACGTCCCATCTCCGCAGTTGTAGAAGCTGCCTCGCGGGCAGACTCGGGACCCGGGTGGGGCGGCCGTGTCCCCAGAGTCCCCCACAGAGGCCCGCCGGGGGCCTGCGATGTTAAAAGATGTGAACGGCATGTCCGCGGTGGCCTTTTCGTTGATCCTGGTCCAGTTTGATAAGGGAGCTGCTTCGGGGACATCTGCTGGGCCGTTTTGAAGGCAGTTTTCAAATGTGGGCTCTGCAGAAGGAAAATGGGCCCCTGTCCAGCCGTCCTTTGTCTCCAAATGCACTTCACAGCTCATTCGGTCAGCTGACCTGTAATGAGGACAGAAGAGCAGGTGGCTCAGGTCTCTGCCCCTCCTGATGACGTCCGGGCCCACGCGTGTGTTCCTGGGAGGGCAGCTCCCCTCCAGCATTCCCTGGAGCCCCGTCCTGAAGGCTTCGGGGCCCAGGGCACCTCGCCTCCGGCCCTGACATGATGGGCGAGGTGCTTCCTGTTCAGAGCAGGGAGGGGCTGTGGGCCGCCGGCCGCAGGCGAGGACAGCACCTGGGCAAGTAGAGGGGTCCTCCCCATCTGTAGTGTCACCCCAAGATCCAGGAGGAAGCAGTGGGAAGTTGGAAGGTTGTTGGAGAGAGCTAGGGCCCAGACTGAGCGCCGCGCACTGTCAGTCCGTGAGCCTTTCTGGCCGAGCTCGTTAATCTGGCGTCCAGCCTGGTCCAGTTCAGAAGGCGTTAGAGCAAAGAGCAAAAGCGTCAGCTGAGGGGAAAAGCAGCTCAGCTCTTGGGCTCGGACTTCGGGTCCACGGGGGCTGCAGCCTTGCTCTGTGGGTGCCAGCAGCTTGTCCTCATGGCATTTGGAGAATCACCCTTAAGGTATGAAGAACAGATTAGGAGTTTCCCCTCAAGAGGGTGGTCAGGGCTATAGAGTTTCAGCCATCAGGGCAGGACGTCTCAGGGGATGCCAGCAGCACCTCCTCCCAGGCCTTGGGGCGCCCCAAGCCCATGTATCCGCTTTCCCAGGCCTTGGGGCGCCCCAAGCCCATGTATCCGCTTTCCCAGGCCTTGGGGCACCCCAAGCCCATGTATCCGCTTTCCCAGACCTTGGTCTTGGGCTCTCCACACAGGCACAAGAGCCAAGGAGCTAAATTTCAAAGTTCTAGTGCGAAGGCGGAGACAAGGCCCCACTGCGGTCCCTCGTCCCCTGGGCGGGCTGGTGCGGTGCTTTATCTCTCGTGGACGCACAGATTCTCTCCTCCAACCTCATCACATCTCGTCCCACCTCCCAGGGTGCAGGGGGGCCCCTGGGCCTGGGCAGTGGCTGCGTCTGCAGCAGAAGGTCCACACTGGGCTGTTCTGCTGCTGGACCTTCCCCCTGGGCTTCAGGCAGAACAGATCAAGCCCCACGAGGAATGGAAATTGTCCCAGCTGCCAAAAGATTTTCTTATACCACTGGCATCTGCCTCCGTCTATCCAGACTGTAGTAATCCTGACTTCTAGTCTAGCCGCAGATCCTGTGCTTGGTCATTTCAAATGAAGTGGGTGCTGCAAGACGACTGACTTGCAGCTCGTGGAAGGTTTGTCAGCCTGGATCTCAAAACCTCATCCCCTGGCAGGTGGGGCAGCACATGGATGCTTTCACCCTGGGGGCTGTGTGTCCTCCAAGGGGTCACTGAGACCCTGGGCCTCAGGGCAGCCCTCGTGGGGTGGCGACACAGCTGCTGGGAAGGGGTGCTCCACGCGTTTGGTCCTGGTTTCTGTCCGGTGGAGCTGCAGGTGCTCTCTGCCCAGGCTCCTGACCCGAGAAGATAGAGGAATGCAGGCGCCTTACAGGTGGCCTGGCCCTGCATCCCTGGCTGTGACTCCGGGGGTCCCAAAAGGGACGTTTTGAGCTGGGCCAGCATATGCTCCCTGGACACCTACGTCCCTCCTTGGAAAGTGGCTGGACTGGCAGACCCCGGGCCTCACCAGGGGAACGGGGCTGGACCCAGGCCCGCTGGCCCTCTGTGTGCCTGCCCCTCCCACATCTGGCAAACATTCTTCCCCAAAACACCCTCCCACTGAGGAAGGTCAGTGCCAGGGCCCTTCCTGCCTGAGACTTGGGGCAGTTCTCCCTGCAGTCCTCAGCTGCCGGCCTCCTGGTGCTGGGAAACGCTAGCCCTTCATCTCTATTCCTCACACAGAGTCTGAGGGATCATCTTCACCAGCTGCTCTCAGCCCTGAAAGCTCTTTCAGAAAGCAGGGCGGGCACCTGTCTGCTCTGTTGTCTTTCTGTCAGAGCGGGAGGGTGACTAGGGTCCACTGAGCAAATGTGGGGCTGGATTCAGACATCAGCTCCATCCTGTCCCAGCCCACGGGCCTGGAAGGTGTTAACTTTCTAATTCTTCTGTCTTGCCTTTAAAAAAAAAGAAGAAGAAGTAATATGTTCATTGCATTAGACTCTTAAAATACCATAAAACAAAAGGCCGCTCTCCATTACCCCAGCCCCGGCCTGGGGGGAGGATCCAGGAGGTTGCATTGCAAAGAGCCTCTGGTTTCCTGGATCCCAGAGACCATCAGGAGGGGGCCCTACACGCTAGCTTCCTGGCGCTGGACGGGGATGGTGGACGGAGCTGGACCACCACTCGCTTCCCAGGGACGTGGGGCCTGGAAGCACTGGGTGGGCCGGACATGGGGTCAGCAGGGGGCTGGGGGGTGAGCCAAGCCCCGGACAGAAGTCCTCCTGGGACGGCTACGGGGCTGGAGGTCCCTGGGCCTCAGAGCCAGACGGTCTGTGTCCTCTAGGTGACAAGCAGGCCTCAGAGACCCACACCTGCCCGGGGCCACACACATAGTCCGTGGCTGAATGGGCCACCTTTGCCACCCCTGCCCCTCAGCTGGGTGGACTGGGAGCCCTGGCGCTTCCCCACAGAACTTGGGGTTCTCATCCCAGCGCCTGGCTCTTGTCGTTTCCAGGGATCGCCGTATGCAACATCCCGTCCGCGGCAGTGGAAGAGACGGCCGACTCCACCATCTGCCACATTCTGAACCTGTACCGGCGGAACACGTGGCTGTACCAGGCGCTGCGGGAAGGCACGCGGGTGCAGAGCGTCGAGCAGATCCGGGAGGTTGCCTCGGGGGCAGCCCGCATCCGCGGGGAGACGCTGGGCCTCATTGGCTTCGGTACGTGCGCCTGCTCCACAGGGACCACCTGGGGGAGGCAGGCCTGGCCCTGGAAGTCGGGGTGCGCTGCAGCTGTGCCTGTGGGAGGAGCTCTCTTGGGCCGGAGGAAGGCCCTTGCCCTTCGCCGAGCTGCCTGGGGTGGGAGGTCAGAGGTCAAGACTGACCAGGGAACTCGCCCAGAGGTAAGATCTGGGCTGCTTCTGGAAGAATGGGTCTGACGTCGGCGGGAGGGCGCCCCCAGGAAGGCGCCGTGCTCCCTAACTGCCCTGGGTAGAGGGTGAGGAGCTGGTGGCTGAGTGGAGACCCAGGCAGTGGGCAAGGCCCACCTGCAGGCGCCAGGCGGGGGTGGCAGTGGAGTCGCTGAAGGATTTTTGCGCCAGAAGGTGGCGGGGTCAGGTCAGCAGCTTGGAAAGCTCCCCCAAGAGAGGGGGCATGGTAAGGCCTCCCTCTGCGGTGACACGGTGGGCGGCCCTGGGAGCGCCTGGGGCAGGTTCCTCAGGAGGAGGTGCGCCGCGGTGGAAAGCAGCCTGGCTGCCACAGCTGTTGGCAGCACTGGGCCCCAAGTCGAGCCCCGACTCGGCAAACAGGAGCCGACCGGGCGGGTGGGCTTGCTCGTTGCTCACCGGCTCTGCGACCTTGAGGACAGAGCTCGACCTCTCTGCGTCAGTTTCTGATCTGTCAATTGGGAACGAGTGTTAGCAACACGGTTGCTGCCTGGAAGCACACGGGTGTGTTGTGACTGCAGGGCTTGGCTTCCAGAAGGCCCCCCAAGCTGCCGGTCAGCCGTCAGCTTGGAGCTCTGTGTTTCCGAATAACTGAGGGCAGGACCTCTGGGACGGCCACAGTGCCTCCTTGTGCCGCGAGTTCCTGTCCAGGAGGCCCGGGTACCGGCTGGAACAAGTAGAAGGAGCTGGGCTTCTTCCAGGAGCGTACATCTTTCCAGCACCCGGGTGTGGGTGCTAAGAGCCCAGGTTTCAGGGGTGATCACACTCAGGGAGCTAATCCTTTCGCCAAAGAGTCTGTCTTCATTTTTCTGGAGTGGAAGATACAATATGACTCAAATGCCGGTGCTCTGTGAGCCGCAGCGCCCTCTGCTGGTGCCCGCGGGGCTTCCCACCGCTCTGGGAAGTGGGTCTTGGAGACGGTTCTTAGAACAACGTGCATTCTTAAGCCGACGCACAGGCCTCAGGTGGGCTCCGGCCAGGGTGCAGAGCCTCACCTTGCGAGTGGCCCGGCCACGTGGTAGACCACTTGTTTCCAGGGCGTCTGACCGCAGCCATCCCAGCAAGTTCTTACGGGGGACGTTTCTTCGGCTGTACCCTTTGCCATCCATCTTTTGAAGGCCGGTCCCGTGAACTCCAGCCCTGTTTACTCAAGACCGTAAGCCAAGCACTGCCACAGTCCCGGAGCCCCCCTGCACACTAGGTTTTTCCTTGCTACCTTTCCTGGTCTCTCTGGAGCCTCCCAGAACTGTAGGCAGAGCTGAGGCAGGAGGCGGCATGGTCATACGCGGCCTCACGCCTCGGCTGCCGCCCTGACTGTTTGGGGCTGAAAGCCTCCGCCTGCCTAAGAGTCGGCCGAGAAGCAGCAGCAGAGCCCGGAGTGTGGAGCAAGTTCCTCCAAACCCAGTTCATGCCGCCGCGCAGGGGCCTGGACGGGGCGGGGTCGTGAGCTTGACCCCAGCCCGGGCTGGTGGTGGGTACTGCTCCAGGCCAGCCTCCGAGTTGGGAATAAGCATGAAAAATCTGAAGGGAAAGCGTGCCAACAGTGACAGTATTTTTATTTTATGTTTTTGTTTGTTTTTTGGTGTGTTTATTTTGCGGTATGTGGGCCTCTCCCGTTGCAGGGCACAGGCTCCAGACGCACAGGCTCAGCGGCCATAGCTCACGGGCCCAGCCGCTCCCCAGCATGTGGGATCCTCCCGGACCGGGGCACGAACCCGTGTCCCCTGCATCGGCAGGCGGACTCTCAACCACTGCGCCACCAGGGAAGCCCTATTTTGTCTTTTTAAGGCCAAGGCAATTAGGTTCTCCTCTCTGAGGCTGGGTTTTGATCAAGTCAGTAAGACTGTTTATCATCAGGTCTTGCAAAATTTAGTCAGGAAAACCCCATGGCTGAAGTAGAGCCAGTGGAAAGATGAGGGTTCGTGAATTTATGAAAAGCAGAGCCATGGGGAAGGCTCTGGTGACCGGCCGTGACTCCGCCCCGGGCACTGCCGCCGGGACCCCATCTCCTGTGAAAGTATGTTAGGACGCGGGGGGGAAGGAGGGCAGCTAAAGGCCGGCAAAGCGGGGGTGGCGGGTGTGCTGGCGTTGGCCGTGAGCCCCAGCCGCCGCGTGGTGGGGGCGCTTGGTTCCGAACCTCGGGTACGTCAGAGGGGGGTCTTCGGGTCACTGCTGCCCTTCCCGCCCCTGCCGTCGTGCTGGCTCCTCTGCAGTGTGGCTGTACTTCCTGGCTCGCCGTGTCCAAGTGGTGACACTGAAGAGGGATGGCACGAGGGGTGTGACCACGGGCGACCCCGCAGCTGTCCCTCCTGATCAGAACGGCCTTATCAGAGCTTTGCCTCCAGACCATGGCGGTGGTGGATCTGCCGCCCATTTGGATTGCAGTTTCAGCAGGAGGCGGTGGCGGTCCGCCACCCCACTGCCCTCCCACGGGCTTCCCTTCTTCCTCCTGCACATTTGAGTAATGGTTTTCGAGCCAGATTTATTCTGTGCTCTCCCCAAATCAGCTCCTCCAGGTATCATTCACACCATTTTGTGTTCAAGCTGAAAACTGCTCTGGGAAGCAAGAGGTGCCGTCTATGGGGGTCAGCGGGTTTGCGCAAATGACGGCCACTCAGGAGTCAGGGAAGCCTTCGCGTCCTGTTAGGCGACGTTGCTGTCTAACTTGCTGGAGGCCTGACCCACGCTCCACGTGTGCTCAGAGCCCCACCTCTCAACCAGAGCACTTCCCCACATCCATCGGTGCTCAGGCCAGACTGCAGTGGTCAGTTTCGATCACTGTTCATGAGCAAACCTGGTGGCAATTACACAAGAGAACAGTCCCTGTTTGACACTGAGTACAATAAAGAGATGAAGCTCAGGTTAAGAAGCCCACTATATCAGCAAACAAGTAGGGGAAAGAGAAATACGAAGGAGATGATATCGGTGATGGTTGGGAGCTGGCACGTGGAGTTCCCTAGATTGTTCCCTCTAGTTATGTCTATGTTTGAAAATGTGCCTAATAGGAACCTGAAAACAAAACAACTACTCTGGTAGCAAGTACAGGTGATAAGCGCTGCCCTGCTCACCCAGAAGCGTTGGCCCGGCTCCGGCCCCAGTGACCTGGGGAGAAGTGCTGGCCTCAGGTGGCACCAAGCCCTGGGCGTTCGGTTCTCCCAGCACCACCACAGACTGGGTCCAACTGCCAGAAGTGCTGGAGGCAGCAGAGCTGCGGCTGGGCACCACGCAAGGTCCCCGCCTCGGGACGAGCGTCGGCAGGAGGCGCGGGGGCCTCGCTCACCTGGACGCTCTCTTTCTGCACAGGTCGCACGGGGCAGGCGGTTGCCGTTCGAGCCAAGGCCTTTGGATTCAGCGTCATATTTTATGACCCCTACTTGCAGGATGGGATAGAGCGGTCCCTGGGCGTGCAGAGGGTCTACACCCTGCAGGACTTACTGTATCAGAGCGACTGCGTCTCCTTGCACTGTAATCTCAACGAACATAACCACCACCTCATCAATGACTTTACTATAAAGCAGGTAAATTGAAATAAATGGTCTCAGACCCTGGAAACGTCTGTCAAAACCAAAGGGGGAATGGGAAACGGTCCAGTGGACACACCAGTGAGCGGAGAAGAAAGTCCCCCGAGGCATCAGCAAGGAGCTGGGCGGGGCCCCCTCCGTGAGACGGGCCGTGGTGAGCCGGGAGGGGCAGGACCCGGCCCAGGACCCAGCTCTGACCAGGCCTGGCCTCCAAGACAGCCAGTTGACAGGTCACGGCTCCCGCTGCCCCAGCTTGCAGCCCTCTCTCTCTCGGGGTCAGCGGGAGCGGCCCCCCCGGCCCCCCGCTGTCACCGAGGCTCTGCGCTCCCTTCCCCCGCAGCCGCTGCGCGTGCATCAAACACCCAGACCCACTACCATCCACTGCCGCGGCTCCCTTCTTCAAACCTGGGTGCAGGCTCCTCCCAAGGCGGCAGCGGCGGCACCCGTTTACCAGCTTTTCCCTCCCCCTCGCAGATGAGGCAAGGAGCATTCCTAGTGAACGCGGCCCGCGGCGGACTGGTGGATGAGAAAGCCTTAGCCCAAGCCCTCAAGGAAGGCAGGATACGAGGGGCGGCCCTCGACGTGCACGAATCGGAGCCTTTCAGGCAGGTTTGGTAGCTCAGGGCTCGCACAGGAACTCGCAGGAGCCCCACTGTGACCTCGGGGCAGCTTCCCAGACGGGTCCTGGGTGGGCACCTGGAGACCAGGTTTACAGCCTCTGCTCTTCTAAGGTCTGTGCTGTATTCTCACCAAGTATAAAAGGGCCAGAAGTTCCCCCAAAGATGATCAGACAGGGGACAGGCAGGAAGACAAATGGCGGTGAAGAGCAGGCTTTCCCCGTACTCTGGATTGCTCTGGTTGGAGGCAGGCTAGTCGGCCCTCCCTAGAATTGTCCCTTCTTTCCGAGTCCCTCGTGATGCCTGACGCTAATTAGTTTTATGAGTATGTTCTTACACTCCCAACCCTTAGGAAACAGACTGCAGAATCCCCCCCCCCCCCCAGCCCCGTGGTTTTATCTGTGTGGCTACCATTCCACACGGCCAAGGGCTCCCTTTTGAGGAGCAGGGTGGGGAGTGAGAGTGACGTGCGTTGTTTTCCTCATCTGCTGTGTTTTTTGTATACTCATCTAGCTTTGCTCAGGGTCCCCTGAAGGACGCACCGAATCTCATTTGTACACCCCACACGGCCTGGTACAGTGAGCAAGCCTCCCTGGAGATGAGGGAGGCGGCCGCCACCGAGATCCGCCGGGCCATCACAGGTGAGCCCTCCGCCACGCTGGCCGCCTCCGATCCCAGTGACGGACACGCGGAAGGGGGCGTGGGGCTTTGCTGCTGGCAGAGGTGGTCTCTAGGCATCAAGTTGAAGAAATTCGGAATGAGTTGGGCCCCGTTTCTTTCAGGGGAAACCAATTCCCTTTTGTATTAGCCAGTGCAAGTCTCGCAAACCTGGAAGGGGAGGGAGCCCCAGGGGGAGCCGTGGGCAGCTCCCTTCTGTTTGGCTGGAGCCCAGTGTGGTTCAGGCCCTGGAACAAGTCATATGTTGTGGAAATACAAGGGCCGGCCCTTCCTATCAAAGAGTAAGAGACTTGCATTGTAGCTTGTCCCCGCATAACAGAGAAGTATAACATTTAAGTCACTGTGACCTTGAAAAATACATATGATTACTTTTAATCATCTTATTCCAGGTCGCATCCCAGAGAGCTTAAGAAACTGTGTGAACAAGGAATTCTTTGTCACAACAGCTCCCTGGTCAGTAATAGATCAGCAAGCAATTCATCCAGAGCTCAATGGTGCCACATACAGGTGAGGAGAGGAATGGGCTGAGCCCTGCTCCCTGGGGGAGGGCGGAGACGGGGGACCTGGGGACGTTAAGCCAACCTGAGCGCTAGTAAGAATTACACTGTCCCCTCCTCTCAGTTCTTCCATTCCTCATTTCCGTGGAACAAACATAGTTTGGGGACAGAGCCGAGAATTGGAATTCCTATTTTAAAGGGGGTGCGGGGTACGGGTGGGTTGTGCATTCCCCAGCGGGTCTGAATCACTGTTCATTCCGAAGCCACTTGAAAACCAGAGGGTTTCTAGGTGAAAAGGTACAGAAAAGGTCATCAAGGAAGAGGGCCTGATTTTGTTTTCTAACTTGAACTTTCTGTCCAAGGAGAGCATTCTGGCCAAAGACCAGTCCATTTGACCGGGGGGGGGGGGGGGGGGGGGGGGGGGGGAGTGTCGTCTTTGTTTCTCCGTGAAGCAGGAAGTTTGACCCCAGGGGCACGTGACAGTGACAGAGTTTGGGTGGGACTGAGGCAAGAGAGCCTGCACTGGGGACACGAGCCAGGACCCTTGGAAGGGACCAGGGGTTTTGTCTGTAGTAGTTTTCCATGGTTCTCTTCCCCCAGCATGGCCGGTTGCAGGGAAATAGCTCCTCCCCCATAAAGGAGAGAAGCTGCAGCGTGGAATGCCAGAAGGGACCTTTTGTTCTGCTTACTCTGACCCAGGACTGCCCCACCTTGGCAGTACTGGGCCAGATGGCCCGTGCATTATAGGATGTATAGTGGCAGCCCTGGCCCCCACCCGCTAGAAGCCGATAGCACCTCCCACTCCCAACGGTGACAACTAAAAACGCCCCCCAGACACTGCCCGAGATCCCTGGTTTTGAACCACTGCTCTAGGGGGCGATTAAATACAGTCTGTGTAAAAGGACCCATACATGGAAGCTCCTATCTGGGCAAGGAAGCCCAGCGGTTTCTTCCCAAGTCACGGGGCTTTGTTTGCACGCAGCACGTTCTATTAAAGGCCCACTTGCGTTTTACCCTCATAAGCATTTTCAAGCATCACTTGGGCCCAGCCCAGCACCAGATTGGATTCCCCTGTTTGTCCATGTTGGTGGCCTACCCTTTAAGGGCCACGTCCTAATTATTCCTCTAGACAGAGCAAGGCTCCTTGGCCCCTTGGAAAACTGCTTGTGCTGGAGGGTTGCAGCTCACAGGGTCCTGTTCATCAGAGTCCTCCTGGACAGTCCCTGACCAGCGTCACTGTAACAGGCCGAGACCCCGTCCCCTTTACCGCAAGTGTGAAGGGTTTGATAACTTGGAGAGGAAGACTAATTCTAAAGCCCCCTGCTTCATAAGTATGTTTTGTCCTCAGTGTTTAAATACACGAGTCACACCTGTGCATAATGTCCATGTGCTCGGGCGTGCGCGCGCACACAGCCATTCCTGTGCCTGCAGGATAAGATGAGGCCACGTTCAGGTGCCCTCCAGGTACCCTCAGAGGGCAGGCATCCTGCCCATCACCAGCTCACCATCTCCCCTGCTGCTGCCCTGTCCCCACCCACATCTCAGGTTACGGGAGCCGGTAACTAACCAGCCTAGGAAGTCACACTTCGCAAGCGTACTTCATGCCCTCTGTTAGGAAATCATTAAAGCCTTTGATATAACTGATGAACACTTTCTAACGCAGCCGGAAAACTTGGAATTTATTTTGTCCAAAACGTTTTACAAATGCGACACGGTTTCCCCACACACGATTAATTAGTATAGTCTATTGCTGTTGCCTAAAAGCTACAAAATTAGTGCTTTGATTGGACTAACTAGGCTTTGTTGTTTATGAATTAGATGTCCATGTTTAACTTTACCATGTAGACTTCTCCTTGCTTTGGAGGTAGGAGGTATGACAACCCATCCCATAAACAGAGCAAGAGCTTGGCAGCTTCTGGGGCCTGAACTTAACCGGCCCTTTCTCTTGTGCCCGCCCTCCCTAGATACCCACCAGGCATCGTGGGCGTGGCTCCGGGAGGACTTCCTGCAGCCATGGAAGGGATCATCCCCGGAGGCATCCCGGTAACCCACAACCTCCCCACGGTGGCACACCCTTCCCAAGCTCCCTCTCCCAACCAGCCCACAAAACACGGGGACAGTCGAGAGCACCCCAACGAGCAATAGCAGAGAGTGACGGAAGGTAACCATTCAGATACACCTGGGACCAAGAGACAGTGAAAAATAGATGAACTAAGAGAAAAGGAATCTGACAGTCTTTTTAACTGATTCTGGACATACGCATCATTGACGTTGCAGTGTTAAAACTACAAAGGAGCTCGAAGCCGAGACGTGGGAAAACTGAAGATGTCGTCTGCTTGTGGAAGCGCTGAAAAAGACTAGGACGTGATTTATTAACGACCAACTTCTGTTATTGTGTGTTAAGTTTTTCATCTGTGCATCAAATCACAAAGAATAAATAGATCTTTTTCCTTTATCAGTCCCTTGGACACAGCAGGTCCTGAACACCTTGCTCTAGAATGTTGCATCAGGAGTTCCAAACATCAAAATAAAAAATATTAAGAGGAAATCCCCATCCTATGACTCTAGTCCCTTCGGTCCACGGGGGCTGGTTACCTCTTTTGCTAATAGGAAGATTAAATTACTACAAAATGGGGAGAAAACTGTTTGCCTGTGTTAGACAACCGCGAGCATAGGATTGAAGACAGTACAGGCTCCTGTACAGAGAAGTCTCTCCCATCTGAACTGCATACTGAGCGGGCAAGTTGGTTGTGAGTTCAGTAAAAACCCTCTGATGATGCAAAAAAAAAAAAAAAAAAGTATTAAGTTTCACAAGCTGTTTGTACTCAAATATATTTTCTCAGTTTCAGATCCTCAGCTATTTTATTGAGTGGAAAGTCTTGAACTGAAAGGGTTCAAGAAGAATAATGTTGCATTTCCTTATGTCTCAGGAAACACTTTTTATGGTAACTTGTCAGATTGTCTATGAACAAACCCACTTTTTTAGACATTGATAAAGTCTTCTTTTCTTCACGTGATATTTTATACAAGAACACTTCAGGTGTGTTATTAGATGTGACTGATTTTAACAAATCCTATTAGATTTGTATCAACTAGTTACATGTTATATTCATAGTCTTTTGTGAATCATCGCCTTTTTGTTTAAAAGATGGCCTATTTTGAGCCTTTGTATAGGTACATTCCTGTTTTTGTGACAAAAAACCTTTAAAACTGTCCCAAACAGAAAAATAATGGCTATCAGAAATATGTTTTGTTTTAGTGTGAGTTACCGTTACTGTATTTGTTTATTGTAAAGGTGGACATTTAGCGTTCAGTGCAGTTTTCAATAAAAAGTAATAAAAATTTCTGTTAAGCTCTGAAATTCAAGTACAACTCACCAGTGTAAAAGTTCTCTCCTTGAGATGTTTAAAGGCAACTGCATTTTCAATTAGCCAGTTTCCCAACTCTTGTTACTCCGAGGGTCAAAGATTTACAGTACTTTTCTGTCATCTACCTATTCCATAACCAGACGCAAGAATGTTGATAATTACTTCATGTGATAGTTTAATTGAAAAAATCAAAACTTCACATAAGTCCATCCTTATCAAATCATGCCATCCCTAAGATGAAATAGTGGGTTAGAACTAAGTCAATTCAAGAAACAAAATTGGTCAAGTTTTAGAATTTTGATTTTAATTTACCCAAAAGCAAAATTATCTGGCTCAAGCATTAATGCAGGAAGGGAGGTGAATCTCAAAAAAAAATTTTTTTAATGATATTTACAAAGAAATGTTGCAAATTAATTAACATCAGCCATTTCCATAGGTTAGGAACTTTCCATTGATTTTATGGGTCTTCCTTCTTAAATAGCATTAAACCCCTTACTACTAGCAGTATCTGCAAATGTCAGTCACGTCCAACAATTCCAGGTACCGAACTCCTTTTCAGCCGCCTCCCCCCACCCTTTCCCATTTAAAAAAAGAAGTCATGACAACTTAAAGCATCAACCTCCTCACTCATTTTAAGGTGGTGGTCCCATCCCAACTCTCCCATGAAAAATTACACTGAAACCACCTGACACGGATAGAGAGATCCTGGACAGAGATACAGCAAATGGTTACTGACCTATCACTCCGGGGAGCAAAGTGGCAGCTCAAGATCATCTTCACGACCACTTGTCAAACAGGCAATCAGTGAGGGGGTGACGTATGCACAAAAAGGAGACCCCCAACCGACTATGCACAGCAATAGTCCCTTAACACAGACTAAGTCTGTGACACGATGAGCCTAAAAACCAAAAACATAAAAAGGTCCAAATCCATGGTGTGCTTGGGTTTTGACAGAAAACACCACACTGTATTCTCCCTAGAAAAAGAACCATAAAGTCCATACAGTTAAAGGTATTACTGTCCGGAGTCAACCAAAAGACATACAATATCTGTCACCCTGCCATATATAATCTGAGAAAGGACTGCAAACTCTATCTTGGGACAACAGTTATGGCTGTTTGATAGTTCAAGAGCTTAACATAGCATTGATTCACCAAAATGTTGGCCTTTACCAGCCAATCTGCTGTGAAAACCATTTAAAGCCCCATCCCTGTCTGGAGCCTAAGAAATGGAGTCATATATATATATATATAATTCTTTCCCACAGGGAAGAATGCTGTACCTGTTAAACTAGATGTGGTCAGGGTCACTGATCTATAAATAAATAAATAAAGAGGCACCTCAGGGGACACACCACGCAGCAAACACAACACACGGAGGCTAAGGCTAAAGACCGAGCCTGCAGTTTTCTGAACAGCACTGACTGTAATGTAGACCGTAGCAACTAGATGCTTTTCCCTCAAACATTTCTCTTCGGATTCTTCAACTGGGAGAGCAGTTTTTGCTTAACAGCAACTAGAACAGGATGTCTGGCCACTAAAGAATTCTCTCCCTATATATGGAGAAAAGTTTATAGGGATGCTGTGCTATGTAATTAGAATGGCAGCCTTCTAAAAAATTAATTCTGTCCAAAATGAAAGCAAACCGTAGAGTCAATTTGTAAGAAAACATTAACCATTTGAAACAGTAACATACACATTACATCAAAATTCATTCATATGGAATCAAATTGCAAATATTTTTCCTGCAAGTTGTAGCATGCAGCAAAAGCGATCATCCTGGGAACACGTTTCAAGGAGTGTTCAGAGAGGGAAGAAAGAACTAGAGAGATGACATCTCATAGGTAATTTTCTATTTTTAGTATTCCAGCATCAAATCTGAGGTTGTGCACATTTCAATAGCATCTAAACAGAACTTAGAAGAAAACAAGAAGTAAATATTTCAAGGTTTTCACAGCCTTTTCATCAAAGGGAAGGAAAAGTGTGAGTGAGTGAGTGAGTGAGTGAGTGAGTGAGTGAGTGAGTGAGTGTGTGTGTGTGTGTGTGTGTGTGTGTGTGTGTGTGTGTGTGTGTGTGTGTGTGTGTGTGTGTGTGTGTGTGTGTGTGTGTAGGGCTTCTTGCCAAATTCCTTGCCACATCAATAGTCTACAAAGTGCTTACCAGGACACTAAGTCTTTTTGTGTTCCTGAGATAGGTCTGAAATTTTTACCCAGTTTTGAATGTATACCTGAAGTGGTCAAATAATACTTTTTGTAGAAAGTTTTCCTACCTAAGATTATAGTCTTAACTTTAAATAAGAATGGCCACAATTAACCAACATGCAAAAATTCTCAGACTACTCACTGAGAAATTCATTATACAATGCATTTACCACCTTACTGCGTTCTTAAATCTTTATTCTATACTGAACTGATATTCCCAATTAGCCCAAGCAAAGGCATGCCTTTCTAACACAATTTGCTTAAAGCAGGGTTGATGATAAAAGACAGTTAAGAATCCACAGACTCTATGCATGGCAACCTGGGAGAGTATAACATTGTCAACAGAGTCAAGTGGGCGAATTTCACACAATTCATTCAGTTACATACGAGTGGGCCGGCTCCCCCGAGCACTCCCCCGCCAGCACTCCCCTCACTTACATCCACCGAATAACTATTCACAAAGAGACTGCTGCCCAGAGTCTGGTAGAAGAAGCCCCATCTTAAGGGCACTCTTCCAAACAAATAAATACCTAAACACTGAAAAGGGGCATTATCAGAAACTTTTAAAAAGACAAAATAATAGAAACCAAAACCCTTTCCAAAACAAGGGAACGATGTCTATGCAAAGTTCACTCAATAAAAAATCCTTACTTTTCTTACAGTTTGTTCCTTAAAGATTTTATTTTATTTTATTGGGCACAACAGGAACTAAATTATTAATAAAAATAAAAGCTTGTTTTTATGTTTTGCTGTGGGTAATTTGTACAAAAAGTTTCCAAATCTCTAACGAGCTCTAGTGAGATATAATGTAAAACGGATCTTTTAAGATGCAAGTAGAATGCCAGGTTCTACTTAAAAAAGAATTATCTCAAAGGAACAAAGAGTGATCTGCCATGTGCTTTTGGAGGTGCCCATGCTGGAAAAAACTTCTCAATAATATGAAGATGCTGGTACAACTTTTCCTATTACACAACTTCTTACACAACCACATGCGTTACATTTATAGACAGATTTACAATTTGAAAGGAAAAAAGTTCTGTCTTAATAAAATTCATTTTTTACAAACTGTAGTCCAAAGTTCTGTCTCCTCACAGCAGATGCATCATCTCCACGGGGTGTGGATCAGAAAAACCCTTCCAAGCAGATCCTGCCAGATCTGCTTCATTCCATGCCGTGCACTCTGCCTGGAGCACCGCAGCAGCGTGGAGGTCACTACAGAGCTGGTACCTTGCTCTTCTGCTCTTTGATTATTTTCATTCATCTTCATCATCTTCGTCTTCCTCCCCATCAGACAGGGATGAACAAGGCCGGATCTGTCGGTAGCGGTCAAGCCATTTTTCTACCATTTGCGTGACCAGAGGGTGATTTCGCCGCCGGGAGCTCTTCTGCATGGCCACGAGAACTCCTCCCTCAGTCACACAGCAGTCCAGCCACTCCCTGAGCAGCTTTTCTTGCTGTTCCTCATTACCTAGCTTTTAGAGGAATGTGAAGAAGAGGGAAAATAACACAACAGATCACAGACTTGACAGGAAAAATTTAACAGAAACCTACAGCTGGTATGATTAATGAAAAAGGCCAGAGCAACGAAGTGTTTCAACATGGTTTCCACCTCTCATCAATTTTATGTTTAAAACCCAGTTTCCTGTGGTTAAATAGAAAAAAAATCTATGGGAAAATTCACAGAAAAACCTAGAGGGAAGAATAGCCTAGTAATAAGTTAATTTGTTTGATATAATAGCAAAAAGCAAATGTTATCTAATAAGCTGATCCTTGCAGCTTCAAACAGAACAAGGTAAGTTTACTCAGAAAGTTATGTATATAGGCTCAAGGAACAAAAATTATCTGAACTTTTTTCTTAATATCATGGTTATAAAAAGTTTATAATTATTACTAGTATATGAAATAAAAGACCAATAATTTTATAAGAATTTGGGCTGGAGCGCTCTTTTACACATTCTCGCCACCTCCCCTGCCTGGCGTGCACCACCTGCTCCCCCGCAGCTCCAGTGACCTCCCACCTGCTCCTGTTCCCACCACTGCCCAGGTATCGAGTCTCAACCGAGTTGCCAGTATTCCTCTTCTGGGCAAACTGGCTGTTGGCTCCCCAGCTTACCCAGAATAAAGCCAAAGATTTAAAAGACCGTTGATGACCCCATGCCACCCCTTAACCTCTCAGCCTCGTCTCTCCCCGCTTGCCCAATCCCCACAAACCACACTGGCTTGAACTTCCCTCTACCTACAACTCTCTTCCCCCAGATTCTGCAAGACTCCTTCCTCTTTCAGGTCTCAATTCAGGCGTCACCTCCTCAGTGATGCCTTACCTTGGGCCCCCGGTGGCCCCCTCATCCCCCCCTTTCCCCCTCACCCCATCTTTTTATCTCCTCAGCACTCAGCACTACCTGAGGGCTAGGACTTTGGTCTTCACTGCTTTATCTCTGCAGAACACATCCTACACAGCAATTCTGAAAAGATAAATTTCAAAGTCTGTCTGACCAGGATTTATAGAAAGTGACAATTACTACGACCTAGTTCAAAATTGTAAGTGGTAGTACAGATAATACCACACCTGAAAGACACACTAGGCTGGGTTCTGGTACAGTGCTGCTACTTTAAGTAATTAATACAAGAAACAGGCTTCTTACCTCCTGAGCAGAAAGGAAGTGCACATGGAGTAACTTCCTTTCACTGTCAACCAGAGGCAGAAATGTAATGGTGACATCGTCATCGGTGTTCAGGTTAGCACCAGCACCTCGGTTACCATAGCCATCATTTTCCATGGCAACCAAAGCAGAGAAGTGGCCCCTTGTATAGCCCAGAGCAATCGGACTTTTCCAACAAAAACTCTGTTCCCACAACAAAGGCAAATACACACCTGGAAAGAGGGAAGAAAGTCACAATGAGATTTTCAGGATGTGACTGCAATGTGCATTAAAATAATAAACAAGAAAGCTCCAAAATACTCATGATAACGGCTTACCTTGAAACCGAGTATATCCCAAAGTTTCTCCCCGGAAACTTTTATAATATTTTACTCCATAAACTATAATTGGTCGTCTAAGAATATGTGCAAGTACAAAAATGTGGGTCTGTTCCAAACTTGCTCCAGGCTGTACAGAACAAAATAAAAGAAAGCAAATTCTCTTTAAAACATTTATTACCACCCCGGAAAACTGATGTGTATAACACAATGCTACCCTCCTTCATTATTACACTACCTCAATTCATTTAAAAAATATAGTAATACTACTGTCCAACTAAAGAGTTTGATTCCTCAAATAGCAAAGTCCAATAAAAGAAATCTGCAAAGTTTATGTACAGGTATCCAAACTCAAGAACTGAACAGATTTGTTTAAATACTGATTTCAGAAACAAGAGATTCAGACAGCAAAGGAAGCTTGATTTATATAACTGCCTTCTGGTTAAGTTACTTGTGAAAGTACTACCTACAACAAGGTCCACCCGAAGTAAAAAGAACTTCGTTATTTCACACAAACATAAATGGCTGCAAATGGCTGCATCACCTAAGGCAAGAATATGCAACAGGTCTCCCTTCCCCCCATAATGATTCTGACAGCACCTTTACAGGAGGTACACGTCTCAGATGTAAAACAGTCACTGTGAACCCTGCCCAAATGACCCAAAGACAGAAGGTACTTCCCTCAGAGGGTACTAATGAATTATGATGCTTTCTGCAAAGAAAAGAAGTGGTTTGTTGTGCATATATTTGAAGTTTATAGTTAAGTATATTAATATGCTTCATAAAATAAAACTAGCATGAGTGTGAGGGACAGCCCTACACAGTACATCTATAAAAGTTCATTCCCAAGTTAGTTAATCATTCCTGTCCACGGCACCTTCTCCTTGGCCTACGTCACGTGGACGGAGGCTCCTCACCTGGGGAGCCTTGTGAAGATCACAACTTGATCCTCAGGGGCCTGGCAGCTCAGCATCAGCACCCACCACTAGCACAGAGATCTTGGGGAAGTGTCCCCTCGGACACAGAATGGGAGCTAACCCGTAGGTAGGTAAAACAGGCATAAAGCCACCACTTCTTAAAATTTTTAATTTATTATTTTTTAAAATTTTTATTGGAGTATAGTTGATTTACAATGTTGTGTTAGTTTCTGCTGTACAGCAATGAGAATTGTTATACATATACCTATATCCACTCTTTTTTAGATTCTTTTCCCATATAGGTCATTACAGAGTATTGAGTAGAGTTCCCTGTGCTACACAGTAGGTCCTTATTAGCTATCTATTTTATATATAATAGCGTGTATATGTCAATCCCAAAAAGTCACCTGAGAGGACAATATAACTGAAGAGTAATCTGAGGAAATATTTAAGAGGTTAGAATCACCAAGTACAACTTTTATTTGGACAGTTTTTTAATCACTTAATATAAGAAACATGTTGCCCTCCCTGTGCTGCAGCGAGGACTTGCCTATGGTCCCAGAGCTGATAAACAGCAGTCACTAGAACCCAAGTCACCTGCTGCCAAGTCAAGCGCTCTTCCCTTCATGCCACACTGCCTCCAACATGGTCTTCGTGTAAACCAAGGCATTTAGACCAGCTGCCTCACTTTTCTCATAGGAGCAACATGCCCTGAAGCATTCTTACCTGACTAGCAAGAGAGAGTATAAATGCCCAGTCTTCTTGCCACTGTTCTTCTCTCAAGGAAAAATGTAAACCAAAGCTCTGAGAATACCAGGACTCCCAATCTTTCCAACGTGTATAAAACCTAAAAGCAACAGAGTAAAACAGAAGCCTTTCTATAAACAGTTCATTTAATGTTCCGATCATTTATTTAATGTAGTCTTTAAGCAATTCAAATGCAGAGATTAATAATTAATTTTACCTGGCTTGCAGTATATTTTTCCAATTAAAAATGCCTCCTTTCTGCTAGCAGACATCTTTTAACATATCCTCAGACATAATCTGATTCACCACCCACCAAATTTTCATCAAAACTACGAACACTAGTGATGAGAACGGTTGATTTCAATTGTCTACTATTGGTTTACGAATAAAAACTAAAAACACTCAAAATCATCTGAGAGGTTGGATAAAAATCAAAGACACTACATTTCTCCATTAATGAATAGTTATCCACTACTTGGTCACAGACTAGAAATAGCCCATGTGTTTATAAGAATATCAAAATCACTTCCTTGAGATTTCATTCATTAAATAAAATTATTTGATTATCACATGACAATTGAAATAAAAAATCACTGTAACTACAAGAACAATCCCTTCTTCATGCTTAATACCTGTTTAAATACTTCGGCCTAATAAATTATGAAGACTAAAAATCAAACTAGGCCACTGGTAGACTGAATTACTAAAAGCAAAACATTCTTTTTCTTTAGATCAAGTATACAAATAAAGCCGGATATAATTATGCTCAAAACTGTGATCCACTGTCTTACAAAACAAACCAGCAAAGACCTCTGAAGACATTTAACCTGTTTGTAACATTACATTCCTCTCACATGTAGTGAACTATCAGAAATCCCCAATACTTTTATGTATTTGAATTCTAGGTAAAAGAATCAAAAGATCAGAAAACATTCTTTTGCTGTTGTTGAAATGTTAAGGTATTAAATGTCTTAGTGTCACACGTTTCTTTAGAGTAACTTAATGCAGGGCTCCGTAAAAAGTAAATTAATATATTTTAGATTTAAAAAAGAATGTTACGGAGGCTTAACTCTTGTTTGATTAGAAAAAAAACTTTTCTATGCCGGAGAACCATAGGTTTTCTCTTTTTAAATCAGGAATGTAAGTTTCAATGCCAAATGTTTAAAAATAAAATATGGATATTCCTCTTTTAAAATACCTAAGATACACAGAAATATATTTCAATGCACCAATGACAAAATACATTGTTTTAATAAATTCGAGGAAAAATATCATGAAACACAGAAAGTTGCTGCAGTTAAGAAATTTCTTGGTTGCTGCCTAGGATCGTTTTATTGAATGAGACACCTAAATGTGCCAGAAATCAAATGATGACTTCACTCAAAACTCAAGAAGACTGCAGAAAAAGGCTGTTCAAAATATATTTGAAAAATAAGCATGTTCAAATAATCACACCCACCACACAAAGACCTAAACACTCAAGCTACCTGGCTCACTGAGAACAGACAAGCAAACCAAATCCAGGAATACGAGGCCAAGCGGGACAGCAAGTTTGGCTTTAACACTGAGAAGTCACTTCGGGGCTTCCCTGGTGGTGCAGTGATTAAGAATCTGCCTGCCAATGCAGGAGACACGGGTTTGAGCCCTGATCCAGGAAGATCCCACATGCCACAGAGCAACTAAGCCCGTGCACCACAACTACTGAGCCTGTGCTCTAGAGCCCGCGTGCCACAACTAATGAAGCCCGTAGCCCCCGCTCGCCACAACTAGAGAATGTCCACGAGCAGCAACGAAGAACCAATGCAGCCAAAAATAAATAAATTTATTTTTAAAAAAATCAATTCCACATTCATGGATGAATTCCACATTCAGTGCAATCTCTATCAAAATCTCAGAGGACTTTTCTGCAGAAGCTAGAACCTAAAATTTATCTAGAAATCCAAAGAATTCAGAATAGCAAAAAGAATCTTGAAAGAAGTAGTACAAAGTTGGAAGACTTATACTCCAGATTTCAAAACCTACCACAAAGCTACAATCATCAAGAAAGTCTAATGTCAGCATAAGGACAGACATACATATCAACAGGAAAAAATTGAGAGTCCAGAAATAAACTTTTACTTTTAAGGTAAAATACTTTTTGACAGAAGTACCAAGGCATTTGAATGGGAAAAAAAAATAAACAGTACTGGGACAACTGGATATCCATGCAAAACAGATGATTTTAGATCTTTACCTCACACCTTCAATAAAAATTAGCTCAAAATGGGTCACAGACTTTAAATGTAAAAGCTAAAACTATGGAATTCCTAAGTGAAAACACAGGAATAAAACTTTAAAATTTTCAATTTAAAAACTGTAAACAACTATAATAAGTATGCTAAGGGATCTAATGGAAAAAGCATGCAAGAACAGATGGGCAATGTAAGAAGAGAGATGGAAATCCTAAGAAAGAGCCAAAATGAAATGCTAGAGATCAAAAACACCAACAGAAATGAAGAACATTTTTGATAGGCTTATAGTGGACTGGATACAGCTAAGCAAAGAACCTCATGAAGATACATCAATACAAACCTCCAAATCTAAAAAGCAAATATAACACACATAGAAAAAAAAAGTGAATTTCAAATAACCATGGGACAACTACAAAAGGTATAACATACAAATGTCAATAATAGAGGGAGAAAAAAGAAAGTAACGGAAGAAATATTTGAAACAATGACTGAGAATCTCACCAAATTAATGTCAGACACCATACCACAGATCCAGGAAGCTCAGAGAACACCAAGAAGGAAAAATGCCAGAAAAACTACACCTAGGCATATCATATTCAAACAACAGAAAATTAAAGAAAAAGGTCCTGAAAGAAGACAGAATATAAAAAACACCTACCTGGGACTTCCCTGGTGGTGCAGTGGTTAAGAATCTTCCTGGCAATGCAGGGAACACAGGTTCAAGCCCTGATCCAGGAAGATCCCACATGCCACAGAGCAACTAAGCCTGTGCGCCACAACTACTGAGCCTAAGCTCTAGAGCCCATGAGTCAGAACCACTGAGCCCGTGTGCTACAACTACTGAAGCCCGTGTGCCTAGAGTTCGTGCTCCACAAAAGAAAAGCCACTGCAATGAGAAACCTGCACAATGCAATGAAGAGTAGCTCCCGCTCGCCACAACTAGAGAAAGCCCACGCACAGCAACGCAGCCAAAAGTAAATAAATAAATAAATTTATTTTTAAAAACCCAAAAAACACCTGCCTATGCAGAAACAAAAGATAAGAATTATATCCGACTTCTCAGAAACCATGCAAGCAAGAAGAGAATGAAGTGAAATATTTTAAAAGTTGAGACAAAAAAAACACCAACCTAGAATTCTATATCCTGTGAAATGATCCTTCAAAAGTAAAAAAGCAATAAAGTCTTTCTCAAACAAACAAAAATGGAGGGAATTTGTTGCCAGAGACCCGGTTCACAAGAAATGTTAAAAGAAGTTCTTTAGAAAGAAGGAAAATAACATAGATCAAAAATTTTGATCTACATAAAAAAAGGAAGAGCATTAAGAAATAAATTGAAGATAAAATTAAAACTTTTATTTTTTATTCTTAATTGATCTAACAGATAATAGTTTATTCAAAATAATAGTTGATTATGCATACTTATGTATATATATATAGTGTGTGTGTATGAACGTGCGAGCGTGTGTGCAGGTATGCGCTTATGTATGCTTACATATAAGTGAAATGAATGACAATAAAGATACAAGGGACAGAAAGGAGGAATTAGGATTATTTTGTTATTATGAGGTAATGACACAACCCATGAAGTGGTACAGTTTTATTTGAAAGCGGACTTGGATTATTTGTAAAAATATACTGCAAACTCTAGGGCAACCACTAATAAAAGTTAAAAAAATAAGTATAACTGATATGCTAAGAAAGTAGAGAAAATAGAATCATAAAATGCTCAACTAAAAACATGAAAGACAGGGGCTTCCCTGGTGGCGCAGTGGTTGAAAGTCCACCTGCCGATGCAGGGGACACGGGTTCGTGCCCCGGGTCCGGGAGGATCCCACATGCCGCAGAGCGGCTGGGCCCGTGAGCCATGGCCGCTGAGTCTGTGCTCCGCAACAGGACAGGCCACAACAGTGAGAAGCCCAAGTACCGCAAAAAAAAAAAAAAAAAAAAAACCAAAGAAAAAGAGTGAAAGACAAAAACAGGAACAAAGAACAGGGCAACAAATAGAAAACAGTTACAAACATGGAAGTTATGAATCCAACTATATCAATAATCACTTTGAATGTCAATGATCTAAATGTAATAATGCTGACAACATCAAATGCTGGCAAGGATATGGAGCAACAGGAATTCTCATTCATTGCTGGTGGGAATGCATAACAGTACTGCTACCTTGGAAGATTGATTGGCAGTTTCTCACAAAACTAAACACATACTCTTATTAGATAATCCAGCTATTACGAACTTTGGTGTTTACCCAAAGGAACTGAAAATCTATGAACACACAAAACCCTGCATATGGAAGTTCACAGCAGCTTTATTCATAACTGCCAAAACTTGCAAGCAAAGTGTCCTTCAGAATGGATAAAATTCATCCAATGAAGTACTTTTCAGCATTACAAAGAAATGAGCTATGTAAGCCATGAAAAAACAGAGGAACCCTAAATGCACATTACGAAGTGAAAGCAGCTGATCTGAAATGGCTACATATTATATGACTCCAACCACATGACAGTGTGGAAAAGGCAAAAACAACAGACAGTAAAAAGACCAGTGGCTGCCAGAGTTAGGCAGGAGGAAAGGATGCAGTGGCAGAGCACAGAGGATTTTGGGGCATTGAAAATACTCTCTCTGATACTATAATTGTAATCCTCTGTTCAATACTATCTATATAATGGTGGACACATGTCATTACACATTTGTCCAAAATCGCAGAATGTATACTAAGATGAACCCTAATGTGAGCTATGGACTTTCGGTGATAAGAATATTGTCAGTGTCGGTTCATCACTTGTCACAAACATACCACTTTGTGGGGGATGTTTGTAATGGGCAGTTATGCGTGGGGGGACATGGCAAACAACGGTGCCTTCCTTTCCATTGTGCTGTGAACTAAAACTGCTCTCAACCAATTAAGGTCTAAAAATGTATACAGAGAGGCACAACAATAAGTTATCCAAAGCTGATACTTCTAAAAGAACTGATTTTTCACTGATTTTTCCCCCTATTTATATTAATTACTCCCATTTGGCTCTCTATTTGGATTGACATGTCAATCAAAGGCAAGTACAATATTCCATCTTGAGCACTTGAGCCGGATCAAATCATAGGCACCCAACAGAAGAGCACGGCTACCACCACAAAAAAAATGTCCTATCTTTAAGTGATAGGAGGAAGGGTTTAAATAAAAGAAAATTACTTTCTCAGTTCTCATTTAGATATTTTATGACTTAAAAAAAGTCTCATCCCACCTGACTTGGATTATGAGCAAAGGAAACCCTAGCAAAAAGCTGATTTAAAAGGAGACTGCACAAGTGACATACTGGCTGCTCCTCTCCTGACCTAGGACAGGGCCCTCTCATTCTACCTTCTAATAGTCATATAAGAGCCCAGTCAACAAACTTGTCACAACTCAAAATAGTCAACAATTTAATCGTTATTCAGTAAGGCTAATATATTTGACCCACATCACTGATGCCTTGAATCTACGGCAACAATGCTTCCTCTCTCCTCATTTGATAATCTTCATCCCCTCTCCACCCCAAGATAGTGAAAGGAATGTCTATGTGATCACTACAATCCTTGCAGCTCCCTATGCCTTAACTGTAAAACATCAGGTGAAGACCCTGTATGGCAGGGACTGGAGGAGGTGGCACCAAGGCACTCTTTACTGTAGAAAGCCTGTTCATACGCCAGCGAAGCATCCTTTTAGAACCAAGGCCTCCACTACCAAACGACCTGCCACAACAGCACTTACCAGTGGCTGCACTCATACAACCTAGGTCCTTCTCACTCTCAATAGCCATCTAGCCCATTTTCCACCTCAGATTATGGCAATCTTTTTCTTTTTCCCCCTACTTTCACATTAGACTTTTGAGACTTCAAATGACTCAAAACTAGAATTTCAGTCCTAATACAAATATAAGTGACAACTCCAATCCAGAAGATTACCTACTGCCAGCTTTGAGAAACGGGTAGCATCAAGTTCCCAAACTATTAATAGCCACCAATGTCTTTTTCTTTTTAAAGCCCTCACAGCTAGGAAAAGTAGATATCATCTGCTGAAATTTACAGTACACTTTCAACCTTACAACAGGGTCAGAATATTACTGTCAGAGGAAAGGCTAGAGCTGCCTTTTAAAAAGGACTTATAAAATGGTAGACTTACCAAGGTCCAGATCTAGTTTCCAGGCTGAGCAGCTAGACCTCATCCACACCCAGAGGACAGATCTATCTTTCTAAGGGCAGAGTCACATTAACTAAACCTACAAGGCAAACCTGTAAAACCACAATATCCAAAACGACTCATCCCCTCGGTGAGGGCAGGCCCACACAAACAGCCAACTCATCATTAGGGTGTTTGTTGTTTGATGAGCACGTAATCCAATCTAGAGGTCAGACAGACTGAACATTTAATGACATCAGGCTCACCAGGCCTGATGAATCCGCATCACAAAAGGAATGGTATTGCCCACACTACCAGATCAATCCAGAGCAATCACCCTCCACTAAAAGGCACAAAGTCCTCTCCCCTGGACAAGGGCTGAATGTCTAAACCATCAGTTCTGAATGACACATTCTTTCTTTAGCTATCCAATCAGGTTACCATCTGAATTTACAGTTCAAGACTAGTCATATACTTGATTGACTATTGGATGTTTTTTAAAAAAAGGATATTTTTGAGACAAGCTGAAAGTGTGATTTGGACTGTATGCTAGATAACTGAGTTAATGTTGATTTTCTTAGATGTGGTAATGAGGATGTGGTTGGGTAGGAGAATATCCTTGTTCTTAAAAGATGCATGCTGAAATACTGAAGGGTAAAGCACCAGGATGCCTACAACTAACTGGCAAAGGGGAGTGTTTAGGTACACAGAGATGGAGCACCTGTGGCAAAATGTTAACAATTAACAACTGGCCAATCCAATGAAGGAGATGTTGGGATCCCTTGAACTGATTTTTTTTTTTTTTAACTTTTCTGTGGATTTGAAAATTTGCAAAATAAAACATGGTCTTAAGACTACCTGTCTCAGGAAGAAAAACTCGTAATACACAATCAATATAATCTCTTAAAGTTGAACAGAAATACAAAATCAAAGCTACTTTAAAATATGAGCACCGGAGCTGACCAAGACACGAAATACAGCGTACGTGTAGTTTAAAATTTTCCACTAGCCACACTAAAAATAAATAAACAGGTGAAACCAGAAAACTAAAAGATGAGCAAAGACCTTTCTATATTTAAGACACTCCTACAGCTTCCAATGTTTCTATTTTAAAGCTTAGCAAAAAGATATAAAAACCACTGAGATGTTCAAAGTGTCTCAGTGCCGAAAAACCAAAGGTTTTTCCCCCTAGCTTCCACAGAAAATATAACAGACAAAAAGTATCCCACCACTGTAAGGAAATGATTCAGCCAGTGCACTCCTGGATTCAAAAAGGGAAGGATGTCAGCTCACCAATGTGAACAGTCATGTAGGCTGTCATGCAGGGCTTTCCGAAGCACCGAGTCCTTGTCATAAATGCCCCAGGTAGCTTGTAGTACTGAATCAAGTAAGCAGTCTCCTGCAGTCCGGTTCCAAAGTGCATACAGTCGACTGTCCAAACGTGTAGCCAATTCCAAGGACCAGTTTATAATTGGAGATTCTTCTTCTAACTCTATATGAAGAATTTAAATAACATGTTCATATAAAACATTAATAAAGGAAATTGAAGATGATTCAAAGAAATGGGAAGATATCCCATGCTCTTGGATTGGAAAGAATTAATATTGTTAAAATGGCCACACTACCCAATCAATCTACAGATTTAACACAATCCCTATCAAATTACCCATGACATTTTTCACAGAACTAAAACAAATAATCCTAAAATTTACATGGAACCATAAAAGACCCAGGATTGCCAAAGCAATCCTGAGGAAAAAGAATAAAGCAGGAGGTCTAACCTTCCCAAACTTCAGACAATTACTACACTAATCAAAACAGCATGGTATTGGCACAAAAACAGACATATGGATCAATGGAACAGACAGAAAGTCCAGAAATAAACCCACACACCTATGGGCAATTAATCTTCAACAAAGGAAGCAAGAACATACAACGGGAAAAAGACAGTCTCTTCAGCAAGTAGTGTTGGGAAAGTTGGACAGATGCATGTAATAAAGTTAGAACACACTCTCACACCACACAAAAATAAACTCAAAATGACTTAAAAGACTCAAATACAAGACATCACACCATAAAACTTCTAGAAAACGACACAGGCAAAACATTCTCTGATATAAATCGTACCATTTTTTTCCTTAGGTCAGTCTCCCAAAGCAGTAGAAATAAAAACAAAAATAAACAAATGGGACCTAATCAAATTTACAAGCTTTTACACAGCAAAGGAAACCATAAACAAAACAAAAAAACAACCTATGGAATGGGAGAAAATATTTGCAAATGATTTGACTGACAAGGGCTTAATTTCCAAAATATACAAACAGCTCATACAACTCAACAACAGAAAAACAAACAACCCAATTGAAAAATGGGCAGAAGACCTAAACAGACATTTCACCAAAGACATACACATGGCCAACAGGCACATGAAAAGATGCTCAACATCACTAATTACTGGAGAAATGCAAATCAAAACTAGAATGAGATACCACCTCACACTGGTCAGAGTGGCCATTATTAAAAAGTCTACAAATAACAAATGCTGGAGAGGGTGTGGAGAAAAGGGAACCCTGCTATACTGTTGGTGGAAATGTAAGCTGGTACAGCCATTATGGAGAACAGTATGGAGATTCCTCAAAAAACTAAAAATAGAGTTGCCATATGATCCAGCAATCCCACCCCTGGACACATATCCAGACAAAACTATAATTCAAAAAGATAAATGCTCCCCTATGTTCAAAGCAGCACTACTCACAACAGCCAAGACATGGAAACAACCTAAATGTCCATCAACAGATGAATGGATAAAAAGATGTGGTACAATGGAATACAACTCAGCCATAAAAAAGAATGAAATAATGTCATTTGCAGCAACATGGATGGGCCTAGAGATTATCATACTAAGTGAAGTAAGTCAGAAAGAGAAATACAAATACCATATGATACCACTTATACGTGGAATCTAAAATACGACACAAATGAACTTATCTACAAAACAGAAACAGACTCACAGACACAGAGAACAGACTTGTGGTTGCTAATGGGGAAGGGGGGGGTGGGAGTTTGGGGTAAGCAGATGCAAACTAGTATATACAGGACGGATAGATAACAAGGTCCTACTGTATAGCACAGGGAACTATATTCAATATCCTGTGATAAACCATAATGGAAAAGAACATAAAAAAGAATGTATGTATAACTGAATCACTTTGTTGTACAGCAGAAATTAACACAATATTGTAAATCAACTATACTTCAATATAAATAAGTAAATAAATAAAGTTCATTTTCATGCTTCTGCAATTAAGAAATATTCAGTGGAAGAACCTATTCTCTAGAAGTTAATAGATTTAGTATGTAATTTACTAATAAATTTATTTACTAATAAATTCTGATCAATTGAAATATAAACCTTTGAGTAGTTGAAACACCTTAAGGCTCTAGAATAATCACCTTAAGGCTCTAGAATAATTTACTCCATTTTTAAATTCTTCATGATTTATTTTCTAAAAATTTTTAATATGAAAATATACTCATTCTAGAATAGGAAACAGATAACCAAGGTTTAAAAATGTTTATACCTTTATTCACTCTACCACAGTTAAGAGCCATGAATGAGCACTTCTAACAGCACAATACAACACTGTTCTTAAGGACTTTACATTTTCAATTTAAAGTAGAAATAAACTATGTTGACCATACACCAAACTATTCCAAACCCGACAAAGCAAAAAGTTTATTGAAATCAATAAAAGATAAATTATACTCATTAATTCCATGCTTACCTTTTTGAACATCTCTATCAAGCACCTCATCAAATAATTTTTCTTGGACTGTTGGAGGCAAGTCTTCAATATCTACAAAGAAAAACCAGATTTAAAAAATCTTTATATGTCTCATAACTGAAAAAATTCGATGCCAGCATCTAACAGTAACCTCCTCTAAAATAACTGCCTTTCCACCGAAGGCTGTCGAATAGCTTCTTTTAAAAAACATGCATGTATCTCGTGTGTGTGTGTGTATGAGGTATAAAATATTTCCTTTCTGTACTTCATTATCAAAACTGTGATCTATCTACAAACAATAAAAAGAAAATCATTTGGACCACTAATTATATACAGCTATTATCAAAACAACAAGAGATAACAAATGTTGACAAGAATGTGGAGAAAAGGGAACCCTTGTGCGCCAGTGGTGGGAATGTAAACTGGTGCAGTCACTATGGAAAACAGTATGAAGTATCCTCAAAAACTATCATATGATCCAGCAATCTCACTTCTGGGTACACGGCCAAAGGATATGACAACAGGGTATCGAAAAGGTATTTGTACCCATGTTGGTTGCAGCATTACTCGCAATAGCCAATATATGAAAACAACCTGAGTGTCTATCAATGGGTGAATAAATAAAGTAGATGTGATATATCTATACAAAGCAGTATTATTAAGCCATGAGAAAGGAGAAAATCATGCCATTTGCAACATACAGAAGGACCTTGGAGACATTATGCTAAGTGAAATAAGCTCAACAGAGAAAGACCAATATTGTATGGTATTACTTACATATGGGATCTTAAAAAAAAAGTCAAACTCATAGGAACAGAGAGTAGAAAAGCAGCTGCCAGGGGCAAGGCAGGAAGGGATTAGGGAGAAATTGCTAAAAGAGTACAAACGATAAACCATAAAATGAAGACAGCTAGGATTAAATGCAAAACATAGTAACAATAGTCAGTAACGCTGTATTGTACAATTGAAATTCACTAAGACAACAAAACTTAATGTTCTCACCCAAAATATAAATAAATAGATAGATAAATAAATGTGAGGTGATGAATGTGTTAATTAACTAGATGGGGGGATTCTAGTTAATTAACAGTTAACTTTCACAATGTATAAATCAAATCACCACGAAGTACACTTTAAATATTTTACAATTTTCTATGTCAATGATAATTTAATAAAGTTGAAATAAAAGAAAAAAGAACAGAGCTATCTAATATTCGAGTTAAAATAACAACAACAACAAACAAACAAATTTTTGTCTGTTCTCTTTCCCCCACACTCTCAACCTCTGCTCAGGACTGTGATTTTCAGACTTCAGAATCTCCTTATACAAGTTACTGAGCCATTCACTTTGGCACGCAGATTTCTGTTTTCCTCACCTTCTCAAATTCTCTATGCTCTCTGTTCAGTTTACTAATTGAGTAGTCTAGAGTAAGAAGCATTACCCTTACAAAAATGTTTTAACCTTAGAACTATTTTCAACTTAAAATCTAATCATCGCTTGAAGTACTAAGTTTAAATATACAGAGTGCATTTCAAATGAAATTTATCTGATTTTTAAAAGCTTAGTTGTTATTTTCTACCATTTTGTAAATACCTCTGTTCATATCTCAATATAAAAAAAGCTCAAAACACTCAAAACCAAAATATAAGTTTTATTTAGAACCTTTTGGTGTTTACTGCATTTATTCAATGCCAACTGACAAAAAACAGCCTGGAAGACATTTCCACTTGTCATGGAACTGAAAAATAAAAGTTGCTTCACAAATATAGTAGAAATTAACGTAGTAAGTGAAGAAAGTAATGACACTTTCAAAAGAATGCCAGTATCTTTTTTTTTTTTTTTTTTTTTTTTTTTTTTTACGGTACGCGGGCCTCTCACTGTTGTGGTCTCTCCCGTTGCGGAGCACAGGCTCCGGACGCGCAGGCTCAGCGGCCACGGCTCGCGGGCCCAGCCGCTCCGCGGCATGTGGGATCTTCCCGGACCAGGGCACGAACCCACGTCCGCTGCATCGGCAGGCGGACTCTCAACAACTGTGCCACCAGGGAAGCCCAAAAGAATGCCAGTATCTTTGACTCAAATAACTTGACTCTACCCATCAAAAACCCATGTTCTGATCTTATCTCCTAATATCAGGTAACCAATAGTTATCTATGAAAAGAAAAAGAAAAAAAGCAGACTGATAATATTCTAAAATAAAAACAAAGAGAAAAATAAATGGATAAAACAGACTTTTTAAAATATCTGAGGCCCACAAAGAAGTCACTTATTATCAGCTGCTGTCTTCCTATCAGCTCTAAGGCATTAGTTTATAAATGGCCCTTGTACTGGTCACTTCCAGTAAAACAGGGTAATCAAGTAATTTAAGATCCAAATATAGTAGCTAAGTTATCTGTTTTCTAACAGAAACATTTTCATTCAGACATTAAAAAATTATAATAAAGTTTAAATTTATTTTCACACAGAGATTTGGAGTTACCTGCTGGCAACGTAAATGTTACAAGGTCAGTTAGGAAATAGCAAGCAAAATCCCCCTTTCTCTGATGAAGAGAGGCAGCTATCTCACGCCGGATTTGCTCTGTCAGTTCAGGACACACCATTGCTGGAATACACTTTGCGGCTTGTTGAGACACCTTAAATACAAAAGAAACTTTCCTCTACATCTCATTTATCATCAGTGGAAGCAGAAAACAATAGTGTATAAAAGAAATTACCAAAAATTCCCAGTAACTCAAGGTGTTTTTGTTTTTGTTTTAAATATATGAGGTACTGGGTGTTATTTCCTCAATAGTATAAGTATATATCAGTACAACTTCCCTGGAAAACAGTGATAAAAATGTTTTACCCTCTCAACTCAGCAGTTCTACTTTCTAGTGGAGTTTATCCCAAGGAAATACACAAAGATGCATATAAAAATTTATGTAAAATGGAGTTGTTCGCAAATGTTCATCATAGGAGGGGGAGGGAGGACAAAAAACAAAGTAAGAATAACCATCATGCCCCTAATAAAAACATTCTTATTAAAAAACAGGGAATTCTAGCTCACAGAGAAAGAGGAAAGTACAAACACTCTTCTGCTCTGTTAAGAATATTTCAAGTACTTTGACTTAGAGTAAAGAAAAGCAGGTTTTTTTAAATAAATTTATTTATTTTTAGTTATTTTTGGCTGTGTTGGGTCTTCATTGCTATGCACGGGCTTTCTCTAGTTGCGGTGAACGGGAGCTACTCTTCATTGCAGTGCACGGGCTTCTCGTTGCGGTGGGCTTCTCTTGTTGCGGAGCACGGGCTCTAGGCACGCGGTCTTCAGTAGCGCGGGATCTAGAGCACAGGTTCAGCAGTTGTGGCGCACGGGCTTAGTTGCTCCACGGCATGTGGGATCTCCCTGGACCAGGGATCAAATCCATGTCCCCTGCACTGGCAGGCGGATTCCCAACCTTTAAAGGGTTAGTTCCCAATGACTTCAAATCCCTCCCCACTTGTTACAATTCTGATTTTTTTTTTTTTTTTCTGTTTTTTTGGCCGCACCACACAGCATGCAGGATCTTAGTTCCCCGACCAGGGATCAAACCCGCAACCCCTGCTGTGGAAGCACGGCATCTTAACCACTGGACCGCCAGGGAAGTCCCTATAATTCTTAATCTTTTAAAAAAGCATCTGGCTTCTCCAAGTGTAAAACAGACAACCAATCTCTGCAGTAGTACAATTCGACGGGAATGAAATCTGAGCACCGGTGTAGAGAGCACTACCACAGAGAACCTCTCAACAAGGAGGCGGCTAGAACTTTCCTGTCCTTTTTAAATGATGAATAACAACAAACGATGAAAAGACATTATCTTACATTTAACTTGTACTCCTTTTGTGGAGCTCAAGAAATCTATATACAGAGAATTCTGAAATCCAAGGTGAGTATCTGCTAAAGAGGAAATGAGTCTGGTGTGACCCTGAGCGAGCCAGTTAGCTCTGTCCTCTGCTGTCACTACAGACGCAGCCACTAACCTGGACGACCTTCCTGAATGCAGACTTCCAGTCACAAGTGGGGCTTGGAGCAGCAGATCTTCCAACAAGCCACACAAAGAATAAGTTTTACTGATAATGTCATCTACATAACACACGTGGACAGCTTAATTGTAATTACTATTAAGGTAAGTAAACAGTATTTCAAAAACCCTGCATACCCAACGCAACCATTAGACATCCTATTCTGAAAACTACACAAAAATTCAATTCTCCTAAACTTTACTAGCCAGGATTACCAGTAACAATGAAATTGTCACCACATCTTATCTCCATAAGCCCAATCTAAGCAACACTAAAACTGTGGAAAACCAAATATTAAATATTTTCAGAATATAACGGACTATTTCTCAAGTCAAAGCATTAAAATGCATCTCAAAAGTAAATTCAAAAATAGCTTATCTCAATGTGCTAACCCCCCGCCCCTTTCCAAAATCCTGGGAAGATTTTTTTCAAAAACTACTTGGACTGAAACCTGAATATTGCAAACACCCCAAGAGAAACCTTACAGCTGGTGATTGGCCTCTAAGCTTCCTTTTCCCGCCACCATCCTTAAGCATATGTCCCTGAGGCCTGCCTCCCATCTTCTAGCCCAGGGGTCCCCAACCCCCGGGCCATGGACTGGTACCGGTCTGCGGCCTGTTAGGAACCGGGCCGCACAGCAGGAGGTGAGCAGCGAGCGAGCCATGCTTCACCTGTCTCCCCTATCGCTCTCATTACCGCCTGAACCATCCCCCACTCCCGCCTCCCCTCCCCACCGTCTGTGGAAAAACTGTCTTCAACGAAACCGGTTCCTGGTGCCAAAAAGGTTGGGGACCGCTGTTCTAGCCTCTTTAACCTGAGTCTCAACCATCTCCTTAAGCTACTGGTTAACCTAGGGTCCATGAACTTGGGAAGGGACCATGAATTAGAATAGGAATTTCAATCAAATTTAAATCCTTCATTTTCACTAACCTCTTGCCTACATTTAAAATGCATTTTCTTTTCTTTTTTTGCTGTATGCGGGCCTCTCACTGTTGTGGCCTCTCCCATTGCTCCGGACGCACAGGCTCAGCGGCCATGGCTCACAGGCCTAGCCGCTCCGCGGCATGTGGGATCTTCCTGGACCGGGGCACGAACCCGTGTTCCCTGCATCGGCAGACACACTCTCAACCACTGCGCCACCAGGGAAGCCTTAAAATTCATTTTCTTTACATCACGTATATTTAATATTCTGATAACTATTTCAATATAACTGATTTCCTTTGTAACCCTATTTTTTATTTTATACATTTAAAAACAGTATTTTGAGAAGAAGTCCACAGGTTCCACCAGACTACAAACAGTATCCATTATCTAAAATCCAATTAAACCCCCGGCCCAGACACATATTCCCAAAATGTAATGTTCTCCTGTTCCCATCCCAAAAGTACTTGGCTCTGTGCCCTGTCTGCAGACACATCCCTTAGTCCAGACTCATACTCTCCCCCTTCCAGTCTCCCTACTGGCCCCTTCAGTTCTGTCCTGTAGAGTGCCTACTCCATTGAGACTAAATTCCATCACTGACTTTGTTCTTCCCCTAGAACAAGCCTCCTTTCCACCTCCCCCATCTTGTACCAGGGTGGTCTCTGTGTACCACAGAATATAGCAAAAATTATAGTATATCGCTTCCTACATTAGGTTATATAGAAAAGACACTACAGTTTCTACTTGAATCATTCTCTCATGCTCTCTCCCTCTCTTGGATCACTTGCTCTAGGTGAAACCAGCTACCACATCACAAGCAGCCCTACTGAGGGGCCCACGTAACAAGAATTTGAAGCCTCCTGCCAACAACCAGGTGAGTGTACTTGGAACCAGATCCTCTAGTCCCCGTCGAGCCCCTGGCAGTTTGTAACCTCATGAGACCCTGAGCCAAAATCATTCAGCTAAGCTGCTCCTGGACTCCTTACTCTCAGAAACTGTGATAACAAGTGTTTGCTGTCTTAAGCTGCTAAGTTTTGCAGGGATTTGTTACACAGCAGTAAATAATAAACACACTGGGGTTCTACCGTCTTCCTGCTGTTAGTCCCCAGAATGCTCTTAGGAGGCCGGCGACTTACACCAGTCCCTCCAGAACCTTCTCATAGTCCTCTACCAGCCTGAGAGAAACCTATGTATCCCCTAAAGACTTGAGCCTTGGTTCACAGCTGCCTTCTCTCTCCTGTCTCCAGCCACCACCAGCAACTATAACTCCACATGCCAGCCCTTCCAGTACACAACTGGGCATCACAACACAAATGTAGCCAGACCTCAGATACTACAGGAACTACTTCTTACTGTTCCATCCCATGTTCCAGAACTCTGGTCTCTCTAATCACACAGCTGCTTTTCAAACAGTCCCCTTCTCCCTTATCCTCAATAAGCCTGCCCTTTGTTTTCAGCATGGCTGTCTCTCAAGCCCTCCTTTGCTCTATCAGGTGCCCCTGGTTACACTGGACTCTTACCAAACTAAACTCATGGCTAGCCATCTCAATCATGCTTTCATCTAACGTTCATAATTATTAATCCCCTCACCCCATGCTTTGTACATAAATGTTCCCAGATATTGGCTAACTTAAATGTGCAAGTAAGCATACACAGGAGTATACTGACCAAATTGGATTTGAATCCACAACTGATCTAACTCTCTGCACTTCTACCCTATTTCTCTTATCATTAGAAAAAAAATTACCTGGAGACTTCCCTGGTGGTCCAATGGGTGAGATTCCACACTCCCAAGGCAGGGGGCCTGGGTTTGATCCCTGGTCAGGAAACTATATCCCACATGCATGCTGCAACTAATAGTCCACGTGCCACAACTAAGAGTCTGCATGCCACAACTAAAAAGTCCACATGCTGCAACTAAGATCCCGCATGCCTCAACTAAAGATCCCGCATGCCGCAAATAAGATGTGGAGCCGCATAAATAAATAAATGAATAAATAAATATATTTTTTAAAAATTACCTGGATAATACAGTCACATCCTAATTCATTTGCAACCTCTGTCATTTGTAACATGTACCTAGTTATCTAATCCAGAAACCCCAGAATCAACTCTGACCCCTAACTCCCCATTACTCCCCATGGCCAATCTATCCACTTAGTTCTGCCTACATCACCAGCATCTCTCTCAAACCAGCCCATTTCTTTCCTTTGCTGTTGCCACTACTGTCCCAGCAGAGTTCCTGCCAGCATCACTGCAATGTCCTGCTAACCAGGCTTGCCCCTCTCTAAAGTGAGCAGCCGGGCGTCACTGGTGGCGCAGTGGTTGAGAGTCCGCCTGCCGATGGAGGGGACACGGGTTCGTGCCCCGGTCTGGGAAGATCCCACATGCTGCGGAGCAGCTGGGTCCATGAGCCATGGCCACTGAGCCTGCGCGTCCGGAGCCTGTGCTCCGCAACGGGAGAGGCCACAACAGTGAGAGGCCCGCATACCGCAAAAAATAAAATAAAAAATAAAAAAAAATAAAGTGAGCAGCCAAAACACAGTCTGATCTTGTCACTCCCCTGCCACTCTACCTAACCCTTTTTAAAGCCTTATTCTGCCCTCAGAATAATTTTCAAATTCTTTGGCCTAGAAGATCCTTCACACTGCGTCCCCTACTTGCCTCTCTCACTTCCCCTTCGCCATCACAACCCTGCTGAGCTACCTGCAAGTTCCAAATTCGCCACAAATACCACCACCCTTGCCTCTGAATAAAATGTTTCCTCAACTCCCTTCTCTCCACCTACTGTTTGAGGCTAATTCCTCCTACTCCTTCCTTCATTTTACTCTCAGCTAAAATGTTACCTGCTACAGGTAAGAAGGTAAGATACCTCAAAACACTTTCTCAAGCACTCTCCACAGCACCTGGCATTTACATCTCTGAAACTGCATTCTGGGGATTTCCCTGGTGGTGCAGTGGTTAAGAATCTGCCTTCCAATCCAGGGGACACGGGTTCAAGCCCTGGTCCGGGAAGATCCTACATGCCGCAGAGCAACTAAGCCCAGGCGCCACAACTACTGAGCCTACGCTCTAGAGCCCGTGAGCCACAGCTACTGAGCCTGTGTGCCACAACTACTGAAGCCCGCATGCCTAGAGTCCGTGCTCCGCAACAAGAGAAGCCACCGCAACGAGAAGCCCGCACACCACAACGAAGAGTAGTCCCCGCTCACCACAACTAGAGAAAGCCCGCTCACAGCAACGAAGACCCGAGGGAGAGAGGGAGAGGGGGAGAGGGAGAGAGGGAGAGATGGGGAGACGGGGAGAGGGGGAGAAAGAAAAAGGGAGAGAAAGAGAGAAAGAAAGAAAAAGTTTTTTTGAAAAAAAAAAAAAACCCTGGACTCTCTATAGAGTAACTGTACCTGGAGATTCATTGAAGGAAGAGCCAATGTCTTCACAATTATAGCCCTTTTATGCACAGTGCCTGGCACGTAGTAGGTACTCAATAAATGTTAGTTGAATGAATGACAGATACATCCCAGTTTTTTTAAAATCAAACACATGACTCAAATATTGTAGCAAAATGTCCTGTTTTAAAAACACATATCCTTAAAAATTATTTACTTCTGTTGAAGTCTAAGTTTAATGTCATTTTTAAAAGAAGACAGAAGATTGAATCTAAAACATTTAAGAACTGAGAAACATTATAACATCAAAAATGAAAACTAAAGAACACATTTCCTTCATATAAAAGAATGTTTAATCAAAATGTCACACTCACCTCTGTAAGCAATATTGCTAGCATATCCTGCCTCTGAAAACGTATAGCCAGATGTACCAGAGTATAGCCAACATCGAAAGCCGAAGGACGGTTCAGCAAGCGCACTTCATCTGCAGTGAGCTGACGGGCAATGTCCCCTCCTGATGATTTGTATGCTTCTATAGCAGCTAAATCACCTTCTACAACCCCTAAAACAAGCATCAAGACAGAAAAAAGTTCAATTTTATTTTTCTTCAAAAAGCATAAACCTGTAGCATTCACTCTAAACTCTGATTCTCTGTGCTTCCTGGATCCCAGGGCATCATTTAAATGTCCTATAGAATATAAGGAAAATTGGGCTTCCCTGGTGGCGCAGTGGTTGAGAGTCCGCCTGCCGATGCAGGGGACACGGGTTCGTGCCCCGGTCCGGGAGGATCCCACATGCCGCAGAGCGGCTGGGCCCGTGAGCCATGGCCGCTGAGCCTGCGCTCCGCAAGGGGAGAGACCACAACAGTGAGAGGCACGTGTACCGAAAAAAAAAAAAAAAAAAAAAAAAAGAATATAAGGAAAATTATAGTGTATTCCTTTCCATTTCCTTCCAGAATTAGAACTGCCTAGTTAGACACTTACCATCACATTAGTGCTGGTTCCATGCTCTGGTAATGTTTAGAGAAATTATTAGAATATATTAATTGGATCAAAGATCAACAATCTAGTGTGAGTAACTAGACTTCACAAAAGACACTAAGTTCCTGTTCTGGTCCTGGCTCTGCAGAAACCAAGGAGACAGGGATGTGCTTCCCGTTGGTGTTGGGCCGCTTTTGCCCTTTATTCAGTCTTTCTTTTTTTTGGCGCACTGGGCAGCTTTGCGGGAATCTTAGTTCCCGGACCAGGGATCAAACCCGGGCCCACAGCAGTGAAAGCACCAAGTCCTAACCACTGGACTGCCAGGGAATTCCCTACGCTGCACTTTTAAAACTGGATCAAAACAAATGCTGAGCCTTCCACACTACTGTTTTGTTAGCCGGAGACGACTCAGAGCAGTCAAAACTATTTTTAATGTAAGTAAAAGTTAGCAATATTTTGATTTCAGAATTTCTCTTAGCCAAGTCTTCCTTACACCCATTAAGAATTATTAATACAGTAAAACTTGAGCTAGATGATTCTGAACAGAAACAGGCTAAAATAAGACACTATAAACCAGTTGGGGAGTAGAGATACAAAACAAGTATCAATTTTTCCAAATCTATAAAGAACTTTCCATTCCCACTGAACCATGCTATTATTCTTAACACAAATTAATGTTAGGTAATGACAAAAATCCTATTTATTAAGCAGTACAGTACATCTATGGATAATAAATAGCCTTGGCAAAAAATGAAGGTGTAGGTTAGCTTCAAATTTACCACAAATAGTATTAAACACACACACACACACACACACACACACACACGACTGTAGGACTAAATAAGTTTGTTTCCTAAATTACATCAAGAAAAATTTGTTACATAAAATGCTACTACTAGCTAGAAATATTCTTAGGGTACTTTAAAAAAAAGCATTTTAAACTGCTATCTTGAATTAGGAATTAGATAAATAAGACCTATTCCTTAGATTATTACAGATTGATACAATGCAACAAGTTCCCCTGTTATTAAAAATAACAAAGCTTTAAAATGATAATTTCCACATTCACCGAATGCCCATGACACATAAAGCAATATGCTGGGCACTGTGAGAAACATAAACACAGTAAAAACATGATTCCTATACTCAAAACAGTCCTTCATCACATTTGTGAGCCATAAAAAGCCAGTGTCCAAGTTTTCCAACTCTGGGATCAAAGATCCCTTCTGCAAAACTAGATCCTCTCACCAGAAAAATGACCCCCTCCCCCTGAAACATATATTTTTCAGGTTAACAATCCATGATTTCAAATGAGAATACCTTACAGAAATTTTTATTTTCACAGCAACGTAGGTTAATACATTCCTCAATATAAACACCTAAGGACAGCTATAGCCCCCACTGCAATACATAAAGGACTTCAACACACCCTTACAAGGCTTAGTGCCCTGGGGAAATCATCAAGGCTAAAATGTAATATAGTTGGCATGAGATAAGGGTAGGTGAACCTTCTCAAAAGGGCAAACCTGAAGAACAGACACACAAATCTAAAATCTGCTTAACTTGTTTTAATGAACAGATGAGAATAATCTAGTAGAGCTCATAACTTTTTGAATAATTTAATGCTGTATATTTTTTTCAAACTGAACATGCCCTACTCCATTTCCTTTTGTGTGTATATATTTCCTTATGAAGGCAACTATTGTTCACTTCAGTTCTATCAAAGCTATTAATAACTTTCTAGGTGTGTGCAGTATCACCACATCTTTTACAGTTCTTAGCTTCAACCTAAAAATATATATTTATAAAATTTCTTTGTATGATGTAAGAAATGTTCTAGGCACTTCCAAAAGCAACACAAGGACCAAAAGGTCTGATTTACCTGAAAAGATAAAGAGGAAGACCTGCACAGTACATGTATATGCGTGTGTGTGTGTGTGTAAATACACACATATTTTTTTGTTTCCCAAAGACAAAGATGAAGTAGTCTAAAGGTAAACGTCAACTAACTTTGTTCTTTTGGTTGGAGGAAGGGGAGATCTTTTAAATCACTGTCGTCATTATTTTTAGCTAACTCATCAAATAGCTGATGTCTGAAAGAATCTCATCTTAGAAATACTTGCTTAAGAATTCATTTCCTCTCTAATGTTTCTGAAGGATTTCTGTAATTAGAAACTAATTAGCTAGCCGAAGGTGGGTAGGATTACAGACCAAACAGCACAACGAAGTCAGCAACTGTGCTTTGGAATTATGATTTACAGTCTGCCTTCAAACTAAACGTTTTTAATAAAAACAGAACTTCAAATGATGAACTGCATGGTACGTGAATTGTATCTCAATAAAGCTGACATATACACACACAAACTGGACTTCTATTTGGCCTAATCCAAGACATAAAAAACAATTATCTCCCCTGACCACAAGCTCTGCACTAAACTGCAAATAGGGAATCCTGCCCCGACTAGCATGGAATATACACAGGAGGGCAGAAAATGAGGGTGAACAGAATAGAGATTCTGTTCTCTATTCATCACAGCATAAAAAACCTCCAAACTTTCCAGAACGTGAAAAACACAAATTTAAGTATAGGGACAAAATAATATTTAAAAGAAAACTATTTTATTGTCTAATGTTTGGGAATATGTAATTCCATTCTTTTCATTAACCATAATTTAGAGCTCACAGTTTCAGTTACTGGTGAGTTTTTGGCTACAAAGATGAGTAAATCTATTACAAATCAAATTTCATGAGAATGTCAATGAACTGTCCTAATTTTTGTTGTATCTCTATTACACACTGCTCAAGAGGAGCCAGTGATTAAAGTTTCTTCACAGATGGGTTTTCACTGTAAACATGGTGTCTAAAGAATGTGGCCTATACTGAGATAATTTAAGTTTTAGCTACCACATGTTTTCTACTTGGGGGGGGGGAAGCATCAGATTATATGCAAAACAACTTACAAAATGTCTTTGAGTTCTTCACATAACATTACGTTTTTACCACCTTTTAAGATTACGGAATAAAACGGAAAGCAGAAAAAAAGTAAAAGAGTTGGTAGGTAGGAAAATACAGTAAATAAATCTAAGTGGTAAAACCTCACTTAAAGTAACAAAGATCATGAAAAAGCGGGAAAGTTCCAGCAGAAGAGAAAGAGGTGACGTACACATGCTTTCTAGGTTACTGACATATCACACTATCTCCAAGAGTAACTAAAGCATCTTAATATGTTGTTTTGAAAATTTAACAAATGTTAAATATTACATGTTCTGTCCCTTCCTCTTCCATGTTATGAAGGCAAATTAAAAAGACAGCTGAGGGCTTCCCTGGTGGTGCAGTGGTTGAGAATCTGCCTGCTAATGCAGGGGACACGGGTTCGAGCCCTGGTCTGGGAAGATCCCACATGCCGCGGAGCAACTAGGCCCGTGAGCCACAACTACTGAGCCTGCGCGTCTGGAGCCTGTGCTCTGCAACAAGAGAGGCCGCGATAGTGAGAGGCCCGCGCACCGCGACGAAGAGTGGCCCCGCTTGCCACAACTAGAGAAAGCCCTCGCACAGAAACGAAGACCCAACACAGCCATAAACAAATAAATAAATAAATTTAAAAAGAATAACAACCCAAGCCAAGCTGTAGGATGTTATTTGAAATTCAAAATAGAGTCTCAGGAAGATAGATAAACCAAGTGCCCACTGTTTAAAAAAAAAAAACAAGACAGCTGAAGGCACTCTAAGAAGATTAACTTTATAAAACTAATCTGCTGTATCAATATACATTCAAAATTGAGTGAACTACACAACTAGCTAAGTGGTGGTGCATAATTACAGATAAAGGAAAGTTAATATACTTTAAAGGCATAAAGACCTGAGAGTAAGTGAAATTATTAAAAAAAAAAAAAAAGCTCATCTTGTTCTATAAGCTGGGCCAGGAGTAGAATTTAACATATTTTGAAGTCACGGGTCACAACTCACTGGGGACACTTCACAGCTACTATGGAACTCCGTTGGTTAGAATATGGAGCTGGCTCATAGATGTTTAGAAAACAGACTTATTTTTTCCCCCATATATGGCACCGTTTTCAAAGTTTTGCCTTGTTTCTTTTGACATAAAACCATAATGGTAACTAACTTTGAAAAGAATGCCAAATGGTAAAAAAAAAGCCAGGACTTACCTGAGCCCACATGGGCCAGCTCAACACTACCCTGGAGTTCTATGGTAGCTGTGACATCACAGCATGGTTTATGCTGTGGGGTCAGGGTGGACTTGGAGTCAGCTGGCACAATTTCAGGAGCCCTTAAAGAGAAAAGTTAGTTTTAAGTGGTAATGTTCAGAATGTCCTTTACCATGGTCAGTAGAAAGATGCAGATGTGGTGGCTACGAGGTCTGGGTAGTTTTCCTCTATTCAGAGTTTAATTCACTTAACTGTCTTTGCATATTAAAAAGGAAACTATACCACCCAGTTATACTTTTTCTTCATACTCCTAACCATTTGGCTATAGTTCAAAGACAAACTCCTGAAAATATCCTCTTCAGAAAAATTAAAAACTCAAATTATAGGGAAGTCAAAATAATCTCTAAATAAGGCCTTTAAATGTTCTATTATTAACCATGACAAACTATGCCAAATGTAGCTTATACTTTGGTGCTCTTACCTCCTTAAATCTTTGATCAGATTGTTAACAACCAAACTGCTGTGAAAATATAAATCCCCAAAGTCATGAAAAAAAATACCTGAATTGATAGAGTACCTTCATAAGAAAGAAGATCTTGCCATGCAGGAAGAATTACTGCTAAAAGCACAATGGAAGGATATAAAGGAACATGTCACAAAGTTATCTTTGGGAAGGTGATCAGAGATGAGGACCAGTGTTAATGGGTTAAAGATGAATGTGAGTTACAATCAGAAAGGTTACTTAAAATATTGCCAAAAAGTCAACTGAAGGGATATTAAAGTTCTTAAAATCTGAGGTTCTGGTCAAATAAAATAGTATATGTCAAAACCACATTCTGCACTGAAACCAAGTCCAAAAGTTTTTGACTTCAGGTAAAAATTTCATCTGTCAAGTTATCCTGGCCAAATCTGAAACCAAATATTAGACTTTTAGAATTATGCTATTTTAGATTGGCCTTCTAAGAGGAACTGAATAGTCTAGCCACTCTCTTTTACCAGTGAGAAAATTAGAGGATAAATAAGCATTTTAAAAGGGACAAACAGATAAAGAAGAAAATCTCTCACAACATAACTTTATACTATTCAGATTATGTCCATATAACTCTTCTTCTAGCCAAAAATACTGATAGAATTAAGACAGAGAATCATCAAATTGGAAGAGATATTTAAAAGTTAGTGCATCTTGATGTGGTCCCCAAGTAGAAGCACAAATCAAGAAAGTCCCTATAATTCGCTACTGCAAGAGAAGGTTCCATAGCTTCCGCTAATGCTCATGGCCCCACAACTATCCACATAGAACTATGGATCTACCACCGAATGGTAGATGCTTCCCCAAAGAGTTTCAGGCCCATACCAACAACCCATCAGAATCCTCACTATGGCATGCCTAAAACTGATTTTCATGTTTTCTACATTTAGGAAAAAATGATACTGCTATCCAACCCAAGTGTCCAAACAAAAAACCTGGGTATCTTTCTTAACTCTCCCCTCAGCCCCAATATCAATTCTTCCAAGTTTTATCCAACCTACCTTTTTAAAGTCTCTCTCAAATACATCCCCCTTACCCCATTTTCCACTGCCTCCACCTTAGGTAAGGCCGTACTCTTTCTCACCTGGATTGCTATAATTTCCTCCTTAAAAGGTCTGCTTGCCTCCACTGCTGCCCCCTCCCAATCTAGTCTCTAGGCTATGACCAGAGTGAGCTCCCCAAACCACAAATCAGATTAAGGCAGTGTCCTTCCAAATGTTTACCACTGCCCTTACATTAAGAGCGAAAATCTTCAACCAGATGAACAGGCCTTGAAAGGTCCAGCATTATCCTGCAGCTATTTCTCACAGCTCCCATTCTATACTCCAGCCCTATAGACTTCTTTCAGTTGAATGGATGGGCCATGCTCTCTTGCCTCTGGAGTCTTAACAAATGCAATTCCCTCTGACAGAAGCACTCTTTTCCCTCTTCTAAGGTTTTGGCTTAGATGTCACTTCTTCCTGAAAGCCCTCTCCAAATGTCCAAATGAGATTAGGGTACATACTCCTCCTCTAACACCCTATACTTCCTCTCCTGAACTTATCACACTATTATTGACCTGTTAAATTATTTCTTCACTGGACCACAAGCTCACTGAGAGCCCTGACTTCTTTCCCGGTGCTTGGAAGCACACTCAATGATTGTCTGAATGCATAAATGAATGGACGAACAAACAAATAAAAGGTGAAAATGAAGACAATTCTGAAAAGCAAGTGGAGGGTGGAGCAGGTTGGACATTTGTCTTTTGAGATTTTAAGATATCTAATAAAGCCATAATTGTTTAAGCAAAAATGTGATACTGATGTAAAAAAAAAAAATCAAACTAAAGAGCCTCAAAACAAATGAAGCAGAATCATTTTATACATGACAGAACCACCCAAATCAATGGGGAAAGAATTTAATAAATCATATTAATGGAAATTATCTGTAAAAAAATTTTAATCCTTAGTTCAATCGAAAAAACTGTGAAAAACAAAGATAAAATGTTATAACTCTCCCCACAAAAAAAAGGTAAAGAAAATGTGCAAATATGTCTGGTATATATCTTTAATATATACATTATTTATATTCATATAGACTTGATACAACTTGATAAAATCACAAAGGAAAATGGACAAAAGACATAAATCAACAATTCACAGAAAAAAATACAAATGACTAATTAAATGAGAGAGCTTGCCCCCATTAATAACAAACATCAGCAAAGATACAGCTATACAGGTACTCTCTTACATTGATGATGAGAATATAATCAGTACAGTCCTTCCAGGCAGCCATTTACCAACATGCACAAAATACCTCTGACACGTTTCCATCATTTGATCCTGTTACCCCATTTCCGGGAACCTAAGAAAATCATTAGAAATGCTGACGATTTTGTTCATCAAAACACTATCAGAATAAAAAATTTTCAAATAACCCAAAGGCCAATAATAAGGGCTATATTAACTTAAAGTACAGCAACTCGAAGTCATATTACACATTCATTTTTTAAAGATGAAAATATTTTAATTACTTCAAAATGTAAAATTCAACAACAAAAAGAATGTACATTATTTCCGTTACATAAAAATAAATATTAAAAAACTGAAAATACAAATATGAGATTTCCTCTAGATAGTGATATTATAAACTATATTTTTTCATAGCTCTTCTCACCTCTGACATACTCTGCAATGAGTATGCTCTGCTTTTATTATTTAAAAATGAATTAAATCCTTATATACTGTTATAGGAAGTCAGTATATAATGCCAAATTTGATAAAACAAGAAATACTGCTATGTCCATCAACAGATGAATGGATAAACAAAATGTGGCATATAAGTAAAATGGAACATTATTCACACTTAAAAAAAGGAAGGAAATTCTGACAGTTACAACATGGATAAACCTTGAAGACATTACACTAAATGAAATAAATAAGCCAGTCACAAAAGGACAAACACCACCATATGATTCCACTTATATGAGGTACCCAGAGTAGTCAAATTCACAGAGACAGAAAAAAGAAGGGTGGTTGCCAGGAGCTGGGAAAGGGGGACTGCGGTGTTACTGTTACTGTATACAGTTTCAGTTTTGCAAGGTGGAAGAAGTTCTGCACACAGATGGCTGTTATTGATGATTACACAACAATGTGAATGTACCAAAGCCACTGAACTGTACATTTAAAAGCAGTTAAGATGCCATATTTTGTTATGTATGCTTTACCACAATTTTTTAAAAGGAAAAAATGATAAAAGGACATTACTCAGAGATATTAGAGGTCCTGCTTCAAATACCACCTATGTAGTACTCCTCCCTCCCACGAGAAAGTAAATGTTTAAATTTCATCTAATCACATCCAAATTGAGACTTATTCTGTAAAACGAATGGCCTGGCCTCTGAAAATGTTAATGACATGAAGAGTAAACAGGAAAAAAAAACCCCACCTGAGGCACTATTTAGATTAGAAGAGATTAAACAGATAAAACAACTAAATAAAACGGATTATCCTTGATTGAATGGGGTTGGAGCAATAGCTATTAGTGAAAACTACTGGTGAAATTGAATATGGACTTCAAATATTAGAGTTTCTGGATCATTGTATTGTGTGAACATGTAGGGAAAATGTGTTTTTAAAACATACAAGGCTATGGGCTTCCCTGGTGGCGCAGTGGTTGAGAGTCCGCCTGCCGATGCAGGGGACACGGGTTCGTGCCCCGGTCCGGGAAGATCCCACATTCCGCGGAGCGGCTGGGGCTGGGCCCGTGAGCCATGGCCGCTGAGCCTGCTCGTCCGGAGCCTGTGCTCCGCAACGGGAGAGGCCACAATAGTGAGAGGCCCACGTACCACAAAAAAAAAAAAAAAAAAAAAAATACAAGGCTGAAATATTTAGGGGCAAAATGTCATGACATCTGTAGCTAACTCTCAAATAGTTCAGGAAAAACTCATACAGAAAGACAAATAGAGCTCGCAAATGTGGCAAAGTACTAACAATCGGAAAATCTAGGTCAAAAGCATTTGCTGTTCAATGTATTATATTTGTAACTTCTCTACTGGTTTTGAAATTTCTCAGAATGAAAGGCTGATGGGGAACAGCAGTGGTTACCTCCACAGATAAGGACTGAAGGTGGAGGGAAGAAAAAGAAACTTGCTTTTCTTTATAAACTCCTTCTATAACTGCTTGATTTTTATAACCCTGTGCATAGTTTAATTAATGTTTAAAGTTAAAGTTACTTTATGGTAAACAGTAAAGGTCTCTGGAGTCTAAATACATCTTTTTATACTTAATATTTAAACGATACTTTTGGATTTCATAATTCAATGTGTTCATTTAATATAGTGCTTTTAAAAAAATGAAAGCCTTTACTCAATCAATGATGCATATTCAAATGTCACTGTCATACAATCGAGACTCACCACACATATTCCTTTTCTCAGCATTAGGAGGCACATTATTAGTTGGCAGGCCTGTGTAATCAATCATTTCTAAAAGCCAGGAATTATGTCTCAGGCAGACTAAAGGCAACCAGAAGGATACTGCAGGGGCTCTATTTCTGCCACTGCTATCCATTTGCCTTGACACACTCATTCCTGGAAGCTTCTTTCATATCCCAGATGTCAGGAAGCACTTTGAAAAGCCAGACTAAACTGGCCAGGGGGAATAAAATGTGTGTGTATTCTCTACAGATTAGAATCTTACACTGCTGAGAATTCCCACAATTCACTTAAAAACCATGACATAAAATGTTATTTTAAATCCAGAGTTCCAAAAGCACAAGAGGAAATCCTTTGAAACTTGAAAACAAGACAGAACTAGCTGAAGGTAATACTCCTTTCACAGTGCTAAAAATAATTCTATTACCTGTAATATCAACTACTTTGGACAGGAAGGAGATTCACAACCAAGAATGTGTATGGAGTGAAAAGGCACCACAGTTTTGATAGCTACACGCACACATCCCATGTAAGATTATCACACAAAGTTAACCAAGGACATACAAGGCATTGCCAGCATTCTAGCAGCTTACTTTCCTTTTATGGATGCAGTGCCAAAGATTTGCTGCAGGAGTCCACGTATATTTTGGATTCTATTAAAAGCTTTTAATAGAATATTTTAACTCAAACCATTTTTTTTAATGTTTTAAAAAAGTGCGATGGTTTTAAATGTCAAAGACTAAGAAGACTTTTTTCAGGCTCCACATTCATTCATATGTAAAACAATATATGAAGGGAAAAGGGACACTAAATAGGAGTATCTTTTAGTAGGACAGTCTGGTATCAATATAAAATCAAATTCATAATCAAACAAAATGGCCCAGCATACAACCATAACTTAAAATGAAGCAATTCTACAGGGCAGGAAAAATTCTGAAGATGGAAAATATTGTCCAAACAGCTAAGGTATACCAAGTATAAGCAAACACAAGTAAAGCAAACAGAACAAATACTAGAGAAATGCCATACTAAAAATCAAGCCCAAATAATGTGGCTTAGCTATGGAATGATGAGAAATATTAGCAAGTGATAGATTACCTTGGGACACAGCAATCAACTTCACATAGGCATACTTATTTAGTTGACTTGGAAAAAAGGACTGAAAACATTAATATTCATAGGCATCAAACATCATTCAAAAGTTCCAGTAACAGTATTCCTTTCAACCATATCAAGCAAGAAAAACCACTGTGAATAAGAAATATATGGTCTTCATCTACTGTTTCTGGCACATACCTCCTAAAACCCTTGCAATTTCCTATGTAAGAGCCATAAGGGTGTCTTTTGTTGTAATATTTAGTTTTGTTCTCAGTCCCTAAATAGCTCCAGAATGATAAAGATGAAATAAATAGGAGTCTTTTGTTGCTCATATAGCAAGCCCCCTTCAAGCACCTCTGAGTTTATGTTAATGAGGTTAACTTCTGGAAGGCCTCTAAGGATGGAGGCTGGTTACCAGGGGAACAAACCCAGTGATGAGAAGGTTGTATCTTTCAGCCCCACACCACCCTCACCTCCTGGGAGGGGAGAGGGGCTTGAGGTTCAAACAATCACCAATGTCCAATGATTTAATCCATCTTGCTCCCATAAAAATCCCCGATATGGGGTTTGGAGAGCTTCCAGGTTGGTGAACATGTGGAGGTGCTGCAATAGTGGCCAAGAGAGGACACGGAAAGCTTGCCCTATGCACCTCTTCCACCTGGCTGTTCCTGGGTCACATCCTTTTATAATAAACCAGTAATCTAGTAAGTAAAATGTTTTCCCAGGTCTGAAAGCTGTTCCACCAAATTATTTGAACCCAAGGAGGTGACCGTGGGAACCTACGATTTATAGCCTACCATCAGAAACACAGCTGACAACCTGGACTAGCAACTGGCACGTGAAGGGGGTAGGGAGGAAGGGAGGCAGTACTGTGGGACTGAGCCCTTAACCTGCGGGATCTGATGCTACTTCCAGGTAGAGTCAGAATTGAGTTAAATTGTAAAATGCCCTGCTGGTGTCTGGAGAATCTGAGAATAGCTTGGTTTAGGAATCTGCCCCCACCTTCCCCCCCGATACACATACATACATTTGGTGCCCATTACTGCTATGAATGTAGTGTAAGGCTAGAGACACAAAGAAGTGAGTTTTTACTTACAAACACACCTATATACCACCTTTGTCTAGAAAAGGATAACAACATGGCTACATCACACTGAGTCAGTAAGCCTCTCTGTGCCTCAGCTTCTCCCATTGTATAAAATAACAAAACAACGACTCGTTTTGTCACAGAACCAGTGAAGGTTAAGTTAAAATTTTCTGAAATTGTCAAATTAAGATGCTATTTGTAATTTTTTAATGTTATTTGTATTAATTTCCTATTGCTGCTTCAAACAAATTGCTACAAATTTAGTGACTTAAAGCAATACAAATTTTTTATCTTAAAATTTGGGAGAGGTCAGAAGTTCCACATGGGTCTCACTGGGCTAAAATCAAGGTGCACTCCACAGGGAGGCTCTAAGGTAGTTTTGCCTTTTCCAGCTTCTAGAGGTTGCCCACATTCCTTAGTTAAGGGCCCCCGCATCACTAAAACCTCTGCTTTTCCACCGTCACATCTCATTCTCCCATCTCTCTCCTTTGCTGATTAAGGACCCATATTACACTGGGCCCACCCGGATAATCTGGGATAATCTCTCCATTTCAAGGCCCTTAATTACATCTGCAAAATCCCTTTTGCCAAGTAAAGTAACAAATTCATAGGTTCTGGGGATTAGGATTTAGACATTTTGGGGGGCCAGAGTGCAATATTCTACCTGTCACACTACTTAAATCAGTCATGTAAATCAGAGAAAACCCAAAGGGGGTGGGGAGAAGCGCCTACAAGGAAGTCAAGTACTGGGCAAGGAAAACATACAAATTTGGACACTACCTCATCATTAATATTGTATTTTTCAAGATACCTGATGTTTTGTGTTTTTTGACAAGTCATCAATAAAATACCTCTGTGGAGCAAATTAATAATTTTTAAGGCTAAAGGAGTACTTACTGAACTAGAAAACAAGTTTCTTCTAATTTTTTCTTTACAATAACTTATATGCCCTGAGTTACCTTTAGAGTTAAAAAGTCAGCCACAAAGATATCTGAATAAATGTATAAAATCACCATTGTGTCTTATGTCAAGAATTTCCTTTTCTATTTTGTTTTGATGTGGTAGTTTTCTTGGTATAAATCAACTTATTATCATTCCAGTACACAGTACTACTATCTCTCAAAAACTAATCTACGACTTTTTCTTCCATTGAAGTTAATTTGATTCTGTTTGGGTTAGTGCACAACACTCCTTTCATTTGACCAGACACTATATCTCAAAACTAGGAATTTAAAAAGTCATCGTAGAAGATTACACACTGCAACAGATTTTTCTAGATGCAATATTGTGATTTATACGAAAAACTGTCATTCAGATGACCAAATATATATGTTTGATCTTCATCCACAATTCCTGGCTCACAGCTTCCCAAAACCCTTAGAATTTCCTGAGTGATAAAAGTAATGGGATAGTATCTGGTTTCTGGTCCTCAGCTCCTGAAAACACTTCATGGAAGGTGACTTTTGGATCCCACCCCCAGGGTGGGAGCTGGTTGCCAGGGGATTAGAGGGTTGGGACTTTCAGTCACACCCACTATGCCACCCTGACCTCCAGAGAGGGGAGAGAGGCCAGAGATCGCCAGTGACCAATGATTTAATCAACAATGCCTATGTAATGAGGCCTCCATAAAACCCCAAAAGGACAGGGTCTGGAGAGCTTTCAGGCTGGTGAACACACAGAGATTTGAGGAGAGTGGCACACTTGGAAAGAGCACCATGGAAGCTCCATGCCCTTTCTCCAAACCTTGCCCTCTATACATCTCTTCCATCTAGATGTTCATCTGTATCCTTTATCATAGCCTTTTATAATAAACCAGTAACCTAGTAAGTAAACTGTTTCTCTGAGTTTCGTGGGGCGTTCCAGCAAACTAATCAAACCCAAGGCAGGGGGTCGTGGGAACCTCTGATTTAGAGCCAATTGGTCACAAGTACAGGTTAACAACCTGGGCTTGTGACTGGCATCTGGCATCTGAAGTGGAAGGAGGTCTTGTGGGGCTAAGCCCTTCACATGTGGAATCTGATTCTCCCTCTGGGTAGACAGTGTCAGAATTGAGCTGAATTCTCGGACACCCTGCTGGTGTCTGAGAATTGCCTGTTGGTATGAGGAAGCTCCCCACCACACAGACACGCACAGACACAGACACGCACAGACACAGACACGCACAGACACATACACACACATGCTGGAACTGGGCCTGGGAACCCTTTTCACCAGAGGAAGAAAATTAACACTAATACAACCTTAAAAATTTACTTCCTTGAGAAAAACCATCCATATACATGATCTTTTTTTTTTTTTTTGCGGTACGCGGGCCTCTCACTGTTGTGGCCTCTCCCGTTGCGGAGCACAGGCTCCGGACGCACAGGCTCAGCGGCCATGGCTCACGGGCCCAGCCGCTCCGCGGCATGTGGGATCTTCCCGGACCGGGGCACAAACCTGTGTCCCCTGCATCGGCAGGCGGACTCTCAACCACTGTGCCACCAGGGAAGCCCCATATACATGATTTTTAATACCGATACCAAAGTAAATTGAAAAGAACATTTTAAAATGTAATAAGCCTATACATTGCTAATTTTGGTTAAAATGAAAAAAGTGTTAATGAAACCAAATAAACAAATATCAATACATTCTGACATGTTTAACACCATGCAAGTTTTAGATATTTCTACAGTTATATCTGACACTCTGGAGTGGACACCTATACATCACACTGTATACAGCTTTCCAGTAAGGGGGCCAAAATACAATTGGCATCAATAAACAACTGCCACAAATATTAATTTTCAACAGTTATGAGAAGGGGGGAAACATTAGATCAAATATAACAATATTTTTGTAGACCACATGCAAGAAAAAGTTAATTCTAATGTACTGCCTACGTTTTAAGAATCATATATATTTTTAGACCATCAAAATCTTGCTCAGTAATAAGACTACAATCCTCATGACTTCATTTCAACATGCTCCTTGATAATGAGATTCTGGTTAAGCTCGTAAGTCAGTGATTCTCAACAGGGTATACCAGTACATACTGCGGGCCCCCCAAAGCTTGGGAGCAGTGGAGATGTTACTAATTCATATGTTCTCTATAATGCCATTGCCATGGGGCAAACTGAACATTTCAGCATAAAAATTCCAGTTTCAACGTGTAGTTGTTATATGAGCTTGATTCTTTTCCCCCTACGCCTTCAACAGCACTCCCTCCCGCTGCCCCCCAATCTCAAACCCTTCCCATCTTTGTTAGCAGGATCACTAGACAAGCTAAATGGAAGAAAGATGCAGCTATTTAAGGCGAAATGCCAAACAGGAAGCAACACGTCCAATGACAATTGAATAAAAACTTTTCAAGTAAAAACTTTGATTTAGGACTCTAGGTATAGAAAACACTACGATTTTTTTCCTTATATATTCATCAAGTTATCAAATATTCATCAGGAAGATGGAGAAATTAAATATAAAGAAATCTGACTTTAGACTCTTCATATCCACAGACTGCCTAGTGATAAACTGAGGCCTCTCTACTCTTTCCAATAAAACCCTATGGGACCTACTTGCTCTGTCTTCACCTGACAGGAAGAAGCCAAGTTGGCTCCCAGTGGGTGGAGCTCCAGGTAGTCTGTAAGGTGAAAAGTACAGAAAGCTGGGAAGAAGGCAAAGAATTAAGAAATTTAGGAGAAAAGCAAAAAGGTTTATTTGTCTTTGGAAGGTCTATTTGTCTATTTGTCCAAATTCCAGTTTCCACAAATGTTTATTCACTCATTAACAAAAATTTCAATGCCTGCTATATATAAGGCAATGTTTTAGGTACTAGCAAACAGCTGTGAACAAAACAGACAAAATCCCTGGCCTTCAGAAAGCTTAAGTTCTAAGCAAGAGAGAGACAAATAAGGTGACTTCTAATAAGTGTATTAGGAGGTAACAAGTGTTGTGAAGAAAATTAAAGTTGGGGGAAGAGAGGACAGGACAGGGCTGAAATTTGAGGCCTCACAGAGAAGGTGACATGTGAGAAAACACCTGAAAGAAGTAAATTAGCTAATCCTGCAATCTAGAGAAAGCAATCCGGGCAGAAGAAAGAGCAAGTACAAAGCTTGAGGCTTATTTGCAGACAAGAAAGGTGGCTAGAGGGCAGGAGTGAATGAGCGAGGTTGAGAGTAACAGATAAGGTTAGAGGGAAACGTGCGTTTGTATAAAAGTGGGGAAAGTAGGTGTGGGATAGAAAGCAGAGAGAGCCTATAAAATTGGCTTTTACTCTGAGCAACACAGCGAGAATCACTGGAGGGTTCTAAGCAAAGTTTTAGAAGAGTAGCTCCTATTCAGAGAACAGTTTGTAAAGGACGACAGGGACATAGAGGGGATCATGGCTTGGACCAGTGTACTGAGAGGTGGCCAGATTCTGGGTATATTTTGAAGACAAAGCCAGTGAGAATGGAGTATAAGAGAAAAAGAAGAAAACCAAGGATGACCAAGGCTCTGGACGCAGCAAATAAAACGATGAACTTGCCATCAACTGAGATGGGGGGAGTGAGACAACAGATTTGAGAGACCAGTTCAGTTTTTTAGCCTCACTGAGTTTGAAATATTACATACTCAAGAGAAGATGTTGTATAGGCGGCCGCTGGATATGAGAGTCCAGGGCTCAGGCATACAAAAGTTATTATACAGATTTAATTTGAGATTCTTATCTGACCCTGTAACTTTTCAAGGGATCAACTTGGGATCACAAATTTAAATGTTCTTCTAAAGGGCAACTGATTCAATACAACAGCAGAACTAAAACGGTATGTTAGGTAGTGCTGCTTTATCTCTAGAGACATTATCATCTGTCCAGTGGGAAAGTTAGACCATGATTAGCACTGACATGACCTCCCAGAAAATAACCTGGCACCACACTGCTGACACTCCAGAGACAACAGCACATTTAAATTCACACCTCTGCCGTTACCATTTCACTCCCACTCCCAGATTCCATTTTTACTGGTGTCAGGTTTTGGCACCAGTAAAACGTTGGACGTTGGACGTCCCCAACTTCCTCTCATCACGTAAGATAATGTGACCTATGTGAAATTTATACCCAACAGTCATGTAAAAGATACTTACTTAATACTGTGGAAGCTTTAGCTTTACCCTTCTCAATACTGAATCTTCCTCATTCCCATTTTACCAGGTACAAGGCTGAGGTTGATTTTTTTTATTTCAATTTCAAATGGGAAAGTCTCACATTTTATGCTTAGTATAAATTTTATGCACATTATACACTTTATACTTAGTGTATGTACTTTGGAGATGATTTTTTAAGTATATGTGCTGCCAAAGCAAACACTAAGATAGTTTTCTTAAATGCCTAACATCGATAAACCATAATATACCATATCTAATGAAATCTGGAGAGCAAAAGACAGGTAGAAAGGGAGAAGTAAAGAATACTTTTCGGAGACTTCCCCAGTGGTCCAGTGGTTAAGACTCCGCCTTCCACTGCAGGGGGCGTGGGTTCGATCCCTGATCGGGGAACTAAGATCCCACACGCCGCACAGTGTGGCCAAAAATACAAAAAAAAAAAATGATTAATTTTCAATACTTGTGGACTTCTGTTAACCCAATACAATGTAAACAACTAAAAGTTTTTAACATATTTCAAGGATATTTACAAATCAGGATATGACTACCCAATAAAGACAGAGCCATAATCTTTCTACAACAGTTGAGAACCATATTATGCAGTGAATAGTCAAAAATATTTGCTGATAGGAAAGACAGAATCCACATTACCAAGAACCAATTACAATCAATCCTTGGCCCTAAGAACCTAGAAACTCTGGAGTATGTGGGAATGCGGATTTAATGACAAAGAAACTGTTTTATAAATGAAATAAGACCAAATTTAATATCGGTCCTACTGGGAGAAGTTTTTGTTCAGCTGTAAGAATGCAAAGAGGTACAAGGATGGTTATCCAAAAGAATTAGATATAGGTAAAGAAATAAAGGCAGCACCAAGAAGACACAATAGTCACAAAGACAAGAAATAATAGCCATAAAGACAAAGATATATTGATTGGTCTAATGTGTGTGTCAAGGGGAGAAAATAATTCAAAGCAGGAGTTCTTAACATACGATACACTAACTTGAAGAAACAGTGACCCCAAAAGAGGTTAAAAATCACTGCAGCGTAGTTCATTACCATCTATAAATTTACATGTACTATAACACCACCTTGTAGTTAGCATGTACGTAGTACGCTACTGCCTGCAAAAATAATTTTAAGAGTGTTCCAAAAGGCATACAGGTAATTAAAGGACAATCACACCTAGATACAAAAGATCACATAATGTAAGATTTCATTTATATGGAACATTCAGAATAGGTATATCCACTGAAACAGAAAGCAGACTGGTGATTACCAGGGACTTGGGGGAGGAGAAAATGTGGAGTAACTGTTTAAATGGGTATAGAGTTTCCTTTGGGGTGATGAAAATGTTTCAGAACTAGACAGAGGTGGTGGTTGTACAACACCGTGGATACACTAAATGCCACTGAATTGTTCATTTTCAAAATGATGAATTTTATGTTATGTGAATTTGACCTCAATTTTTTAAAATTCATAATAAATAAAACCCTTTTGTAGCTCCTGGTTTAAAAAAAAAAAAAGACATTCACACCATCTGTGGTACCTCAATTTGGGGAGAGAAAAAAATCAATGCGATGTAATGGAACAGCACAGATGGCTGAAGACAGCTCAGTGTGCTTTCATCCCTCGTCCTCAGGACAGAAGAACACTGGAGCTAACAGTTACTAAGTGCCTGCTGTGTCTGGTGTTCAGAAGGGCTCATCAGCTGGGACTTTTTTTTTTTTTTGGCCAGGACAAAACTAAAATTAAAAAACTGAGATTTCTTGAAATCTATTCTTAGGACTTGCAGGTTCATATAGTCATGTATTCCATATTCTTGGGGCTATATTCAGGGTGATAAACAAAAGAAATTAGTACTGAAAAAATATATATACACAGCTAAGCCATGTTGAAGGCTTAGCTATTATTGTTCCACACAGATTTAACTTTAGTAGTTACTCAAAATTTTCTTTACAAAACTTAATGTCAAAGTAAGCACCCCATCCAAATAATTTAAATCACATAATTCAAATAGCTAACCTATTCAAAAAAAAAGAGAGGGGGAGGGAAAAAAATACAGAGGAGTCAAGCAACTGCTTCTATGAAGTACATCACGAATAACTAACTCACAAGGTCAATAACTGGAGGAAACCTTACTCTCTCAACACGTCTCTGTCCCTGAACAGCTCTGAGCCAGAGACTGAGACCAATATCCAGAATTTCCTTAGGAAAGCACTAAAACACAGAACACACAAATCATAATTTGAACTATGGAATCAGCTGGCCACGTGAAATCAGTTCCATAAAGTTTGCAAATATTCACTACATGACATTCATGTTAAATTAACATCAGTATTTTCAAGGTCAATATTATGTTTGTTCAACTTCTTGGAGTCACACATTTTTGTGATATTTTTAACATCTGACTAAAGCTTCTATCATCACAAGACGCTCACACTGTTTACAAACACTCTGAAGCAGCAGCTGGTGTTCCTCAGTCACATCTTGTTACAATAAATAGAGTAGCAGTTTTAAACTCCAGGTATACGGTTTACTACTGATATGTAAAAATCTTTGCTATAACTTAAAAGTTTTTCTAATGATGGAAAGACACATGCACAATGAAATGGGAGGCAATTTAAGACAACGTTATGACAAGATCACAAATACAGAGATTCTTATGCATGCATACTGGGATTATAGCTATCATGCTGAATGAAATAAATACTAAATAATACTGACCTTCCTTATATCTTTCATGTCATTTTTAATATCTTTTCCCATCCCATTCAAAAAAATGAAGAAACTTACCCACACAAGCATTGAGGAATAGCCAATCAGTCTTTTTCATCCTGTTTTTAATTTGCTTTAGTTTTTTGAAGTCCACTTCAAGTTCCTCCTTGCTGCCAACAGCACCAGCCAACTCAATCCTCTGAAAATCCATTTTCATCTCAGAGTCCCGTTTCGTAGTCGGCGGTGATCTTCTTTGGCTGTTGCCACTGCTACAGCTTCCTCTCCATCGAGCTCTGTCTTGCTCATTTATTATTGAAGAAGCCTCTTCCGTCTCTGCCAACTCGATTGCTTCAATATTATTAGGTCTGGGATGATCGCAAACAACACATTTTTTAGCTTTGGCCCAGTTTTCATATGTGCAAATAGAACAAGTCCAATGCTGGGTCCTTGTGTTCAGTTTATTTCTATCATTGTATTCCTCGCAAGGGTCAACAGAAAAAGCAACTGGTCTTGAGCCAGATCCTGAGGATTGAGGAGATTCTGTGGGACTCCTGGTCCTACGCTGGGATAAACACTGAGTGCATCTGATTGCTCTTGGCCAGTTCAAATATGTGCACATGTGGCATGACCATTTATTCGCATTTTCCATGCTGTACGAAGACTTAACCCTTGGTCTTGCACTGGAGTCTGGACATATCAAAGGACTACTTCCTCCTTCGGTGCCGGAAGGATCCCAATCTCTACCAACATCACTTGAACCACTTTTAAATGGATCTTCTGTAATTATTGTTCCACTAGGTCTCTGGGCACGACACATAGTACACTTGATTGCAGATGGCCAGTTTTCATACGTACAGTATTCACAAGCCCACTTAATTCCACGTTCTGACATTGTGCACTTCTTGAAGTGAGTTATGTCAGGCAGGAAGCTATAAATAATTAGGACATGGTTATTAAAACAATAACTACATAATCCCATCCCTGAAAACACGCCCAAAATATAAAAGTACCCTTCAACTTATAAAACCTCAATTTCTCAAAAGATGCATGTAACATTTCACACTCAACTACCTTTTCTTAAAATTTCCAGAGAGATACTGGACATAAGTTCCCAAAGAAAAATCTTAGACCTGGGGATTTAATGAAACTGTACTTTGGAATGCAAGAGAAAAGGCAGAAGATAAAGGGAGGTTTATTCTAAGAGGGAATGAGGTTAAATCAGGAATCCTCTAACAGAGATGTTTAATCTCAGCCAGGTCATCACCATCAATTTAGAAAAACAACCAATAGTTAAACGATTCAAAGGGAAGGGACAGAACACAAACCAAGTATCTTAAACACATAACCATTCTCAAATTATGAGCAACATAGATTATTATGCTATCTAGGTATAGTACCACAATGTTTGATTCACTAAAGAATTCAGAAAATCAGTCAATTCTATCATTCTTGCTAAGGGAGAAAAGCAGCCTAAACGTGCTAATTATCCACTGCTCTTAATAAGCACAGGTAGGAAAGAAAGATGTTAAGTAGTAACCCTTACAATTAACAAAGTAGCACTGTGAAACAGAGATAAAGTTCCTTGATAGCCTATATCCTCAAAATCTTGTTCTGTCTAGAGTGCAGAACATAAAAACTGCACATCACCTATACTTGGGACAATCAACTGATGAAACATCTCTGACATAACAACTAGCATAATCGCTCCAATATAATTTTGAATATTTATACTCAAAATATTCAATATTTAAAATATACTCAAAATTCAATTCATATTAAAAACATATTAACTATTTAAAAGGCTCCTAGGATTCTACACTGGGCTTCCTAACACTGCAATACAATGAAGACTATAATTTAATGGCAATCATTTATAAATGAAGCAACTTACACAGCAAATGTAATAATAATTTTTTTAAATAGCTTGAATTTAGACACTAGCCACTAAAGCCAGCCTCTCCATTTTCTTAAATCCCTTCTCAACTAAATTAGTATCATCCTGCCACCTATTTGTAACCAGAAAAGTGAAAGAAATTCTAGGCAGAGTAATAGAAGCTTCTCCTTCTCATTCTCAGGGATTTTTCCTGAACCTGGAAAGCAAAATCTTTCACTTTATAAGTGTAGTATTATGTCCCTGCTTGCCAAGTCCTCACCCCTTTTATAGTGTAAACTTTGTTAAGAGGACAAATTCACTGTTAAGAGAGGCTACTATTTAATAGCTAAAATAAAAATCACACTTACTAAGATTTTAGTTTCCATGCTATAGCCTCCACCTTGCACATGGTCAGAATAAAAGTACAGCTTATAAATCAGACCAAAGACAAGATTCAGTCGTCATGGTGGCTCAGATTCTGACTTCCTCAGGAGATACTGCAAAACGTGATAAGTGGTTCTGTATGACTGTGAATAGCTATTCCTGTAAAGGAGACCAAAACTGAATTTCACTTGAAGCCTGTTACTTTATCCAAAAGTATTTATTTTTTTTAAAAGGCTTTATTTTAATAAATTCTCTATTTTAATCCTACTCATTTATTTTAATAATGGACTACTATATTCAGAATTTTAATTTAACACAGCAATAAAATCAGCTGATTGGGCTGGTGAGTCAAATCAGACATAGGAAAGATATTTTCCCCTAAAACCTTAAACATATGTGTGTGTGAACTATTATTATCATTAATCTTAAATTGGTAGTCCTAATAAATTAATTCCTACTGAATTACTTGTTATTATTGAAGGGGGAAAGGGGGCATAAACCAAGTAAACAGAAAAAGCAAAAATATATAGCTTATATTTAACTCTGAAGTCTTTTTCTCCTTCAGCAACTTTATTTTCCTCTAACCCAGGTAATTTATCTGCTTAGATTTTTCACTTTAGTTTGTACATACTGATTAAACACCATTTGACAGCAATCTGAAAGTGTGTTGAAGGGCAAAGACTATAATCATAAAAGCATCCATAAAATGGACAATTGAGATTTAATGGCAACTTTCATATTCATTAGGCAGTTTCTTCCTTTGGTTTCTCAGGAATTAAATATAAATAAATTACTTGCTCATGCTATTGTAAACTAAAATGAGCAAGCAGAAACTTATGACAAAAACAAATGACATAATGAACATATCCAAGGCTATAAGTAATTTCAGTATTTCATTTAAAATATTCACATTCAAAAATTCATGCTTGCTTTGTTAAGTCTTACTTTGATGTAGGCTCAACTAAATAGTTTGTGGCGTTACATTAACTAATCTTCATGGAATTAATGTGCCAGCCTAACATACTTAAATGCCCATGTCTGACAAAAAACAAACAAAAAATAAAGAATCATTGTCATATATGCCTGGTAAATAGGCTACCCCTCCCAAAAATTCAGGTAACTAAGCAATACCGAAACCAAGCTCAAGAGTTTTGGGACTTCCCTGGTGGTCCACTGGTTAAGATCATGCGCTTCCAATGCAGGGGGCACGGGTTCGATCCCTGGTGGGGGAACTAAGATCACACATGCTGCGTGGTGTGGCCAAAAAATTAAAAAAGAGTTTTAAGATAAGTGCATTATATTAGATAACAATGTACATGGTACCAACTCTATAGGGAATTAAGACGTTGTCTTAGGATTATTGTTTTTTCATAACCAAAAGCTAAAATTCATTGGAGAGGATTATCTGAGAGAGTCATCTGTACCTGTGGTAACAGTAAATGGAATGGAAGAGTAAAGGTAACATCAGTTCAACTATGTGATTTTGCATTATTGAGGTGAAATTAACACTGAGTACACTTTTTCTACCAGATGTCAAAAAGAACATGAAATAATTTTTAATAGCAAACAGCTCTGAGAATTAATACTGTGCATTGAAATAAAACAATTACTAAATATCTTTCAAGTTAACATATATTCATATACCCAAGTAAATTTAATTTACAAGTCTACTTCTGCATAAAATACAGATTTCCAAATTCTAGCCAGTGAATCATACTTCAATTAATCGGTACACAAAGCAACAATAAAATCTGTATAATATGGATTTTCTTTAAGCAGATCTAGACACAAGTGCTACTCTTAAAACAAATATTCCTTGGTTCAAATGCAGTACCAGCAGTTCCCATCTTGTGGACCAAAGAGTCCATGAATCTATTTATACATCAACCTCTACCTGTAGACAGACTGAATAATGTCTCCAAGTATAGCAACCATTTTCTAGTATTAAATTCATAACTGCTTTTGATTATATACTTCCCAGTTCAAACAATAATAAAAGCATGAGCATTATGATGTATGGGTTAATGGCTAGGGAAAGGGAGGGGCTCATAACTGAACATTTTTTATACTGTCATGCTTAGTAGTGAATTAATTAGACCATATTTGTGAAGCATTACTAAACAATGTAGAATAAATATACCTATTTTGAAGTCAATTACTCAAAATTGTAGCTACACTACAAATTCCCCCAACCACCTACTAAAACCCTATGAGAGAGAACTAGAGAAGTGAAATGATCCTCACCAAGCACAGACTCCTTGAGAAACAAACTGAGAGAAGTTCAGTTGTCAGTGTCAAATGATGAGCAGTTATCCAAAGGAAGGACTGACAGTCTTTTGGTTTTATATTAGCTTTATTAATATTAAGTCTATATTTAGTAATATAAATATTAATTTATTAATATAAATTGTTGCTATAAATATTAATTAGCATAAATCTGTGATGATTTAAAAATGCTCAGAAAGCATTTTAGGGGACTAAAGATGAAAGCTAAAACTAGAAGCGGGGCTTTCCTGGTGGCGCAGTGGTTAAGAATCCGCCTGCCAATGCAGGGGACATGGGTTCGAGCCCTGGTCCGGGAAGATCCCACATGCTGCGGAGCAACTAAGCCCATGCGCAACAACTTCTGAGCCTGTGCTCTAGAGCCCGTGAGCCATAACTACTGAGCCCACGTGCCACAACTACTGAAGCCCACACGCCTAGAGCCCGTGCTCCGCAAGTAGAGAAGCCACCGCAATGAGAAGCCTGCGCACTGCGACGAAGAGTAGCCCCCGCTGGCCACAACTAGAGAAGGCCCACGTGCAGCAACAAAGACCCAATGCAGCCAAAAATAAATAAATAAAATAAATTTATTTTTTTAAAAAAGAGCTAAAACTAGAAGCACTGGTGAACCCTCCATCTACAAATCTCACCTCATTTCCGGGCTCCAATATCTTGTCACATCCTATATTAAAATCCTCTTATCTTCCTCTCACAACAAACCCCTAGCCTGATTTCTCTCTCCAGTTTCCGTTAAGGACACCACTAATACTACTGCACCCAGGATAGAAACTCAGACTTATCTTGAATTCTGCCTTCTCCCCACAGATTCTTTCTAGTGGTTTCTGTCCAAACAGTCCTTTTCTTTCCATTTCAGCTGCCATCAACCCTTTTGTAGTTCAGGTCAGAACTACTATAATAGCCTCCTAAGCGCCTTCCCTCTCTAAATCCATACAGCTCACCGCTACCAAAATAATCCTCCTAATAACAAGTCCCTCTTTCTGAAGCTCTTCTGTAACAGTATAAACTCTCAACTCCTTACCAGCATACAAACACACCACACACACCCCAGACTCATTCAGGTACCACCATCCCTCCACAATACACACATGAAGGCACTACCTTAGAAAAACAAGCACAACAGACACACACTCAAGTTCTGGCGAATCCTACCCATCCTTTAAGGTTCAGTTCTAATCTCATCTCTCTCGTAAAGTTTTTTCAAATCATTTCAAGTACACTCCACGCAACCACACTTCTATCGACATTTGGCACCTACTGTATGTCTTCTTGGGGCTAGTTTCTGGAAGGAACACTGACTTGTGTGTCTTCCCCATATCATTTCCTCCCCTCAATTTTCAGTGAGGTAGCCAAGCTTTCAAAAACTATGGCTCAGGGATTTCCCTGGTGGCACAGTGGTTGAGAATCAGCCTGCCAATGCAGGGGAAAACAGGTTCGAGCCCTGGTCCGGGAAGATTCCACGTGCCGCGGAGCAACTAAGCCCATGCGCCACAACTACTGAGCCTGCGCTCTAGAGCCCGCGAGCCACAACTACTGAGCCCAACACACCACAACGACTGAAGGCCGCGCGCCTACAGGCCGCGCGCCTACAGCCTGTGCTCCACAACAAGAGAAGCCACCGCAATGAGAAGCCTGCACACCGCAATGAAGAGTATCCCCGACTCGCCACAACAAGAGAAAGTTCGTGTGCAGCACAAAGACCCAACAGCCATAAATAAATAAATACACACATACGTACATACATACATACTTTGGCTCAGGGATTCTAGTGGCATGGAATGTGGACCAGCCCTATGTTCAGTAAAATCCAGAGAAGAGACCATGTTGAGTGACCTGAACAAAGAAAGGAGTGGAGCTTTTGAGCAATTTCAAGAAAAAGGAGAAATTCTAGAGGATGGGATCCACTCCTGTGGTAAGACCTCAGTACAAAGTGTCTGCCTCTAACACCTAGGTACCAAGGCAAGGCATGCATGAGCTGGTTAACTATTCAAGTCCTGTGGTGTTAAGAGCACAAGTGCACAAACCTTTGTGATCATTAGAAGTCCTAAATCTTTGTGAAATTATGTATACATGATTAAGAATCAGTGAGACCCAAAAATATGCTGACCTTCCTCCCATACAGAGATCACTGTTATCTATGTCATCTGCATCTAATGAGATTTGCTAAGAAGGCCCCTTCCAAGGAATGTGTGGACAAACTAGACAAAATTAATCTGGTTAAAATAAGTTAAAATAATAACAGTTAAATAACACCTGTCATGGTGACCTTGGCCTTACTGGCACTATGCCTTAATTAACTAAGTCAATTACCAGTACAACCAGTACATCTAACTTCATTCCACCAAACCTAAGTCCTTAAAATATAACAAGAAATACAAAGTTTACATTTCAATAAGTCAACATGGTGTTAATTAGGAAAACTAATAACAGCTACAATGCTGATGGTTTTTCTTTAAACCGCTGGATAATTAGTAATCCACTGATCAGAATGGAAGAAGATATATAGACAAAATTAACTTACAGTGTGTCAAATCTTACACAAAACAATAGTAACGCTCCTTTTTAAAAATCTATCTTCTAGTCATTTCTGGAGGAATTTTACCTCTTTATATACTAGGGCTTTATCTGTAATTTCATCAACTTCCTCTGTACTCTCCAGTTCCTAGACAGTAACTACAAAGGAAAGAGGAGTAACAGATAGATACAGACAGATACATACATAGATAGATCCATCTTGAGCTACTGTAGAACCCATCTTAGCATGATTTCTTTACACAGTTTCAGAGACATCACAGGTCAATCACGTACCCCAAATTATAATCCCAAACAAAAATAATTTAATGTTAACAACCTATGACAAGTTACTGAAGGTCTACTACGCACTCAGAAACGTGGAGAGATATAACCACGTAGATAAAATACTGTCCTTGTACTCACGACACCTGCAATTTAAGTAGATGAAAGATGACTACGGCTTTCTTAAATGTACATGGAAATGGAGAGATTATCTCCAAGACTGCATATAAAGCCAGCATTTAAAACACAATAAAACAACTTTCGCAAAAGTTGTGAACATACTACTTCATTCAGAATTTGATTTATCATCGTATCTATTCTCTGTTCACACTGAACAAATTAGTCCCAATTAACAATATCCACAGGAACCAACCAACCGTCACTACTAAACCTAGTCCAACTAAAGGCCACCTTTTTAACCAAACACTATGTTATCTATGTGACAGAGAAAGGAGGGGTAGAAATTTTTAAATAATCAGTGAGTTCTAATACAAAAGAAAGAAAGAAAACGATTTGAAAAGCAGGCACAAACGAATGAAATATTCCAAGGCAAAACCAATTCAGAGCTACTCTCTTGTCCAAAAACATCTTGTTCCCAACGCCTCGACCCTGTTCAAATTTCTTTGTCATTTTCCCTAACATCTAATCCCCTAAAGTTAGATGAATTAAAACACTTATTTTATAAAGGCAAATTATTTACAAGTGTTACTTATTAATAGTATGAAGTCATTCAATTAGATTACTTTTTTCACAATTCCTACTGTAATGAATAACAGGAAAGTAGGGTGGGGATTTTGTGAGTTGGATTTTCATTGCAGAGACAGGGAGAATAAGTAGGCAAAAGTTTAGCAAAGGGCAACCTGGGAAGGAATGCCAAAGACAGCAGCAGGTTGAAAAGACTGCTTACCCAACCATTAGAGATGGATGTATGTCCAGGCCAACTCTGTCTACTTCACAACTTTGCCAGGGTCAGCCTCATCCAACTAAGAAAAGAAAATAGCTAACACTTAAGCATGTACTGTGTGCCAGACACTTCTAAGCACTGTACCTATACATCAGGTAATCTAATCTTCAGAATCCTATGAAACAGGTACTACTATTATCTCCAATTTTAAAGACTGGAAACAGGAAAAGAGAAGTTGAGTAACTTGCCCAAAGTCACAAAGCTACTAAGTGGCAGAGCCAGGATTTGAACCTGGGCATTCTGGCTCCAAAGTCTGTAGCAGACAATGTAATAAAAATACATTTATACTGCAGCCCATAGTCACTTATTCCCACTATCCAGAATTTGGACAATTAATAAACTGCATGTAATGCCTCACTAAACAGTCTTTCCTAGATAACCAATAACATACAATATCTAAACAAGCAAACTTAAAAAAATAAAAAACTTGTTCACACCCATTTTGCTCACATTTTAGCTTTTCAAAATTACAGAGAATCTTCCCAAAGCTTATCTAGATTGAGAACTACTGCAAAATGCCTAAAAAGTTAAGTAAGCAGGACCTAAAAAGTTATTTATAAAACAAGATATACTAAATTTTCCATGTAAAATTGAGTGGAAGAAAAAACCACCAATCTGAGGTATTTATCACGACTTTAGACTATAAAATGCCTTAAGTATTTTTAATTTTGAAGGCAATCCCTGGGGAAGAAAATATTATTAATAAAAGTCAGCCTGACTTCTCTTAAACCAATACACTAATCCAGATTACTAAAGAAACCACTGTATGTCAATTAAAATAATAAAGCCCTCCATTTGCATTGAGACAACTGAAAAAGGGAAAAGTCTCCCCAAATGACAGGTGTGTATTAATCACACTACCTATACATGACCTTGTGTTAAAGAAAAGCAAAGAATGACTATCTTTGAGATAGTTAATAAATTATTTTTATCTCTAAGAGCTTCCATTTTCCCATCTGTGAAAAAATAAATGAGTTAAACAAGATGATCTCCAGAATCTCCAAAGTCTCACATTCTTCTATGTAAGGACTCACTTTAGGGGGGACGATAAATTGGAAGGTTGGGATCTATATATAAAATAGATAATAAGAACCTACTGTATAGCACAGAGAACTCTACTCAATACTCTTTAATGGCATATATGGGAAAAGAATCTAAAAGAGAGTGGATATATGTATAATTGATTCACTTTGCTGTACACCTGAAACACAACATTGCAAATCAACTATACTCCAATAAAAATTTTTTTAAAAAGACTCACTTTAAAATCTTGCTTATTCAATTTATTTTGCAAATACTATTTCCAAAGTTAATTAAAACATTTTTTAACTTTTCCCTGCTCCATCTGTGACAAGTGACAAGCTCAAATTTTAAAATATATACTTAATATTAATGATCACTTAATGTATCTAAGCAGTAACAAAATCCTATTTCTAAAACAAAGCTATATCATACATCCATACATCATACCACCTATGAATTATTTGTGCCAAATAATAGTAACAGTTATCAAACCTGAATGTGATCAAGCTTCTAGATCTAACTACCAGTTTACAGGATCACAGGGGATAGAGGAACAAACTGATTTCCGTGGAGATGCAATCAGCAAATTCCTATGGGTGTGTGTATATTAAAACTTATATACATGTTAAAAATTAATTTGAACACTGATTTGATATTAAGAAGTTGTTTAAATGTTAAGGTGTGATTAACAGTATGGTACCTATTTTTCTAAAAGAGGACTTTTCCCTTAAGAGACACATACTGAATTATTTACAATGTTATAAAATGGCTTGAATTTGCTTTAAAATAATCCACTGGGAAGAAGCAAGAAAAATATAAATGAAACAAGACTGGCCATATGTTATTAACTGGGTGATGGATACATAAGAATTCATTCTCCTAGTCTCTCTATATGTATATATGTTTGGAATTTTTCATAATGAAAAGTTTTAAAAATCTATCAAGAAGGTAACAAATGCTATTACAGACTAAGAATTAAGGCTTAGATTGCTAAGATTAGAAAAGGAGCAAGAAGCAGTACGCTGTATATTGTTAACAGTGCTACTCAAAACTTGGTCCAGGGCCCTGCGATATTCTACAAACTGTTTACTAGTCTGTAGAGAAACTGAGAGTAAGCATTTACAAACTTTTATAGCAATTTTACAGAATAATTTTATGATTGCTGAAACTACAGCGGCGAGGCGGAATCTGTTTGGAAAATCAGGCAAGTTTCCCCGTGTTACGTGGAAACAACAATGGACACCCAGAAGGACGTTCAACACCCAAAGCAGCAGCCAATGATATATATCTGTGGAGAATGTCACAAAGAAAATGAAATAAAATCAAGGGATCCAATCCGTTGCAGAGAATGTGGATACAGAATAATGTACAAGAAAAGGACTAGGGCTTCCCTGGTGGCACAGTGGTTGAGAGTCCGCCTGCCGATGCAGGGGACGCGGGTTCGTGCCCCGGTCCGGGAGGATCCCACGTGCCGCGGAGCGGCTGGGCCTGTGAGCCATGGCCGCTGAGCCTGTGCTCCGCAGCGGGAGGGGCCACAACAGTGAGAGGCCTGCGTACCGAGAAAAAAAAAAAAAAAAAAAAAAAACCTACACCTAACTTAATGGTGAGAAACTAGAAACTTTCCAGCTGATATCAGTAATAAGGCAAGGACGTCCCCTCTCACTACTCCTTTTCAGTGTCAAACTGGAAATTCCTGCTAATACTGTAAAACAAGAAAAGGAAATAAAAATACAGATTGGAAAGTAAGAAATAAAATTGTTTTTATTCACAGATGACATGACTTGTCTGTGAAGAAAATCCAAAAGAATCGACAAAACTCCTGCAGCTAATACAGAATTATAACAAGGTTGCAAGATACAGGTTAAATAAGTAAATTGCTTTCCTATATACCAGCAATGAACAAATGGAATTTGAAATTTAAAACACATCGCCATTTACATCAGCACTCCCAAAACTGAATTACATAAGTATAAATCTAACAAAATATGTACAAGATCTATATCAGGAAAACTACAAAACTCTGATGAAAGAAATCCGAGAACTAAATAAATGGAGAGATACTTCACGTTCATGGATAAGAAGACTCAATATTGTCAAAATCTCAGTTCTCCCCAGCTTGATCAAAAGATTCAATGCGACCCCAATCAAAATTCCAGCAAGTTTGTGGGTACTGACAAACTGATTCTAAAGTTTATATGGAGAAGCATAATATCCAGAATAACCAAACAGTAAGAATAACCAACACAGTACCGAAGGAAAAAAAAAAGTCAGAGGACTAACTACCCTGACTTCTACACTTACTATACAACTACAGTAATCAAAACACTGGTGAAAGAACGGACAAACAGATCAATGGAATAGAGCAGAGAACCCAGAAATACACCCACATATATAGAGTCAACTGATATTTGACAAAGAAGTAAAGGCAATACAATGGAAAAAAGAAAGTCTTTTCAAAAAATGGTGCTGAAAGCACTGGACATCCACACGCAAAAAAAAAAAAAAAAAAAGACTCTTAGACACAGACCTCATACCCTTTACAAAAATTAACTCAAAATGGATCATAGACCTAAATGTAAAATGCAGAATTATAAAATTCCTGTTATGAAGGTAACCTAACAGGAAATCTAGATGACCTTGACTATGTCAATGACTTTTTAGATAAAACACCAAAGACACAATCCATGAAAAATATACTTGAGAAACTAGATTTGTTAAAATTAAAAAGTTCTGTTCTACAAAAGACATTGTCAAGAGAATGACAAGATAAGCCAAAAAAATAGGAGAAAATATTTGCAAAACACATATCTGATAAAGGACTGTTATCCAAACTATACAAAGAACTCTTGCAACTCAACAATAAAAAAAAAATAAACAATCTAATTAAAACATGGGCAGAGACCTGAACAGACACTTCAAGGAAGGTATACAGATGGCAAACAATACCTCATTAGAGAACTGCAAATTAAAACAGCAATGAGTTACCACTTTACACCTATTAGATTGCCTGAAATCCAGAACACTGACAACACCAAATGCTGATGATATAGATCAACAAGACCTCTCATTCATTGCTGATAGGAATGCAAAGTGGTATAGCCAAGTTAGGAAGAGAGTTCGGCAGTTTCTTAGAAAACTAAACATACTCTTACCATATGTCCTAGCAATTGTGCATCTTGTATTTACTCAAAGGAGTTGAAATTTTATGTCCACACAAAAACCTGCACATGGATGCAGCTTTATTCATAACCGCCAAAACTTGCAAGCAACCAAAGTTCAGTATAAGTGAATGGATAAATAAACTGTGGTACATCCAGACAAGGAAATATTATTCAGCACTAAAGCGAAACGAGCCAGCAAGCCATGAAGAGACATGGAGGAACCTTAAATGCATATTGCTAAGTGAAAGAAGCCCATCTGAAATGGCTATACTGTTTGATTCCAACTATATAACATTCTGGAAAAGGCAAAACTATGGAGACAAAGATCAGTGGTTGCCAGGGGATGGCGAGGGGGAGGGATGAATAGGCAGAACACAGAGGATTTTTAGGGCAGTGAAACTATTCTGTATGATACTATAATGGTAGATACATGCCATGCTACATTTGTCAAAACCCATAAAGTGTACATACCAAGAGCGAACCTTAATGTAAACTATGGACTCTGGTTGATAATTATGTGTCATGGTAGATTCATCAACGTAACAAATGTACCACTCAGTTGCAGGATGTTGACAGTGGGAGAGGTATGCATGTTGGGGGGGGGTGTATAAGAACCCTCTGTACTTTCTGCTCAATTTTGCTGTGAACCTAAACTGCTCTAAAAACTAAAGATTATTTTTAAAAATCTACTTCTTAACAATGTTTTTAGTCACTATATCCAGGAAACATTTTTTTTAAAAAATCAGTTCTCAAAGAATAATGGGAAGTTTTAAAAAAAGGACACAAGAACTTTTGGTGTGAACCTAAAACTGCTCTAAAAAATTAAAATAAAATCTGAAATATGTTCACACCTAAAATTTTTAATTAAAAAAAGACATAGAGGGCTTCGCTGGTGGCGCAGTGGTTGAGAGTCCGCCTGCCAATGCAGGGGAAACGGATTCATGCCCTGGTCCGGGAGGATCCCACATGCCACGGAGCGGCTGGGCCCATGAGCCATGGCCGCTGAGCCTGCACGTCCGGAGCCTGTGCTCTGCAACGGGAGAGGCCACAACAGTGAGAGGCCGGCGTACCGCAAAAAAAAAAAAAAAAAAAAAAAAAAAAAGAGATAGAAATTAGCATGAAGGGCTCACACTGGCCAAATCTGGATCAACTCAAGCATCCACATAAATAACAACAGTAAAGGATTTTTAAAGCACTGACTAAGACAAATATACAAAACTCTACACACAAACTAACAGATAAATAATGGAGGAGAAAGTTCTTCCTTACAACAGAAATCAAACTAATAAATGCAAAATGAATAACTGGATTAGAAATTCACCATTAGGCAATCTCTACAACAGATTCAGAAAAGAATCATCACTGAATGTTAAAACTAGTGGGTGAAAATTTGAGAATTAACAGGATATTTAAATAGTCTCCAAGTATCTCCCAACAATAACTAGTATGTTACAAAACCCGGTAGACACCTTAACCAAGTAATCAAAGTTAACCACACCAGTAATGACATCATTTGCCTCTTGATATGTTGTACTAAGAACAAAACATCACCTCTGTGGCATTCTTGCTAAAAAGTACATACTCTGACTCTGATTATGCAAAAATATCAGAAATGCCAATATTAAGAGACCTTCTACGAAATTACTAGTCCTATATTCTTCAAAAACATCAATATCATGAAAAACAAGGACTTTTCTGTTCCAGTTAAAGGAACCTATAAAAAACATGGCAATAGACTGCAACTCATGATCTGAGATTTTCTTTTGTCTTTATAAAGAATATTAATAGAACAACTGACAAAATTTAAATAAGATTTATAGAATCTTATTCTTATAAGAATTAATCATGCAATGTTAATTTCCTGAGTTTGATAACTCTATTGTGGTTACATAAGAGAAAGACCTTGTTTTTAGGAAATACACACTGAAATATTTAGAGATTAAGGGGTATCAAGTCTGCAATTTACTTTCAAACAGTTCTGGGAGAAAAATACATTTGTACTTATATATGTCCACATCACACAATAAACCTTATAATTTACAAAATACTTTCACATACATCATTGTTATTCTGACAAAAACCAAGAAATAGGTACACAACAGTCCTTTTATATGAGAGTAAATGTGGCCTCCTATATCTAAAAATTTCTCAAGAATTGTCTGTTTTTTCTACCCCTACAACCAAGCCCTAGTTCATCATTTCTCTCAAATATTTTATTTATTATTCTAACTGGTCTTCCAACCTTCATACTCCATATCTCTGCCAGAGTAATCTGTCCAAAAAAAAAAAAAAAATCTGGTGTTGTTATTCAGCCGCTTTAAAAATTTCAAGACCCCAACACTAAGGTGAAAAATCCTAAACAGGACATAAAAGAACCTTCCAAACACAAACACACGTGTGTGTCAAGAATATCCTACAATATTTCCCTTCAGCGATTTACTGCCTTTCACCAAAGCATTATTAAGGGGAAATCTACTTTATTTTACTATGGGAAGATCAGTTCCATCTCTTGTTATTTTATATAGAGAAAAATGTACTGCACTTTTTAGATGTGAGTTCATGTCCCTCTCCACCTCTTACTAAGTCAGGGATATTGGCCAAACCCTTAAGATCCAAGCCTCTTCATCTGAAAAAATTATGGTAATGCCTTTCCTGTCCTTACACGAGGGCTAACACCAATAATGTCAAGATCCACATCCAATAATTAATATTATGAACAAATGTCAGCGTGAAATAACACCACCTTAAATTTTATATGAAGCTTCAGGTCACAGAAAACTTCTATTATTTCACTTCATCTTCGGAACCCTCAGGTAATTTCCTGTAAGGTACCCCAGAATCCTTCTGAGGTACAAGTATCTTCATTTTAATGACAAGGAATCTGTGGCTTCAGGAAAGGTGAAATGACTTGTCCACACTTACAAAGCTTTAGGAAGTAAAGCCCAGATTCTGACTCCTGTTTTCTCTCACAAATGCACCACAGCCTTCCAGAGTTACAAAAACTTATTTCCCTAGAACGAAATGTGAATATTAGGTTACAAGATGGACTGACTGTATATAGTTACTGTCTCTATCTACAACAAGACATTGACGCTACCTCCAAAACAAATCCCAAAATCTGAATTTTTCTCCAGATTACCCTACCATACCCCTAGTCCAAGCCACCATCAACTCTCACGATTACTACATAACCTCCCCACTAATCTTTCTGCTTCTATTCTATCCACCATCCTCGCATGGAAGCCAGGTGGATCCTTTAGAAACATAAACCAGGTCACAACACAAGGACTTAAAATCCTCTAATGGCTTCCCAACCCACTCAGAATAAAATTAAAATTCCCCAGCGGATTTTGTTCTGTTCCTTTTACAAGCAAGCTCATTTTCACCATAGCAGTTTTGTATTAGAACTCTCCTCTGCCTAGAATTCTCTTTCCCCATATTTTCACATGGTCAGCTCTTGTCATCAAAAGCTAGGTTTAAATAACACCTCAGAAAGATTTTCCCTCACCAGACTGATGTCATTCTCCACCACATTACCCTACTTTCATTATATTATCTGCAGAGCACCTATCACTACTTGGGTTTGGTTTGGGTTTTTTTGTTTTTTGTTTTTATTTTTGTTTTTCCTTGTTTGCTCTCTCTTTATACTAGAATGTAAATACAAGTAACAGAGACTTTGTCTTGTTTGTAGAGTTATCTGAACATCCAGTACAATTACTTTCTAAAATGCTTAACACTGAACAAGTCGTTACTAAATGTTTTAACTCAGTAGTCTTTGTAACAGTATTTCATGTAATCTACTTTTTTGAAAATCCTAAACAATCTCAGATCACACAGCAGGTGCCCAACAATTATTAACTTAATTTGAATGAATTTCTATAAAAACAAGGCCTTCAGATTTTAAGCTTAATACAACAAATATCCTCAAACAAATCCCCCACACACACACACACACACACACACACACACACACACACACACACACACACACACACACACACACACACACACACGGAGACAGAGAACCCTTCCCTCTTCCCACCTGTAAAGATGATCCACACTGAAGAGGATCACTTCTCCTTTCTATTTCCCAGCTCCTTGACAATACTAGCTCAAGGGGAAAAAGAGGATCAGGGACTGGAGAAGGAATAAGGCATTCATATCCAGGTGCTATGAGCACCATTCCAACCTCATCCACATGCTTTAGCCATACTGTACCCTCTGCTGGTCCTTATATGTGGCATGTAATTTTCATATCTCCATGCCTTCACCTACAATTGCTTCTGCACACGAAGTTCTCCCACTCCCACCTCCCATTCTTACCTGGTTCTATATATACCTAGAAACTTGTCACTCCTTCTTCAAAGACTAGCTCAAATGTTCCCACTTCTGTAAAACCCTTCTTGACCCAATCCTAATCTTGTGCTAATTTAGTCACTTCTTTACCACTTCATAGTACTTAGTTTTGTGGAATAAGGTTTCTTTCTAATGATCAACTGAAAAATTCACTTTTACGTCTCTATAAACAATGTTTGCTATAAAACAGTTGCTCACTAATCATTTAGACAATAAAAAGCAATTCAATATTCTCCTGGTATCAAAGGATAGTATTCCAAACAAAGATTAGTCTAAAGTTCTACAAATTCCTGTCGTTCCCCTGTTTAAAAACAAACTTTAACTTCATTAAATACCAAAAAATGAAGTTAATTACCCACCCCAACCAGAAAAGGATTTAAAAGTGGTTTGTTAAAAATTACAGAAATGATAGGCCTCACGGCGAGAACAACAACCAAAAAAAACCATTACAGAAATGGTCTTGCCTTCAGAATTCCAATCACAAGCGTACTGCTGCAACTTAATGAGCAACACTCAGTAGAAATCCTTTTCTCCATCTGCAAAGTAAGGATAATTTCTTCATACATCCAGGGAATACTGTCTTGCAATAATCAATTGATGGCTGAGAATAATTATGTTACTAAAGCTAACTGAATTTCAGCAAATGATGCTGGGACAACTTGACAGCCCTCTGCAAAAGAATAAATTTGGATCCCTATCTCATACTATATACAAAACTTAACTCAAAATTATCAAAGACCTAAATGTAAGAGCTAAGAACTGTAAAATTCTTAGAAGAAATGCAACTCTTCTTGACCTTGGATTATACAATGGCTTCTTAGAGATGACACCAAAAGCACAAGTGACAAAAGAAAACAGATAAATTGGACATCAAAATTAAAATCTTTTGCGTTTCAAAGTACACCATCAATAAAGAGATAACGTACAGAACAGGAGAAAGTATTTGCAAGTCATCTGACTTGTGTCCAGAATATATAAAAAACTCTCACAACTCAACAATAAAAAGACAAATAACCCAACTGAAAAATGGGCAAAGGATTGGAGTAGACATTCTCTAAAGATACACAAACGACCAGTAAGCACATGAAAAGATACTCGATACCACCAGCCATTAGGGAATGCAAATAAAAACTAGGAGATTCCACTTCACTAAGACAGCTATAATAAAAAAGACAGACAATAACAAGTGTTGATGAGGATGTAGAGAAATGGAACCCTCATACATTGCTGGTATAAATGCAAAAATGGTACAACCACTTTAGAAAACAGTCACAAAGTTCCTCAAAGGTTAAACACAGAGTTACCATATGAACCGGCAATTCCATCCTAGGTATCAATATATACCCCCCAAAAAATGAAAACTTATGTCCACACACAAGTTTGTACACAAATGTTCACAGCAGCATATTTCATAAAAAGCCAAAAAGTGGAAACTACTCAAATGCCCATCAATCAATGAATAGATAAATATAAACAAAATGTGGTATGTACCCATACATGGAATATTATTCAGCCATAAAAAAGAATGAAGTACTGATACATGCTACAAGATGGATAAACCTTGAAAACGATAAGTGAAGTGAACAAAGCCAGATACCAAGGGTCATATAAAGAAAGTTCCAAAAAGCAAAACTTGAATTTTCACGCACTGACAACTATTTACATAGCATTTATATTGTATTAGGTATTATAAGTAATATAGATATGATTTAAAGTATACAAGAGGTTGTGTGTAGGTTATATGCAAATATTTTGCCATTTTATATGAGGGAATTGAGTATCCCTAGATTTGGGGATCCAAGAGGGATCCTGGAACCAATCCCCCACAGATACCAAAGGACGACTATATTGTTTGATTCCATTTATATGAAATGTACAGAACAGGTAAATCCATAAAGACAGAAGTAGATTACTTGTTGCCAGGAACTGGGGCAAAGAGGGAATGACTGCTAATGGGTACAAGGTCTATTTTGGGGGTGATGAACATGTGCTGAATAGTGGTGATGGTTACATAACTTTGTAAATACACTAAAAACCAATGAATTCCATACTTTAAAAGTGTGAATTTTTTGTTTTATGAACTAAACCTCAATTAAGCTGTTATTGTTAAAAAAATTTTAAAAGACGGAGATATATGCAACTGATTTCCAACAATGCCTCATCCACTCGAATATTTTTTATTTATGTAAATTCAATCCACATAAAAATCTGACTTGCCAAACTGTACAAAATAAAAAGCCAAAAGTGTGAGGGGCTTCCCTGGTGGCGCAGTGGTTGAGAGTCCGCCTGCCGATGCAGGGGACACGGGTTCGTGCCCCGGTCCGGGAAGATCCCACATGCCGCGGAGCGGCTGGGGCTGGGCCCGTGAGCCATGGCCGCTGAGCCTGCGCGTCCGGAGCCTGTACTCCGTAAGGGGAGAGGCCACAACAGTGAGAGGCCCGCGTTCCGCAAAAAAAAAAAGAATAAAAAATAAAGGAAATTAGTTTTTTCATTACTAAAAAGTTCAATTCACTAGGCACCTGAAAAATAAATTTTATGTTCCTGACCAACCTCCACTTTAAAATTCAAACTAATGACTCTTTTCAAAAATTTAATCTTAACCAAAATACGACCCTCCCAGAGAGCAAAGAATGAATGCTTACTGATCCAGATTTCTCAAGTGGTGAAATTACTGATGTAATTCTGTGAAAGTCCCTTTTACAAATGCAAGTAGCCTAAGTAAAAATGCTTAGTATTTCTGGAAAGTTAACAGATTAATTTTAGCTTCAATTATGCTAAAAAGGTTTCTGAAGCTTAAAAAAAAAGCTTTTATGTAAACTAGTTTCTAAAAACCAGTCAATTTCAGGGGAAAAAAAATATTTTGATGAACTGGAGGAAGAACACAAGTTTCCACAAAGATGCAGTGGATAAATCAAGATGATTTACTGCTAGGAGACTATGTATCCATAAAACATCAGGCCTCTCACTCACACATACAACACAAGAGGAACGTACACACCTGTTCTCCAACTACATCAGCAACCACCCATGTGCTACATAATTACACGTAATTATCCTTGGGATACAAAAATACTATGGATGGGTTTGTGTTTCTTCCAACAGTGTTGACAGGTAGCAGTGAATCACACATTCTCCTGAGTCTCATCTGCCTCATGACCAATGACACATGCTGCCAACATCTGAGGTTAAGGATGCAAACTGAGACTGCAGATTACTGTCTCCTGCCCATGATGCTAAATGTTACCTATGTACAAATATGGCAATGACAACAGTGCCACTGGTGCCAAACTCAAACCAAAGTAACCGCCCCAAACTCAAATCTGAAGTAAACTACAGATCTGTAGTACTTATACCATTATCAAAATGTTGAGCATCCTCTACAGAAAGAGAACCATGCTGATAATAGATATAAACATACTGGCCAAAAAAAAACTTTTTAGAGACAGCCATGGTTTCAAATATTTTGTCTCATTAAGTCATCAAAGCCCGGGCTTCCCTGGTGGCGCAGTGGTTAAGAATCCGCCTGCCAATGCAGGGGACACGGGTTCGAGCCCTGGTCCGGGAAGATCCCACATGCCACGGAGCAACTAAGCCTGTGTGCCACAACTACTGAGCCTGCGCTCTAGAGCCCGCGAGCCGCAACTACTAAGCCCGCGTGCCACAACTACTGAAGCCCACACGCCTATAGCCCGTGCTCCGCAACAAGAGAAGCCACCACAGTGAGAAGCCCACGCACCGCAACAAAGAGTAGCCCCTGCTCGCCACAACTAGAAAGCCTGGGCGCAGCAACGAAGACCCAACACAGCCAAAAATAAATAAATTTTTTTTTAAAAACCCATCAAAGTCCAACTTTGAAATCAGCAACTCCAATACTCAGAGGAGTACAAACTTCATATTCTAGAACAACTCTATAACCAAAATACTTTGTCAACGTATTCATATTTTCAGTGCTTAATATATGGTCTCCACAGATACATGGTTTAGGATTCATACCC